>NC_058037.1:10186857-10496857 GCF_019176455.1 Solea senegalensis | reverse complement strand
AAAATCCCATAGTTATTTCTGTGAAAATACACTGAAACTGGGACCTTTTCAGAGAGAGTTTTCTCTCTAACAGACATTTCAATACAGTGAGCGGAGTGTGGCAGGGTGTAGAAGAGACTTCCACTCAGCATTGAGAACAGTCAGAGCTGTCACTCTACCCACCTGCATCATGTCATCATGTCAAATGTAATGTTTTTAAAGCTCTCAGCTCCTCCTCTCACACAGCACACACAGCTCTAATAACACATACGTCCTCAAACATTGACTGAAGGTGCTTGTGTTTACCTCAAAGTCATTTGCCTTGTTGTAGTGCATGTTTAGGGCTCGGAAAAGCTCGCAGTCGCGGCTGACGCTCAACTCCTCGACTCCGGTGACTCCGTCATTGATGGCCTGGCGGGCAAATTTCTCCATCTGGATGTAGTAGAACTCCCTGAAGTTGCTGAACCATTTGATCAGCTGGGAGGTTATGCAGCGGTTAAACTGGAACAAGGAAATGGATGACGGGGAGTTAGCACTCTTCAGGGTCTCAGTATGTGTTTTTATCCTCAATTATCTCTAAAACTCCTTAGACACTCTGAGTGGAAATACATGGTTTCTTTATGCACTTGCGTAGATGGGAGCATATTGCTTGTAAACCTTGTCAAACCTCTGGATGTGAGTGTGAGTGTGAGGGGGAGGGAGAAAGTGTGAGGATGACAGAGCGTCATCTCACATCAGGGAGATGGAATGTGAGGTGGTGAATTGAAAGACTTTGATAAAAGTGAAAGAGAAAGATACAAGACAAGAATAAGAGAGAACACAGGTCACAGGCGAGGGAAGATAATAGAGACATTAAGTTAGACAGCTAGTGGGTTGGGGGACAGACGAAGTCTGTTTTTATCTGTGTGTGTGTAGTTCATCTTCCCCACTGGGAGCAGACCTCCCCCTATCATAACCCTGGGAGTGGAGGGAGAGGTGGAAAGGAGGGGTTGGGGTAAGACCACAAACACATAATTGACCAGAAAAACGATTAAGTCATCATCTGAAGCGCCCCGGCCCGCAGGGGGCTCAAACATGTACTTAACCCTGTTCACCAATTACACCCCGATTCTCCTCCCCTCCCCGCACCTCCCAGGCTGGAAGAAAAGAGAAGAAAAAGAGCAAAGGAAAAAAAAGAAAGTAAGAAAGAGAGAGAGGCGATAAGTGCTACAGAGAAGGCTGCGGCTATCTGATCTGTGCCGCTCGGCTGGATTCAATAGGGCGAGGTAAACCTATTAAGACCATCGGCTGGTCCCGGCTCTGGCCTCAGCGATGAAAAACACACTCAGTAAGTTTCCATGAGTTAAGTCAAGCTACAGCTGAACCATTCAAATGGACGACGAGATTGTCCCAGTATACAAACACTAGTGGGAGTTGATTTATTGAATAAAGTGTGTCTAAACACCCCAAATATCCCCCTTTCAGCTCGTTAACATAAGGCAGTTTGTGGTTTGTCTTGGGCTAGTTGTTTAGTACAATTTTAAGCTGACTGACATGTTTGCGTGTTTTTCAAAATTCCAGTAACGCACTAATTTGACTTTTATTTGACTGTCATGCTTATAAATGCACACAGTCAAAACATTTAAACCATTAGATTAGGGACTGAGGGACTCACGATCACTATTAGTCCAGTCTACACTGATTGATCCCATTAAGACTTACTAACATTACCTTGTATTTACTAGTGACTCCCTGTAATGGTATCGCACACAATTCCAAAAGTCTGACTTCTTAAAAATGTTGGAAGCCCCATTCCTCTCTCCTCTCCCTTCCCTTTCATTCACACACACATGCACACACCCTTGCTTTTTGTGGTGCTAGAAGAATAGGGGGACAAAACGCTACTAAACGCTGAGCGGACTGCTCGCTGGGGAGGCAGAGTGGTTTTGACATGGAGATTAGGCCCTGGCTATTGTTGGACAGCACGCAGACACACACACACACACACACACACACACAGACATGCACTCACACCTTTCACAATCTGGGACGGCAGAGAAACACATACAAACACATGAAGGTGGATGGGGGATGCAGCAGAACAGTAGGATAGGAAGAAAAGTTGGAAGAGAGTGAGTTAGCTGAATGAAGGTGGGATGAGGCTGAAGGAGAGGGCTGTGTCTTTCTGGAATGATGACATAATGGCAGAGTGGAAAAGAATTAGTCCGCTTGACATTGTTTGGCGGAGGTTTGGGAGGGTGTGTGTATAGGGGGAGAGGAAGGGTAGCGTGGTAGCTGTCCTAAAGTGCAGGGTGAGCATAAATGGGGAAATGAGTGAGGGAGGGAGGGCTGGGAGGAGAGGACGGGTGCAGGTCAGCGCTGTTGGACAATGGCGTTTTGCTTGTGGGGGGGAGGGAGGTTTGGAACGTGAGCAGTCAGCAAGCTGGGGTCGTGACATCGGAGTGTCAAACAAACAAACTACTGACACAGATACATCGGCTGCACGGGGCTATTCTTAAACACACACAATGTAGCAGACAGTCGGAGGGTGACGGAGCACAAACACAATGTTACACTCAAGTTGTCAGCATGATATATAAACTCTGTTTCTTATGTAAGATCAGCACAGGTCTTAGTCTGGGTGTGAATGTGAGATATAAGTGAATTGGTAGCATGCATGTGTGCATATATGAATCTGAGCGCTACATGCTGAGATTAAAGTCAGTGGATGAGTTACCATCACTCATGGAGGAGACCTTTGGTGTCACTGTAACTGAGTGACGGATAGATTTGTCACTTTGGACCAGAATTACTTTATTATACCAAGAGCTCAGGAGAAGATATATTAGGGCCTGTGTTTAAGAACTGAATGGCACAAAGCACACAGAGATATACTGTTGGTACATGCAGGTAAATTACTTGATATCTGCTTTTACTGCACTCTACACACTCAGGGACTAAGTTTTGGCAAGTCACCCCACAGCTTCCAGCAACGACGCTTCATTAAGTTGCTGGTGGGGAACAGAGACCCCCTGATAGCAGCAAGGACACGTGTGTGTTCAGTTTAAAAGGAGGGAATCGGTTCAGAGAAAAGCACATCACTGCAACTCCTTAATCAGTGATGGCAGGGGTCAGCCAGCATGGACATGATGTGCACTGAGGAGTGTGTGTGTGTGTGTGTGTGTGTGTGTGTGTGTGTGTGTGTGTGTGTGTGTGTGTGTGTGTGTGTGTGTGTGTGTGTGTGTGTGTGTGTGTGTGTGTGTGTGTGTGTGTGTGTGTGTGTGTATTTGAGATAAAACACTGCATTTAAGCATAATGTATATGGGTGTGTGTGTGTATTTGTGTGTGCGTCTGGCTGAGAGGCAGATGAGAGAGAGACAACGAGAGCATGTTTCTCACACTCACACTCAAGAGCCTGTGAAAGGTCAGTGCTCAGTGCTAACAGCACAAGATAGAAAGTAACACACACACACACGTTGCGCTCTTGCACACATACTGTACTTAAGTCCAGAATAGGAAAACACTCAAGTATCCTTGGACTAAATGACCTTCCAAACCTCCACACAAGCTAATTTCTTAATATTCAGAGTAAAGTTGACTTTACAGTTTTGTATTATAGTTTGCTTAAAGTATAAATAAGAGCAGAAAGACAGAGAGGCCTATACGGGCCTCCCTTTTCCATCTCTCTTTCTCTCTCCCTCTCTTGTAAGCCCCTTCACAGTCATTAGAGCTTTCCAACATTTCCTGTTTTCGCAGGGTTGAATTGTGGGAGATAATCTCTGGTTGCCTATTGGCTGACTGCACACAAAAAGCAGCCCTGGAAAGCGGGCTTTTGTTACTGCGGCGACTCAAAATCCAGCTGCTGGCTTTTCTTTCTCCCCGGCACTGCCGAGGCACACATACCATGCCACACCATCAGCAAAAAAGAAAAAACAAGAAGGACTGACATATAGAAAAGGGAAAGCCCTCCCTACGTCCACTACTCCACACAGCATGACTCGTGACTAAAGAGAGATAGATGAACTGTGAATTGGCATTCACGTAAAAAAACAAAATTGTCTACATCACAGTTCAAATATCCTATAATTAATGTATATATTAATGCATCCACACACTGTATCTTTTTCTTTCATCAAGGCAAGACTTTCTTAATTAACTGTGTACTGTATTTATTTAATTAATTAATCTTTTATAATCATAAACCCTTTATAGGAAGCAATATCTGTGATAATAATGAGGCGTCTCAAAGCAGTGGCCCTGACAATGGCATTATGGCATAATGACACATCTGTCAAAACATTTCAAAAACACCAAAAGTTAAAATAGAAAGTCAGAGTCGTCTTGAAAGGAGCTTAATCAAGGGGAACAACAGCTACAGCTCCCCCCAGTTGTTAGGGCAAACCACTTCCCACGTTCATTAGGTCCTCGACAGTAAAGACCCGATTAGTTGAGACCTGATTAGCCCCCAAGACTTTTGTCTGAAGACAGCCACTCGCTAAGAGGCCACGCAGGCTGAATCTAATTAGATAGTCAGTCTCATTCCCATACATGTCTGCTAACTTAAAGCTTGAGTCCATTGTTCTCCACCAAAAACAAAAACAAACTAATGTGACTCATAATCCCCTTAACTAGCTTGACCTTGTTTAATTATCTGATGAGGCCATTCATGAGGAGGCCACCTCCTTGGGAAAGGTAACTCAGTGAAATAAAGTGGATGAAGCCTTAAATACTAATTGTTGCTTTAATTTTCAGTGAAATAGTGTACATTTTGAGAATTGTGTAGTGAATGACCATTAACAGGTGCATTCCTACTTTGCCAACACGTGCGGTGTTTTCACCCTAACCAATGAAATCTTTAGAAAACTATGTAAGTGGTGACAGCATCCAAGAGGGGGCAGCTGGGAGAGAAGAGAATCTTTATCTCCCGATTTGAATACGATGGCCTGGATCTGTCACTGTGTTTACCCCTCCTTATGGTCTGACTGGGGCACACAACACAAACAACAACAACGACAACACAAATGATCGTGCGCACCACAACGGCCATTGTGCCTTTTTTGTACGGCTTACAAGTTATGCTTTGTTTTCCAAATTTAACTTCATTATAATCCCAGAGGAGCTAATGCTCATCCGTGCCATGTCCCCGAAACCATCTCTTTCTCATCTCCCCTCCCACTATCAAATCATCCTCCCTACACCTGCTCAGATAACCACTCCTCTGTCTCTAGGCTCTATCCTCCTTTCTGGCCTCTGTCCCCCATTACTCATCCTGTTCTTTATCTTTAGAAAAATCATAGACTGTCCAGTAGCATTATTTGAATAAAACTTTGGTAGATCAAAATGAATGATTCAAACTTAAATCACCAAACGTTCTCTTTTAACTAGTGCTGGGCCGTTAACGGCGTTAACGTGCTGCGTTAACGCGAGACTCTTATCGCACGATAAGAAAATTATCGCCGTTAATCTATTCTCAAAGTTGGGTCTGGGACCTGGGTCCACATAGTGAGCAAGCTATGAATTTCACTTTGATATGTTAGCGCGGATGTATACCTGGCCCAGAAGGCTCTGACCTGGCTGAGCGCGGATGTAGGTAACGTTACGTTATGTAATTTATTGTCATTTTTTGTTTTATAACGGTCTATGTAATTTACCACGGTGAAAATGGTTTCAGGTTGGATATCCAACCGTCGCGTCCGACAACTGTCTGAATGAATATCCAACCTGAAACTAACTTCACGCGGTATAGCTTTAGCTAACGTTATCAACGTTTTGCTGATTAGTTGCTGATAGTTGCCTACTACTACTAGCAATCTTACTCTGATATACTTTTTCTGTCCTACTCCTAATGTTAGGTGTGATGAAAACAGAGGAGCGCCACTTAGCAGAAGAAGAATTCAAATGAGCCATTTTAATCTAGATTAATCTAAATTAACTCCAAGATTGCAGTGAGATTAATCTAGATTAAAAAAATTAATCTATGCCCAGCTCTACTTTTAACGTATTCCAAAAACCTCCAATGGTCTCCATTTCAATGATATGGGTACAACAAATTACACTATTATGTGATAGAAATTTGGCTAACTTTAAAAAGTTTGTAAAGTAAAGAAACACTGAAGGTCACTCACCTTGACATCAGAGAAGAACATCTTGAGCATGTTGGAGCTTGGGTATCGGGTGTAGAAAAACATGAGCTTGGCCTTCTTCAGGTGATTGGGGGACAGACCTTCTTGTATCTGCAAAAAGCTTCCGTTAAGGACGTTATCTATTGACTTGTGGGAAAACACTGAAATAAATACAGCTGCTGATATTATAGGAATAGAGTGTACACTTGATAATATTTGGCAGTATACTTGGCAAAAGTTAATGTCATTTGAGTGAAAGGTAACCAAATTTCATGTCAGTCATGAATGCAGGAAGGGGGTGGATGTGTGTTTGCTGAAGACAGTGCACCAAGGCAAAGCCATTTGCTTGCAATTAGCATCGTCCGTATCAGGTGTGAGAGCGTCACGGTAAATAAAGTGCTGGCCAGCACTACAGCTGATGCTTTTACATAAGGAGACTAATTTCACAGTCAAAGTAAGCAAACGCCTTTGCCTACACCCCGCGCAAACCTCCACCCAGAAAAAGGAAGAAGAAAAAAAGGTTACATTTGCATATCACAGACAAAGACAGCAGTTAACGCCAGTGACAGGCAAGAAGGCCTAATGGCTTGGCGACAACACATGCCAAGCCTGAATATGACTGTCTGATGTTGGCTTCATATCAGTGACAAAACAAGGTCTAGGAGACGGTCTCAAACACTGGGCCATGCAACCTGAAAAACCTTCCCACCTTCACATAGGCCATAGTCAAATACATGTCAGAGGCCTTGTCCTCCTAATGGATCACCTGGATTGACCGACACAGAAGATGGAGATGGGCTTGTAGGGGCACCTTGAGGGAAAGTATGATTCCAACCTTCAATTACATCCCCCTCCTCCCACTGCTCCACCCCTACCCCCAGCCCCTCTGCTGCTGCCAAACCCTTGGAGGAGCAAAAGAAGAAGGAGGAGGAGAAGGAGGAGAAGAGGGGCTCTGAGGCTTTGGACTCAGCCAGTGACGGGGGGACTGAAACACATCTGCGCCACTGAACGGCCCAAGCCATTTCCATGGTGAATTAACGGCCGTATAATGCATCTGATAATATCAATCTGGAGGATAAGACATTGAAAAGGGAACAGGCTTGGGGGTGGGCTGCACGTAAAAACCTCAGGCTGATTCAACAAGGTTTTTCATCAAGCAGGAGCAAGACAGGGCTTTAAATTACACACAAGATGCAGCCTCAAGTTTTCATGAAGACTATTTACACATGAGTGGACAAATACATTGCTTTGATATTATTTATGATCTACAGGGGTGGCTATGATCATTAAAATCAGTCAAGTGTCCAGATGTAGCTGTAACTATAGAGTCTGAAGAAGGCATCAGCTGCTAGATTAGATTGCCCTTGGCCTCAGGGTTAAACTGCAAAGCCAGCAAATGCTGAACCACGCTGGGTTGGCTCCTTAAAGACCCTGTCTACTTTGTCTGATTCACTGAAAGAGAGGGAGGGAGAGTTAGCTGTATGCTCAGTGAGGGTCTTGTGGGGGAAACCCTGGCAGACTGGTGTTACTCTGTCAGGCCTGGCCAAAAGAGCAGCACTTCACTCTCCACACCATACCATCTGCTCCAAGTGGAGGCAATACAAAGGCTCCTCAGACAGAGAGGGACAGAAAAAGAGACCTCTTTTTCAGTAAGGCAAGATGGGATTTGTTTGCTGTGAAAGCTGCACACTGACACGCTGATATATTTTTACATTTTTCAATTAGGAGTGACATTGCTTCTTATACTTTAAATCAAAAATTACTATTAAAATAAAAACATAAAGGTCTCAACTCTACAGCCATTAACGCAATATCACCTCCCTTCAGACGACAATTAAGAAGCTTCATATCTCCTGATGAGGCATTTTCATCTCCAATTCACTCACAGCTTGCAAATGTAATTGTGATTGGACTTAGGGGTGGCTTGCAAGGCTATTATTTTGTCATGATGGTGCACTCATACCAGCTGGCCCACTGTTTGCCTGCCACATCTGACAAGACATCATCTTTCTCACAACACTTCCCCAAAGCCCAAAGTCATGAGAGGAAAATAGCTGCTCCACTTCCTAATTCCAGGTGTAAAGACAAGTAAATTTGGAGTCGGACTGAGAACAAATGAGGAAATTGATAGCTGCCATCTGCTCCGCAACGCTACGGAGAGCTGGTGAACTTGAACATACCTCGCAAAATGTACAACAAGCTGTCTCTTGATTCAGAGGATCAGAAAAATTTAAATATCACTAAAATCAAAAAATTCTACATTAAAAGAAATCGCTGTAAGCACTATAAATACAAATAAAGCAATTCATCAACATAATTTGATATGTATACATATATATATATATATATACTGTTTATAGATATTTCTTAAACATCCTCTAAATGTCAAACTCCTTAATCTGTGGAATAAACTCTGGGAATCAAAAAATAAAAGCTAGTGTTCTACCTATTATTTACATTTAAGGGTGTTCATCGGTTTATGCCCTGAATTTATGAATGCTACAATGAAAGCCACAGCATCTGGCATATGTGGTTATTGTTTGATTGTTTTCTACTTTCTCTCACTCTCTCTCTTTTCTCTTTTCATCCCTCCATCGGGAACCCATAGAAGCAAAGGATTATGGATCTCTGGAAAGCGTTCACCCTTGGGTCAGAAGACAAGACAAGGCGAGGTAATGAAAGATAAACAGCTCGCTGCAAACACCTGTTAACGTCCGCTTCAAAGAAAAGACGGGGAGGAGGGGGGGTTTTGCAGGGAGGGAAAACAAAAAAAGAAGTATTTGGCTGCCAAGCAACAGCCGAAGGGCCCCCCGGGCTGTTGACAGATCTTTATGAAATGAAAAAAAGAGAAAAGAAACGACAATGATTGTGGGCTTTTTACAACAGCGATGGACGATAAGAGGAACACAAGAGAAAACACAAGCAATCATAAATATACATCTTTACAGAGTCCTCAGGTGAACCCTCTGTGACATGAACACACAAACAGACACACACACACAAAGCCAAAGCACTCAGGTGCACACAACAAGCTAATAACAAGGGATACAAAGAGTTAAATATACATTTTCTCTTAGCTAATGTGATGACAGTAGGTAAAGGCTCAAGTGAATTTGAATGACTTGAAAACACGGTTTTCTAAGGACAGGTGGTGTGACACGAATCAAACTTTCATAGGGGTTAAGAGGTCTCGTATACTTAGCGACCAAGGAGGTACGGGGAAGCAGAGAAGGGACTGAATGTATCTGTTAAGGCTATTAGTCCCGAGTCCCTGGGGGATTCAATTTGAGCCTCCCATAGGGGATAGCCTCTTTTTCCACAGGGCACGATTGGGGCACACTGGGGTTAAACTATAAGGGAGGCTATATAACACTATTGTGTGCCAAGTTTCAGGATGCTATCTGTCTCCTTGTTCTTTCAGGCCATTTTTTTATAAAAGGAATTGGGGCAGTAAATGTCGTGGGGACCTAATCTTTGTGAGTAAGTGATATGTGACAAGAGAGCTTTTAAAGCACTCAGGGTTGAAGATGGAAGGAAAGGCTGTGAGAAATAAGAGGTATGGGTATAAAAATAAATACAACAATGCAGTACAATAGTGAACAGCAGTGGGTGGAAAAGTGATTCATCAACACATTCTCCGTTTCTTCGGCTTCTTTCAAACAAGCCTAAAAAGATTTTGATTTTTCTTTTTAACTCTTTGTGGTTCAGTTGCAATGTTTTCTACCTGTCTCTGGAGGGAATTACCACCTGAGGATTTTTGCTGGCTTACTCAGACATGAGGTAGTCTGAATTGAACATCTGTTACACACACATTCACTCATTATTGCCTGTCAGCCCCCTGAAAACACATACAATTTCTCTCAACCCACCACCATATTTTTTTTTTTAAAGGATACATTGCTGCTTGAGTAAGGTGAGATGTCAGCCATGTCCTGCAGATCACCGCACTCAGATTTGATGAGGGACAGAGAGAGACTCTCAGCTGTGCTGCCGGGGTGCGCTGGTGAACAAGAGCGATGGTGGTGCCCCATGTGGTGACCTGATGACATCTTGGTCCTCAGGCTGGTGGTCTCCCGGGATAGGTCCATGGAGTCTGGAGAGGAACGGTCCTTGCTTGTGTAGCCACCTGTGGGAGCACCAAGGGGACTCTGGAAAGGGTAGCCCATGAGAGGAAGTGGAAACGGGTGTCTAAACGATGGGGGACTGAAGCCCATTGAGGCAGAGAGTGAGGAGGGGTGAAGGGCGGGGTGGTGGTGACCACCATGGGCACCCACAGCTGAGGACTGGTGGTGGTGGTGGTGGTGGTGGTGCTCGCTGGGTGTCTTCCTCACAACTAAGGGAAGTGCCTCAGTTTGGTCGTTGGTGGTGCCTGGCATCCCGGGCATACTGGCAAAGGAATCCAGTGGATTGGGAATGATGACATCACCGAAGCACTGCAGCCTCTGGTTGGCAGTGTGGAAATTTGGGTTGTCTCCGTTGACAGCGGTGGGAAATCTTTCAGGAGGTATTGAAAGAGGGGGGAAGGCCTGCTGAGGTGTCGGGCGAGGAGGTTTGGCAAACACCTTAACCACTGTGTCCACTACCTGGGTCATGGCTGAGTTGAGTTCCTGCTTTAGTGTTTCTGCCAACTGTTTACCTTCAGCATGCATGGAGGACCCTGGACCTCCCTGTCCTTTGCTCCGGCCGAGTCCCTCTCTTCTTGGCTTTTCTCTGTCAGCCAGCAGGGCCTGCTCCTGAAGCAATGCTCGTGCCCTGTCCAGGAAATGACCTGGGTCGAGGTCAGACATCTCATTGTCTGAGCGCAAGTCATCTCCACCTCGGTCATCGCCACCAGTGTCGGACCTTGCCGGGCTATCTTCAGACATGTTTCCTATGTCATTGTTGATGTCATTGTGGAGGTCCGTGTGTTCTGAGTCATCAGTTGAATCATAGATCTGAAAGAACTTCTCTTGCAGCTGGCGTAGCTGTTTCTGCATGTCCTCCAGCTGTAGCTTTAGTTGCCTTCGCTCCTCCTGCTTCTGTTCTTTCCTCTGGCACACCAGCTGGGTGAAGCTCTGTTGTTGCTGCTGAGGCAGACGCTGCTTACGCTTGTTCTCACGGCTGCTGCTACTGCTGCCGCACACCTCGCCTCCCCGTGGGCTGCTGGGTGCCTGTTGCTGTGACTGAGGAGGTGGGCAGTCTAGCTCCATCTCCCGGTCTCCATCCATCTCATGGTCACGTTCATGACGGGAAGCAGCAGGGACTACCACACTAGGTGAGTGGCTCATACCACGTATAATATTCTCTACCCGGGCTCGCTTGGCACGCAGGTGCTCATCATTTAGACGTTCGATGTCAAAGGTGGCCAGGCCAGGAGGGCGGCCAAATGGTGACAAGCACTCTTGAGGGGTGCTGCCCTGGGAAGAGTTACTGCAGGCATCCTCCTGAGGAGCATCTGAGCTTGCATTTGAGAGCCCGGACCCAGGGAAGCCTGACTCACCTCTATCACCCCTGTCCCCTCTTTCTCCCCTCTCATGTCCCCCTCCATTTTTAGCCATGTTATTCTTGAGAAGCTGAGAGATAATGGTAGTGCCAGGAAAGGGCATCATGGTGTCCTCATATGAGTTGGCCCTCTTCAGAAGCTTTCTGAGTACATTGGACTTGGACTCACTGTCACTTGCTGTCATAACGCCTGGCCCACCATGTGGCTGCACTACAGAGCACTCCATGGAGTCTGTGTCTGATCCGTGGTGAGAGTGGGAGCTCAGAGAGTTCATGGCACTGAAAATGGCTGCTTTGGCACGGGCAATGTTATCAGTGGTTGCTGTTGTGGCTGCTGCTGTGGATGATGCTATGCTACCCACGGTCCTCTTAACACCGATGTCCACGCGTCTTCGCTTGGTCTGTCTGTTCAGGAGGGAGTCGCTGTCATGGTCCGGCATCACGGGCTGCTGCTACTGGGCCATATCCTGGAAACCCAGTCCAGTTGGATCAAAGCCTGAGTACCTGTAGGCACAAATTTACAGACGCGTGAAACAATGTCACTCACTTAGACAGGGTCTTCGTCTACTTCCAAATTGAAATTTCTATGTACATTAAACTGAAAAGCATGAACGTTTTGAAAAGACTAAATCTTGAATCTGTTTAGACACAAATTAAAGAGTTTTGTCTAAAGCCAGCAGACAGTCCCTCTTAATGTGTTTCTACAAAGAAAGGGACATTGATGAGTACATTTAAGCAATAAGGACCAATGACAGCGGGGTAAAGGGAGCAGACAAGACGGGGTCAGAATTAGGCCTTGGCTCTACATTCCAGGGCAAAGTCCTACATTTTATCCTGTCCCCTCTTACATGCCGTGCGACACTGAACCAGTTCCCACGGAACACAAAGCTGCATAAAATTATAATAATTACTTAAGTACTTGTCCTCATTTCCATACTGTGAGCCAAGATAGAGGTTATTAACTCTCAAAATGAAATAAATTAAATAAAAATGTTTTTTTCTTCTTTTTTTTTTTAATTGTATACACATATGAAGGCAATACATATGCCCAACACACACAATCGTGTCTTGTAACTAAACTTTAAATTGGTAATTTCAGCTAAATATTCACATGTGAAACAACGGTAACATGTGGTATAATTTAAAATGGCAGTTCTGTTTCCACCTTTATCAATATGGCCATCATGTCTTGAGCAATGCGGAGAGTGACACATAAAAGAAACACAAAATAAGCCTATTGATTTTAGTGCCAGCATGAGCTCACTTCTGTGTTTTTTGTTTGTCTTTTCATCTGGCAAGGGCAGTTAATTCTGCTCAAATGAATAGGTCACAGGGGTCACCGCTGGCAAGGAGCAACTTAAAGCGCTCCTACAAAAACCCTAATGCCCCTCTGAAAGCAAAACGTTTTGTCACTACAGGCCTGCATGAATAATGCTGCGTACACAGCGGTAGCAGTGTCTTAATCAGAGCCATGTCAGATGAATCCACTCTGAAATATAAATATATTTAAATACGTTTTATCTGTATGCCTCTAATAAAAATCCAACATTTGTGTATAAATTTTCAAATGAATCAATTTAGAAATTAAAAGTTGTAAAAGTGCAGCAACAATGTGCATTGTTTCCTTTTTTCCCAGTCTCCAAGAATCATTTACAAAAATAAGTAAATATAAAATAATGTTTTAAAAATATAAAGGCAAAGCTCGACTTAAATTACACAGTTGCACTCAACATTTCTGAATTACGTTTATTTTATTAGCTTTTAGGTAGAGCTGAAGTGGCTAGAAAAATATTTTAATTCTAAATAGAAAATGTGACCTTACTGATTCAAATATATGCATATACAATATTATCACTGCGCACTTGAGCAAATCATTTGAAGACATTTTCTAAACTCGGTTTTAATGGATAGTGGGGGTAGAGAGATACAATTAATCTAAAGTGACATTTAAAGATGTTTATTATTTGCTTTCTCTAAAAAACCCATCATTGTTATATTGCTGCATCTGATTATTATTATTTGTAATTGAAAAAGCCTCCTCTTTTTTCTCTACTTTCCAAATCAGGCAGATTACACACACGCGCGCGCACACACACACACACACACAACTTTGCTTTTTACTGTTCAGTCTGTGATGCACAACAGAAGAGACATAAACAGTTTGCTGTGAGTTTGTCTTTACATTTACTTTAAAGACAAACAATCCAAATCAGCTAAGCACAACTTGACTTAAAAAACACACACATTATAAAGTAACATCAGGATTCTAAAATAAAACCCTTTTTGATAAATGGCTTTGCCCCAAGTCTTGACAGCTATATGCAGCAGTTCAGACAAGAGGTGATACATCTTTAAGGAAAAAAAACTGGCTTGATTGCCTCAGGATCTCAACAAAGAGCTTGAAATAGTCACCAGCACCTGTCTTTTCCGACCGCGCACCTGTCTTTATTGCCCATGCGCACTTTCTCTATCTCTCCCCCACTATTAAAAAAAAATCAAGCAACAATGAGCAGCATATACTGTATGACCACTCCAACTTTCCCACCTCTCCATTTGACTCCTCAAAGCCCCAACCAAACATTAAAAACTTACTCAACAACAACTTTTTTCTCAATTGAAAATAACACAGTCTGCAGCAGCTGCAACTTTCTGAAGCGTTTTCACTTAAAAGACTCCAGCACTGGCTTTAACTGTGCGTTTAGCCGTGAGCGGACAGACTGAGGTTTGAAAACCCATGAGAGACAGATCACTTAACAACAATACACCATCAGCAGCCTTTTTTGTCACAGCTGTCCGAAGTGACAAGCTCGTAACTGCCTGGATTACGACTAAATAAAAAGGACATATAGTCTATATCCAATCATTAAAATACGATTTTACCCAAAGGATAAAGACTACATGGTGTTTCCACGATTCTAACACTAACAACACATATACAAGGTCAATCTATTCACGTTTCTCGTCTCGGAAAAAGAAAGACAAAACTTTCTTAACTTACTTCGCAAAGTTGCAAAATGGACTTGATCTGTACTTGGATGAGGAAGGTTTGGCTACCGTCCGCAAATCACCCTCTCACCCGCACATCAGCTCTCACAACTCTGAGCACACGCCAGGACGAGGGCAGCGAAACACAGCAAATAAACTCCTATAAATGTGATGTGATCACTACAATGACTTTCCCCAATTAGTGATGTTTGATTTGTTTGTGGGGTTGTTGTTTTTTTCCGCCCACCGTACGCAGGCGAGGCACAGCGAGAACAAGAGAGGGAGGTATAACCGAGGACAAGGTTACTTACCCTTTAGATGAAGAGGGGGACAACCTGAACTCCTACGGCAAAACAAGAGGAGAGAATATGGGCAGAGCGCGGTGGACTGCTGGATGCTGGGGGATACAACAATGTGTCAGAGACGCAAGGGCGGAAATAAAGTCAGCGACGCGAACGAAAGGAACAAAATGGGAAAAACACAGAAGATGGAAAGAGCTCTTCATGCGCGTCGGTCTCTCCCTCGATCCTTTGCCGGGACTGAAAGAGTGAGAGACATAGACTGAGCGCGAGGGAGAGAGAGCGAGAGAGAGAGAAAGAGAGAGAGCGAGAGAGAGAACGCGACTGTGTCTGTGCGTCTCCGAGGCGCACTGGATGCAGAGGACTGGATGCTGGAGCGCTCCTCCGCCACTAAGATTCACTTTAAGACACGGCTGAAGGAAACAGGAAGACGTGCGCGTCACGAGCGGCGTGATGTAACTGTCGCAACCTACCAATAAGAGGCGTCCGTCCGGTCCAGAGAACAACGCACTGAACTTGACCAGAGAATGGGGACTTGAGCATGCAACTAAACAGAGAGAGAGAGAGAGTGAGAGAGATGGAAAAAAAGGAATTACCACTCTTTTAAATCTCTTTCTTCTCAAATCGCCCGACTGTGCGAGTAAGACTCTTTACGCACTTTGATATTACATTTACTTATTTTTGCAATAAAACTCACATACTACATAATAACACGATGTCATTTGTTCTCACATCTAATACTTGAAGTGAAAGCTTAAACTGTAAAGTGGGGCTTCTTGATTCCATATTTAAAATTAAAATCGTACTTTTGAAAATAAGTTGAGAATAATATGGATTATTTTTTAAATCCCATTCACTTTTTTGAGGAAAGACGACTTTATAATGAGTGCAACAGTAAGTTAATTAATTAAATAAATAAATAAATATGTAGAGCAGACAGTCTCCAGTCTTCTTTCACAAATTAACAGTCTATTTTTTTTTGACTGCACTAACGATTTTCTGTGCGCTTGTGCATCAATTATGTTTATGACAGTCGAGTTAAATGTTTTAATTTGAGCCAGGTTATTTCTAATGATTAATGGCTTTGTAATTTGATCCTTTATATGTCTAAATTAGGAAGCATGATGCAGTTGTATTTTAAATATGACTACATGCGTCCCCCCCCCGCAGACAACTGGTAGTTACACATTTAGACGACAGTTTCTCATAGGGACTAACAGTACTAGGTCACTTGGGTATCGGGGGTTCAAAGTGGCATGTAGGGATATTTTACGCGCATCGTTTTCTCATTGGTTGCATCAGTAAAGTCTGATTTATGAACAAGCAAAAGCAGCACAGAGGCTCCCAGCTTTGGTTTGGAATTTAGATTATCCAGAGAAGCCAATATCCGAGGAGAGATAAACGTCTCTTTGTGGAATGCCGAATTTCATCATAAAACGTCTGTCAGTGGGATCTACAACCTGCTGCCACTAACAAATCCCCGTGCGTAAAGATGGCACTGTCATCAGAAATTATTATGATTAAGTGAAAGGATAGGGAAAAAAAATGCAAAACTAAACGTCCATATTTTCAACTCCAAACTCTGAGGGAATTATTACATTTTGCTCTCTTTGGAAGCTTAGACGTGCACCTGTAACGCCGAACCCTGCGGACTCTGACACCCGATCCTTTCCATAATCCAGTGTGACACCTCTGATTTATGAAATAACAACGGCTGATTGCCCTCGTTCCTCCTGCGTCCTTACTTGTAATTATGCTTCTGTTTTTGCGCTGTGTAAACACTTTAACTTTCGACCTTCACAACAGGTGTATGCACAAATTGTTTAAAGATATTATCGTTAATTTTCTTCAATTAAATTAATCTTCGTGTAGAAGATTTTGTTTCATCCGTTGAAACCGCACTTATGGATAATCGAGGTCACATTTACATATTTTTCTAGTCAACCCGAGACATTTTACACATACGATCAATAGATTTATTTATTAAAACACGTATTATTCGTGTTGATATTATCATTACAATTAGCCTTGTTGCCGCATGTAAAATGTCATTTCTCTGCGCATCAGTTGGATGAAACCTGTTAAAGGTTTGTACCAAATATAAGTCTGTCATATTTCTGCCCTTTTTTCACCCATGCTTATCACTTTGGATTCTTTTGTTTCAAGCAGAATCTCCTTTTTTTATCCTCTACGCAAACAGGATCCCACAGTACTTAACGAGAAATCTTATTTTCCATATGCCTCTCTGTCAGGTGCCAAAAAGGAAAAGGCGAGTCTCTTTTCCATGTCGCAAGCAAGTGTTTTTTTAGGACGAACGAATTGCAACGAAGTCAGCAAAGTTTAGTGTCTAGAGTGTCTTTTCCAAAGCAGGTGTCCCGGCCCCTTGCTCCCCTCACTGGCCTGTGGCTGATTTGGCCTCGGCTCCCCTGGGTGCCGTCGGTGCGCACACAGGCTGGAAAAACAGGCCGGGACATTAAAGAAACGCGTGTTTGGAAAAGGAAGACTCTGATGAGGTGTAGGGGAAACGCGTTAGTTAACACCGGCTGCTCTTATCGCTGCCCATTCCAGGTGGATCAACGCGTGTATTTATTTCAATCTCACTCTCCCCCCTTCATATGGGCCGAGTGCGACACACCTCGATGCCCAAGACTGATAATGTGCTCTGGCACTGCGCACTGATGGCTGAATTTATTGACATATTTATTAGAGTTGGGCCCAAATGAAGAAGGAGGGAGGCGGTGAGAACAATATTTCTCCCCAAGGTGTTATAAAGGTACGTTTTTATCACATTCTGACCACAAGCAAGTGCGCGCACCAGCCGTGATGGTATGTCGGGATGGAGACGAGCCAGTGCGCGGTTTTCCTCATTATTAATCAACGGCGCTTCTTTATCAATATGTAATATAATAATAATTCTACAAGTAATGTTATTATTATGTAAATGTTGGACTCACGTTCGCCCGACGCAACTGCAGAAAATCAACAAGCACATCCAAGTTGAGTTTTTCATCATTTAAACTTGCTTGAATTAATATTGTCTCTTGAGCAGCGGCGGTTATAAAACAGGCCTTAATCAGATAATGACTTGATGAGCTCCTACAACAGTGCCATTTCTTTTCACAGACAACAGTTTCCAGAAAAAAAAATTAGACGGTGAGAGAGAGGAGAGAGAGAGAGAGAAACACACACACACACACACACACAGAGAGAGCTATTTGCAAAAACGCAATCAGATAGAGATGGTAGCGCTAAAAGCTGTTTTGTTCCGGAGAGGTCTCCGGGTCCCTGAATAAAAAGGTTTAGGAGACAGGACACAGGCGAGGAGAGGATAGAAGGATACAGGATTTTCCTGAGTGTAATAAGTGAGTAGGCGTCTGACTCTCATGTCCTCTTAAGTCCTTGTTGGGCCCTGTGTGCAGGACTTGATGTATTCAGCCTCCACCACCATGACAAAGATGAGGATGTTTCAGAAAAACATGCACTTGATTCTGTCATCAAAAAACAAAACAAACAAACAAACAGACAG
The DNA here is from genome assembly GCF_019176455.1 of Solea senegalensis. Lineage (NCBI taxonomy): Eukaryota > Metazoa > Chordata > Actinopteri > Pleuronectiformes > Soleidae > Solea > Solea senegalensis. The sequence goes on along the minus strand of NC_058037.1, from coordinate 10,478,486 downwards.
AAAAGGAGCCTGTGTTACTGGGACATGATATAAGAAGACAACTGTTAGGTGCTGCAGTAAAATAACAGCAATTTGCAGATGTGATTATTAGTGATATTACTTCCTTTGGTACAGTGTTGCCCCCATGACCCCACACCCAAGCAGTGGTGATTATGTCTGTGTGTGTGTGTGTGTAAGATAGAGGGAAGTTAGTTTCTCAGTGTCCTGTTTTAAAAATAAACATTAAATGAGAGGACTGCGCACTGCACAAACATACGCGCACTTAGATTCAAATAGGGTTGATTTGCATGAATGGTCAATGGCCATTGTAACTGAAGCAAATGTATGGCACATTATAAAGACAACCTAACAGTGAAATATCAGCCATGCAGTGAGTGACCTAATGATGACAAATCAGTGGTGACATGGGAAACATTTTCACTTGCAGTTATTTTCCTTTTAGAAATCTACATTTAAAGATTCTCTCTCATCCTCTACAGTACGTGTCGTGCCTTGCCTGCAGTCAGAGAAATAAAATGTACTATGGCAACGTCTTTGTGGATATTAACAGACCTTGTTTTCGGATAAAGATAAAAACCCTGTTTGCTGTAAAATTATAACCCTCTTCCATGTTTTGCCAATGTAGAAGTAATAGGCAATTAAAAGAATGCTGCTCAGTGATGCTGACGGAAATATGGCTGCAGTTAAAACTCATTAAAATCACATAGCCTATATTCTAAATGTCATTATTAGTCTTAGCCATCTGCAAAATCCACAGAAATGATCTACAATATATTTGCGATATTTCTTTGGCACAAAATCGAGCTGTAATTTCTGCACGATCCGTGTTAAACGCATATATATATATCTTTTTTTTGGGTCTTAGGAACAACCTTGAAAGTGTATGAATGTTAAAAAATGCAGTGCGTATGACAGGAGTTATGATAAAGTCAACAGGACACACAAAACACAGAGCGCCTTGGAGGTGCTTGGGTGGACGGACATGTTGGGAAATCGCCTGGAACTGTATTAAGCCTGACATCCTTAAAACAAACAATGGCGCCATGAAATAAGGGCTTATGTGCTCAAAGTCAAAGATCCCCCTCAGCAACGCTCCCTGTTTATCTCTGCATCCGCCTGACACACACACACACACACACACACACAGACACACAATTTCTTGGGGGTTACACACACTTCATCGGGAGAGGAACCAACGCTGCTCCTATGAACTCTCACCTGTCAACATGGAGCAGAGGACTTTACTTGGTAAACATGAAAGGACTTTAGCTGTTTACTTCGGGCAGTGACTTGGCCCGTTTTATTCACTGCAAGGCTGCGGTCACAGCTGGTTCTCCTCGTGTACATTTCAAGGCAGTGGTTTAATTCACGAAAACGATGCTCAGTAATGGAACAATTTAAATTGATCTCCTTTTGAAGTGCATTTTTTCTGGAAGAGCACTTGTTATTTTCTATGTGCCATGTCGAAAGGCATTATTTGAGATTAAATAGAGTGGCATTTTATTGTTTGGACTTGGACAAAATGACTGGATTAGGTTTTTGGTCCATGCTTCTCTGTAGTGCCCCACTGAGACAGTTTGGCACTAAAGAAATACTCGATCAAAAAGTGGCCTGCACTGACTTGCTTTGAACAGTATTTTGTGCACTGGTTACACAAAATGCATCCAGGTCTTTGTGACACCCAAATGAATTAAGTTATAGGAGGACAACTTCCGTTCTTTAGTTTGAATTAATTTAATTTATTCATTTACCAAGTCATTTTTTAAAGTTTGTCAGCCCCTTCCTGTGTGCAGTGTGCACACCTAAGAATGAATTTGCATATTTTTCAAAGAAGTGTCTCACATAATATTATGCACAACTCCCTGTGTTTTCCCTTTTTAGATTTCCACAGCTATTATCCTCTGCTGCAGCTATACTGTAAAAAAAAAAAAAAAAAAAAAAAGGGCCGTGGCAGATAAGCGGCGGTCTGTTTTCACTCCTCTGATCAGCAGTAATTATATTTGTTGGCGTGGAGGTAAGTGGTCCTCCCCGGGGGGCGTATTGTACTCGACTCTCTCCATGTCATAAAATAAAATTACAAGGAAAGGAGAAGATATCCTACAATAACAGAGACAAGTCATAAAATCAAAGAGTCGCTAAATTAAATCTGAAGGAAAAAAAAAAAAAACCCTCACGGAAAACACATTAGGGTGATGACGGACGAGGGCAGGGGGCTTCAAATAAAACGCAGGTTAATGACTTTTTAATAGCTTCTACAACTGTATGGTTGGTTAACACGCACACACACACACACACACACACATAGAAAGCTTTCTCCAGCTTACGGGGGCAATTAATAGTAATTAGTGATCAGTAACCTGTGCTTCAGCCTTTCTGCACTCTCCCAAATACTATAAAGAGAGGAGTCCTATGATATGAAGTGACACATATGAGGCTTAAGTAGCTTCAAAGTGCCTCCTCTATCACCACACACACAGTCTCTCTCAGTTATAAGTTTAGCTCGGTGCAACAGTCTCTTAGCTCTCCTGTTACAGCAGTGGACATTCACACGTCTTGTACCTGTTGACACCCTCTTGTCAGAACCGTGTATCTGTATAACCTTTGATCCCCCGTGTGGAAGTTTTGACCTGGCACCCAGTGGGTTCTGCCCAGCAGAGGGGCCTTTCGCTGGAGACCCCTCTTGACCTCCCGCCGACCTGTCATTCTAGAGGAGGTTCAGCTGCCTCGCGGGAGGTCACATGGAGGGTAACGCTGTTATAATTGGCCTGTAAACACACGCAGACACAAACACACGCGCACAGGCACAAATTAAGGGGAGTGACTTCTTCAGGTTGTCGCTTGCTGATTGAAAATACAATTTACCGCCTCTGACAAACTGGATCTTTTAATGAAATACTGTTATCTCAGTTTATACTTGAGAGTGCAGAGGGAAATGTGTATGTTTTGCAGCTGTATCAACTATAATCAACTTTACAGTTGATGATTTTAAACCTAATTATTTGTCTATAAAATATGATGCCTTATGCAAAGTAATTATAAAGCATTCTAAACATTGTTAAAATCAACACTACATCACCCAGTTAAAGAAATAATCTTTATGGGATATAATGCTATAATATAATACTAATGAAAGCTCCCCTGAAAGCTTACTTAGAGTTTGATATTCTGTACAATAAGGTTCCGGAAATAAATAAGTTAATAATAATAAAGTCAATATTTGTTTATTCGCTCGTTACATACTCCACTAATAAACCTAATGCTATCCCTGCTGTTGCCACACATGTATGGTGGCGCTGCACCCAAATCACCTACCTTTGAAGTTCTGTACACCGAGCTGTACAGCGTTGTTGTGGTTGTAGGGCGGTATGAAAAGACAGGAGAGTCATGTGATGTGTGTGACAGACACATTATTTTTTTTCCATAGTACTCAAAGTAGCAACATGTTTAGTAGCAGTGCCACCTGAAAATAGGGCTTCCACGCAAATGTCACGCTGCAGTTTGTACACAGACTCAAAGTGAGCGCTCTTCTTTGTAATTACTCTCATGTAACTTTGTTGTTGTGATAATTCTGCCTTGTCTTTCTGAGCAGAAACAATATGCCATTGTTTGTTTGCTGTGTCCTTTGTCTGAAAACGGGTCTGGGCAACTTATGTCAGACGTCACTGAGGGAGCATTTGTGTGTATACAGTGGCAGCACAGGGGAGGGCAGGGGCAAGAAGCAGTTATCCCGTCAAACTCCAGAACGACCGTGTGTTTTGAGCAGTAGAATTCACTCCTTTGTGGGCACGTCTTAGGGTTTTCTGTTGGGGCTGAACAATTAATTTCATCGGAATCGCAACACAGCGTAGAGGTGCAATATTTGTTAAAGCCAAAATACGTGTCAAAATGTTATTTTTGATTATTTATTGTCTCGATCTATTCTACAGACTGAAGAGAGCATCTTTGTTTCTCACAGATCTGCACAAATATCACACAGTAATCATTTTTAGTCATGTTTTCAGAATGAAAATGAGAATAATGTTGTTGTGGATCATATCGCAATCGCAATTCCTGTCAACATAATCGAAATTAGATATTTATTCAAAATCATTCAGCCCTATTTTTGTCATATTCCGTATGTGTGTAGTCGCTTTGCTTTATTATTGCAGTGTTGCTATTTGTCTCTGTCTGTCATGACTTAAAACAAATCGCTTCCTGTGAGCAGCAAGGGAAAGTCGCTGGGCGACAAGAGATCAAAACACGTGTGGAGCTGAGAGGCTTAATCAGCATTGTGTGACCTCAGTGAACTGTGGTTTGAATGTAACAGACAGTACTTTTTTCAGCACTGAAATTATGGCCACTTTTATATCACTACATTACACACATTGTGTCGTATTGCCTGCAGCCGTTTTTTGCACTGTATACAGTGCATAATGTAATGTATGTGTGTAACTTGTGATTAATCAGAGGAGCTTGACATCCGGCCTCTCTTGTGCCACACATGAACATGCTCCAGTCACAGGTTAAAAACCAGCAGCCTATAAAGTGTGGACGTGCACGCGAATGAACGCACATAGACACCCGTAGAAACAGTTGACAGCGTGCACCCGCAACTACGTACTCTGCATATATACAGACCTACATTCAAGCAAACACACACACTTCCAGCATTTTCAAAGACATCCCCGTGGACAGAGTTGTCTGCCAGCACCGCTATAAATCACGTAGATGCTGGTGCTGAGGGCAAGGCACACCTTGTCCACGTTGCCCCCACTCCTGGGCTGAATAAACCATAACATCCTGCCTCTCGTGCTGCCCGACACCCTCCGAGCACGACCTTAGAGAAGACCCACTCCTCCACCCTCACCTCCATCCTCCCTTCCTCCATCTCATCCCTCACTCCATCCCTGCTATTATTCCTCCTCCTCTAACTTTTCTATCTTTAGGAATTTCACTGGCTGCAGTGGACACACTGGGCAGGGCTTTGATTGTTTGGAACAACACACAAACCACCCGTCTCGGTCCCATCTACTTTTTAAATTATTATTTTTTTTTTTCCTACTCCAATGACTTCCTGCTTGGAGAGTGGGATGAGAAAGAGGGGGAAAGAAAAAGGGGGGAGATAGAGAGAGCAGCAAAACAGCAGGAAGCAAACGTTTAACAAGAGGATGCCGACACCCTCATTCTGTCGTGTGCCGGCTTGGTTCAGGTGCTCCAAGCCAACCTTCTTCCTACGCTCCATTTACCTCAGGGTGTGCCGCATTTGGCTGAGACGGTGCACCTTTCCTTCATGACCCCCCCTGGAGGAAGTGTAATGTTTCTGGAAAGAAAAGGAGATGATTTGACTTCCCGCCTAGAGGAGCCAAGTGTACAGTCTCATAATAGTGCCCTAACCCCCACCTCCACCACCACCACCCAACAGAGACATAAAAGCGAACAAAGAATAAAGAATGCGTGAAGCGTTGGGTTATCTGCTGATTATTTCCCTTGATTTTTAGGGCTGCAGAGGGAGAAACTAAGCAAACAAACCACACAGCAGTTGGTTCTTGGCATTCCACAGGAGGTCTTACTGTGGACAAAGCCAGACAAAACCCTTGGTGGAAAAGGAAAACTCTGCTGTATGTTGTTTGGCATGCAACCACACAAATGATTACTTCCCCTAAAGTGTCATTTCTAAGTGAAAGGCTCAGTTTTGCCAATAAATTCACTGAAATGCAACAGTGTGTTTTAATTTTGAAAAGTGATGTAGTCGGAGAGACACCTGGAATTTTGATTTTGGAATGAAACTGCATCTTTAGACGCACACAAAAAAGTTTATGCGTTTATATGAGCACACAGGATTCAACATGGTTCTTTACACACACACACACACACACACACACGCACTCTCTCCCTCTCTCTCACTCTCGCTCACACAAACACATAAAGTCCAAATCTCTCACTAACCCCTTTCATATGCCTGGATGCATCCACCAGAACACCAGAGGAGCCTTGAGAGGACAAGAATAGAGAGGCATGTGCCTATTTGTGGCATCATTGTCAGCGAGATAAAAGATCTCACCGTGAGGCTCGCGCAAACACACACACACACACAGGTTCACCCACCTATCCTTTTAAGGATTAAATTCCATTCATTTTGACAGCTAAAGCAAAGCATTACCCCAAACCCTAACCACAACCAATTAATTTAGGCCGAACTTTAACTTAACCACACTTAAAACCTTAGCACACACACACACACACACACACACACACACACACACACACACACACACACACACACACACTGTGCTGGCCTTAGCCAACAGACTTACAGACACATACACGCACAGTTCCTAGAAGAGACAGTTGAGTGATCTCGTCTTTGTATGCCCATAAGCAGCTTCACGCAGCTCTGTGTGTGTGTTTGTGTGTATCTTTGTTAGGACTGAAAAACGTATACAATTATTAAAATAACATTTGGGTAAAGTGACAACGTTTTGGCTGGTCCTCACAAATCTAACGGGCTTTTTCAAGACCTGGTTTTAGGTTTAGGGTTAGGCATTTAGATGTGATGGTTAAGATTAGGGTAAGGGGTTAGGGAGTGCATGCAAGTCTATGAGTGTCCTTATGATGAATGCTGTGCAAATGTGTGTGTCTGTGTGGCGGCAGCTCCCTGCCATGATTACCATGGGTTAACCTGACTATAAATGAGCAGCAGATCAAGTGTTGGGACAGAAGAGACCCATAATAGGCGTCTCTTTTGTTCTGTTGGTATGAACAGAGCGAGGTTGGTATGAACATAAGACTAACGCTGTCCTGTAAATGTCCTGAGGTTGACTGTCAGTGTCTCCAGGTGCAGCTCATATTTTACACAGCAGGGAAAGTACCTGTGCAATTTGTGCGATAGAGGAAAAATCCGGTGTGGAGAAGAATTCCCCTGAAGATGCAAAGGAGTTATATCCTTTTTCCAACATATCATTTTAGTGTCTTAGAAATGTCAAGGGGCCACACGGCGGCGTAGTTGCTAGCTGAAAGACCCAGGAGTTTGCATGTTCTCCTTGCGTGTGCATGGGTTTTCTCCGGTCTCCTCCCACAGTCCCAAAAACATGCAGAGGTTAATTGAACACTCAAATTGCCCGTAGGTGTGAATGTGTGAGTGAATGGCTGTTCATCTCCATATGTTGCCCCTGCCATGGACTGGCGACCTGCGCAGGGTGTGTCCCGCCTTTCGCCCTATGTCAACTGGGATTGGCTCCAGCTCATGTGGAGGATTAATGAATGAAGGTGTTATTTGTTTTTGGCTAATCTGCTTCTGTGAAACTTCTAAAAATCATCTACGTTCGTTTGCAATACTCAAATTGCTGAGGACATGAAAATACATGCAGTCTTTCTTCACTCTCGGACAGTTGAGTTATGTTACATGTAAGTTTTAGCTTTGATAGCAGTTATTTGACTCTCACCCAAACTAGTTAAATGATCATTTTAAAGCATGAAAAAAGACGATAAGTGGGATGGTTCTTACGTCTCTTGGTTCACTGCTTTGGTCAAAATTGCCCAATAGATTGTCATCAGCAACAGTAACTTCATGGTCTCCAGAGGACAGACCTTAAAGGCTACTTTAACCCCATACGTACCACCACATGGTTATTTAATGTTTTCATTTAATATTTGTGTGGCCCTCAGAATGAATTGTACCTGGAAAAGTATAAAAAAGCTGGATGTTTATTACCAAACAACAGCATAAAATCATGTATTTTGCAGTTTGGCTGTAGACTCATTGCTGTTTAGGCCTTGATAGCCACTATAAGTCAGACTATTTAAGACTTTTTGGATAGTGAACTGAAATGAAACATTATGATTCAGAAGAAAATAAGACCATGGATATCAAAATGATTACTTCTAACCTCTGCAGGTTGAAGTAAGACTGTTCATTGTATAAAAGGTAAACAAGCATATCTTATATGTGCTTTTAATTTGGCGTTTTTGTGCTTTTTGTTATAGAGCTACAAAGGTTTGCGTTAGTGTTCACAGTGTAATTATTCATTGGCTAATTTAGTAAGTTTACTTACCTCAGCACCAACTACATGCACATTCATGCGCACGCACACTCACACACCCACAGTGCTGTTTCCAGTGTCAGAGGACAAGTGATGCCTGGGGCTGTTCCTGCTCCTCCTGATCTTTTCCTTACAGGAATCTCTTCTTCCTGAGCGGAAGTTGATGTTGGTCAGCGTGCCTGTCACTGACGCCTCCCAGAGGAAAGTGACAGCAGCTTTATTTACCCACTGACCCATAAAGACGACAGAGGAAGAAAATAAAACCAGCACAAGTTTGTATGTGTAACCTGACTAAGGGCTTATTTTCTCTCCAGTAAGGCGGCACGATGAAACCTGTTCATTCAGCATAACCTGACTGCATGCGTGCGTTTGGGCCTCTAGTGTATTGTCCTTAAAGTGACCCCTGTCAACATGAATGCATCTTCTTTTCCTCTTTTCAACCGCCTCTGTTAGAAAAACACAAAATGATTCCCCCATCAGTCAAGTGGTGTTCATTTTTTCTTTGGTTTGGCAGTTTGGAGAGATGGTGTCCACCTGTTCTGATGACCTCTCTCCAAATTTGTCTTACATCATCCTTTTCCTCAATCCCACTCTGGCTCCATCAAACCCAAGAGACCCGGCAGTGGCCTTGTCTTGACCCAGTTTTGGGGCTTACATTCTGGGCGTTTTGATCCGTCCACTCTCCCCCCGTGTGTGGGGGTTCAACCGAGAGTCCTGAGATTATCGAATGGTCACTTAAGAGGGAACGAGAGAGCGAGCGAAGTGCTGTCCACTTAGCTGAAGATTATCCTTTAAAAGGAAGGGATGGCAGTGGAGATGGAGGAGAGAAGGAGAAAGAGGGATGTGCTTAAGAGATGAATAGAGGGGGTGGATGGAGGGAGAGATTGCGAGGATAGTCATAGAGCGATGGAGTGAGAGAGAGGGCAAATTAATCATATGGAGATAAAGTGTGTGTGGGAGAGGGTTAACAAAAAAGCGAAGGGAGAAACGCAGCATTGAGGAAAACATCTAAATGAAAAGCCCGAGATGGAGCTGAGGTGACAGAGCGAGAGAGGGGATGAGATGGAGAGATAAAGAGAGGAGGAAGCAGGAAGGATGAGGACAAGAGCTGGATTAACCAGTGAAAACACTGTTTATAAAGTGGTCACTACCAAAACTGAAGACCTTATCCAATGTTTTTAGGGGCATTGGACCGTGTGCCAAACATACTGTCATATCAACACCGCCATTGCCTAAAACTGAAGTAGATTAATGTTCCTTTTAATTCCATGTTTACAACGTTTCTGGCCAATAGAATGTACTTTAGAGCTTTTGGGTTTTATCATCTATATAGTATGATAAATGTATCATCAATGCCTCTAAACACCTTTAAGTGTCTTATGAAGTTATCCAAATAACTTTAGTGCAAATTGGTATTGAGTCTCTGGACGAGACTGAGGGGATGAACGCTCACCTTTTCAAATATGTTCATAGAGAATGTGCTGGAACACGTTGTTCTGATCTTCCGTAGATCTTCAGTAAGGTTGAGAGTTCACGAGCTGGTTGTTTATATAACTGACATTATTTTCACCGTAACAGACTATTCAGGGTTTTTCTTTTCTCAGATTAGATTAAAAAAATGATCTAGATCAGCTCTGTATCAGTATACAGGATACTGTATTATGTATCTACCTCTGTATTAACACACCAAATCACATATCATGTGACCATTATTGGTACACTGCATTTTATTTTCTCCCCTGTATGTGTTTGCTTAATTTCAGAATGTACTACTTAGAAGAAACAACAATTGTGAAAAGTCAGATCATGATTTCTATTATAAGACGGACTACAAGGTTTAAAGTTAAAAAGGCAGTTAGGAAGTAAATGTGAATAACTGTAACCAAACCGATCTCTGCCAGTCCAAACTAAACCAAACAAAAATGGAGCCAGCAGTGTTCCAAATACTGGGGTGACAGGGACAGTAGACTGAAGGTTTTTTAAAAATGGAGTAATGTGGATTTGGCCTCAAGTAATAGCTGAGATTTTGTAACATGCTAAGTCGACCCCACAGTTGGATGAGTGGAAGCCAAGAGTGGAGGCAGTTCTTCTAAACCAATTTATCTGAAGTAAAATAATGAACTTTTGGTAATCGTCCATAATTGCTGCGTGTGCGTCGACAATACATTGGCTCAGATAAACCTGATTAATTGTGATGCATTTGGGTCAAAAGTTTACTAATCATCTTCGTTTTTCTGTACCGAATAAGTTTGATTGACTATAATAGGATCCTGAGTGAACGCGCTGTGTTCTGCTGAAAGTAGAACACACATATACAGTTAATTCACTAGAGAGGTTTCTTTGAGTTGAACAAGGCAACTTTGATTGTGGCTTATTTTGTCATTATTTTCTATGATTGCTGGTGTACGTGCGCTCTGACATCCTGCTTTTTATTTATTTTTTTTGTTCACATGGTGAACACAAGCTCACCTCTGCCACTAGACACAAGCTCTTTGTCCTCCATGTTGTACGTGATTCTGTCAATGGAAACCATCTCCAACCCCAAAGTGCAGTCACATTAAATTATTATACAAGATATCTTATTCCAGTAAAAGTCTTTTTTGAGGAACTGAAAGGACACCAGTAGCTTATTGTGTCCCAGTAAACAATGACAGAGTGTTAGTTGAGTTCAAACTGAAGATAATGGAAATAGAAATGGATTTGTGTGACATTTTTCAAGTTTCAGTTCTTTTCAACCTCAAAACTTTTAACTTTTATCCATTCACTTTGTGTTTCTTTTGGACATTTTTTAATAATTGGAGCTAAATCCCAGTCATGTCATTGGACCAGTGTTCAATTACTGTATTCCCTTGAAAGACTTGAAAGACAGAACAGTGCGCACAAAAACATACACGCAACTGAGCGAACAATGTCCAAACAATTCCCCCCCAAAACCAAAACATTGCCATTATTTTAATTCTGCAATGAACTCTCTCTGTCTCTCCCACCTGTCTGTCTGTCTGTCTCTCTGTCAGGACAGTCTCAGTGGAGGAAATAGAAAGGGGTTCAAGGATGAGAGCGGGAGAAGGAGGGCAGCGATCCCCATGTTAATCTCCTCACTTTTTCATTTCTCTTACCATGTGGGATTAGAATGATTTTATTTAAAGTGTCAGCTTGAGCTACTGGATTGAGAAATCTGGATTTCATAGGGATTATTACAGATAAAAAAAAAAATGCACGCACACACGCACATGCACACACACACACACACACACATACACACACATTAGCACTTCATTCACAGCAAGGACACTGATAGACATAATGTATTCTCTTGCCCCTTTACCTTATCCTTAACCATAACTATCACTGCTAAGTGTCTAACCCTAACCTAAACCCAAATCTAACCCTAACCCTAAAACCAGGTCTTAACTCCCAAAAAGCCCTTTAAAGAAGTGAGGTCCAGCCAAAATGTCTCAAAAAGATAGATTTGAATCAAAATCGCACACATTCACACACAGGCACAGCCTCTCTGTCACTCACTAATGACCTGCTTGACCAACAAATGTTATTCATCCTCAGATTCAGTACAGAGGAGATGAGCACACATTGTGATACACTGAAAATCCCGTGTACTTGCATTGTGCCTTTGCCAGTTGTGAGGATGTACAGTATTACATCCAAAGATCCAGTCACAGGAAATGGAACTGTAAGGCCAACGAGTGCAGGTGTGATTCTTTCTTTCTTTTACGTTTACTTTTCATTTTTATAAGAACATCATGCAATCTGCGCTCAGGCCAAGTGAAATGAGGTGAACAGACTCGCACCCAAAGCTTCTCCGTGCTCTGTGTGAGATTTAACATCTAATCTACATTAGGATAAGGCTTTCACCGCACGGGGTGGAAAAAAAAGAAGAATAAAAAAACACAGTCACCTTTTCATCCTAGGGCCAAGCCTTTTATTCCTCCTCTTCTCATTACATTAAAGGATGAGGGATGCTGTAGAGTGGCTGAGCGGTATTTAAAGACACCATCCCCTTCATCTGTTTAATTTCTCTTTATTTAAGAGACTCCCTCCTCCCTTCACCGCTCCCTGGCTCTCTGTTTAATTTCTCTTTATCTAAAGACTCCCTCCCTTAATCGGACTGATTGATCTTTTTCTCCCTGCAAATGATGTGGAAGAGTTATGGAGCTTTTCCACAACACAGTTCGAGCACGACTCAGCTCGGCTCAACTCTTTTTTGTGTTTCCAATAGGGATAGTACCTGGTACCCTCTGCTTTTTTTTTATTTTTTATTACCAGCTCTGGTGAGGTTCCAAGCGAGCTGAGCCGATACTAAAATGTGACGTCGACAGACCAAACAATGCTGTAGATCACTTAAAAAATACATTGCCAACATTTAGCGAGGGCATTTCACATTTAACTCACAGAGGAGTCTGGTGTATTTAACGATCATGAGCCGAATCACATAAAAGATATTCAGTCATATTTTTGTTCAGTGATGTAATACAGGAAGTACCGAACTAATCTTTTCTAATTAACTGATTCTAATGATACATTACATCAAAAAGAACTGCTTTGCTCGTCACAGTTTTGGCGTGTTGTGGAGTAACTATAGTGATGGAAAACGACGTGCCTGATACCAAACGGAGTGGAGTCGAGCTGAGTAGTGTTAGAACTGTGTAATGGAAAAGGGCCATTAGTTACTGCCAGGTGCCTAATCCAACGTATGTGACGAGGTTGCTGTATCTTTCTAATCTCTAATCTCTCTCTCTCTCTCTCTTTTTCTATTCATGTGTTCCAGTCTGTTTTTAGCTAACACTACTTTTCAGCAAACTTTATGAAAATATTCTTGAATAATGTTTGTCTTTAGCAAGCACATCTCAGTGGAACTTTCCGCTATTCGCTCCAAGTCAACCTTTGATATTCTGCACTTCATCTCAGTACACTGATATAAAGTTTCTATGTATCAAATATGTATTATCAACACAGATTTTTCATGCTTTTCTTAATATTCACCCTCACACTGCCTTCAGTTAGTTTTCTTTTAATCATTTTACACTTTGAGTATGTATGGTATTGTAAACATGATCTTTAATTTGTGACCTCATCAGTAAATACAATTTGTGATCCACTGCGAAACAGCTGGGTGGTGTAACGCAGCGTTTATATCCTGCAGTTGTAGTTTTGTTAAGTCTTTGACAACCTATTATAACCTTGATATCACTAAGAAAAGTACTTTTCATTAGACTAATTTTAGAGGACAGGACTGTCTTTTCCAGGCACAAATGCAAGAATGAAGACAAATACTGAGCGTTAATCGTGATGAATACACACAAACACACACATGCACGCACACCACAAGGTCTTGGGAAGTAGGTTAAGCAGGCCAGAATCACCACTTGCTCTCACTACTCACTCCCAGCTTAGAAGCAGTGAGAGAATTGGGTGGGAGGGATGGGTAATGGAGGTGGAGAGAGAGAGAGAGAGAGAGAGAAAGAGAGAGAGAGGGATAGAGAGGGATAGAGAGAGGGGTGATGGAGAAATCTTCCAGAGGACATCTGTCACAGTGAGCAACTTGTGAGCTGCTTTTTTCCAGCCCCGATCTGTGACCCATGGATTCTCTTGCATGACTGACCAAGAACTATGAGAGTTTTAGACGGGGACTTAGCCCCTGCCCATAGCCTAGGAGACCCCAATACGGACACGGTGAAGTAAAATCTCTGGTGTGTTGAGTGGACAATGCAGGTAATACTGATTAACACTGAATCTGCTTAGTTTCCCCGCTCTCAGCAATCATCTTTTTTTTTTTTAGGACATACAAGTAGGAATATCAAAGTCACGGGAGGACAAAACATTGACAGGAAATGGTAACGACTCCTTTCTTGTCACAGATCATTTCATGAAAACACCATATGACACTTCTGTTGCTGTTCTGTGACCATGTGTCCACATCGGAGGATGCTGTTGGTGCTGATTAGAGAGCCCGCGCGTTGCCAGAGTGCATGCATGAGAACACTTCTCCCCCTCTCGCAGGTGTTTAAGCTGTACAGTAAACAACAATAATGCTTTACACACAAAAAAATACACACAAGAGCACAAAAGGCTCATTGTGCGGCGCTGTGTGTCTGCTAACCCTTCCTTTTTAATCTGGGATTATGGTATTCCCATCGTGATGGCAAGAGAGGAAACAATGCTTTATTTCATGGGAGGAAATGTGCAGTAATGATGTTAACACCTCTATCTGCATTATTTAACTCTCTTTTTCATATACACTCGTGCAGACACACTTTTGGTATTTTGTTTTCCCTAAACAAACATTGACACGCACAAACCTAAATCTCTTTAGAAATTAAATTCAATCTGAATTTTATAAATTATATACCAATGACATAATGCTTCTCTGTGTATGTGTGTGTGTGTGTGTGTGTGTGTGTGTGTGAGAGAGAGAGAACGAGAGCCTTTGAGCGGTATTGTGAGCGTACACTATACAGTATAGCTGCACCCATGGGGTGTAATCTGACACTAAAATATCCATTAACACACTATCAAAGCTATTCTTCTCCGTTGTGTCACACTTCCATGAGCCATTTGTGGCTTTAGTGCTTTGGCTATGCAGCCTATTTATTGTAGTTCACTGTGGGTATTAATATGATGTTGTCTTTATGGATAAGAAGTTTTTGAAATCATTGACAGATTTGGTGGAAATGATCACTATGTTTAGCAGGAGTCACTTTGTAGAGTGCTTATTTCTTTAAGTAACAATGATCATTCCCTGTTTTTATATCAGAAAAGAACAGATCAGAAGTGTGTTTGAATTCGGCGGCTGCGGGCCAGTGGATCATATCAGGCACTCTTGTGTTTGAGAGGTAATGGTGTGCTGGTCTGTGAATAAGACCTCTGATGATGGCTGTATTTTTATTGTGAGGCCCCAGGTGCTGCCAGTGTCACACATGGACACTCATGGCACCAGTGTCCTGGCACATGCCGACCAACCAGAGAAGGGCCAAGACATGCTCTGTATGTGTGTGTGTGAGAGAGGGAGAAGGAGACACTTCTGTCTGAGAGACGGTCAGTGCCGATGTGGAATGCAGATGAGTATAATGATGACACCGCCGTGCTAATGCTAATCCTCTTAACGTTTCACGTCTTTGTCCTTTTATGCAAGGCTTATTTAAGTCATGCAATGCAGTTAATGCCTATTAAATTAAGGAATTTTAACAGGCGCCGATTTTTGCCAGCATCACTACGTAAAAGACAACAACAGATCGTCTTAAATCCATTCACATTAGTGCATTTTAATGTTAGGTGCATTTCATTAGGAGAATAGCACAGTTGATGAGTTGAGAGCAAATGTGCATACACATGTGTGTGTGTATTTCCACATATGTATGCATACAGGCATGTCTCTCTCTTTCTCTCTGTGTGTGTGTGTGTGTGCACCAGCTGTCTGATCAGTAATCAGTTAGCAGTGGGCTAATGCAGCCTCCTTAACCCAGGGGCCTCATAAGAACGCCTCTGGCCCAACCCCTCTCCCTGCCAGGGACAAATCCATTACCCAAAACAAGGACATCAAATGTCAACAAACAAAACGCACGCACGCACGCACGCACACACACACCAAAAGATGTCTGACTGATGTCATAAAAGGAACGCGTCTCTTTTCTGCCACAGAAAACACAGTGACAACAAATATCGCCGCACTCCTTTGTGATCAGGAGAGAAAAGCCGGTGATGTTACTTACTGTATATCTTGATAAGCAAGTTTCCAGTTTCTTCGAGGTTGCCACATTCCCCCCCGTTATTAAATATTTTAAGAGAGAATAAAAAAAAAAATCTTCCAAGCTGTTTTTTTTTTTTAAACAACGGCATCAGCCTATAAAGAAAACAAAAACCTCTCCAAAGGGATCCTGGGCATTTTGTCAAGGGCTCTGTGACCAAACCACCGCTGTACAAAGGCTTACATAAATAGCACATAAACTGCACAGAAAACATCCTCTCAGAAGTGCTACAAAGACTGTGGTGGCTCCCCAAGGGTCCGATCGTAAGCAGCAGCGTTTACATATCAGTGGCCCTCGTAGCATGTACAGTGATCTGTCAGGGTGGAGAGCTTTGATGCTCTGTCACCCAGCAGGTCGACTGCATCCATCCCCAGGGTGGTGCTGCTTTCTGGGCTGTCCTGCCTGGGTGACAAGCCCCCCTCTTGGAAACCTCCCTGGTGCCTGTACCCAGCAGATGGCCTCAAAGAGGGACCAGAGACACAGGGCCAACATCAAGCTCTCAAACAGAGGAGCAGAGGAGCAAATGGCCTGTTAATATTTCATACAAACTGACTCATCTCCGAGTGAGGAAACGGACAGGACTGAGAACGCAGCGTGAGCGCGCGCGTGTGTGTGTTTTTGTGCGCATGTGTGTGCAAAGTGAAGAGTGTGTGTAGGTGGGTATCTGGGAGAAATCAAAGACATTTTCATGAAATATGAATAGTTTTCCCACTCAGAGGTGTTTCACAGTGGGACTCCTTGTGCATAGTAATCAGTTATCACACTTGTTTGTCAAAGGTGAGGAGTTTGACCACAGATCAAGTAAGAGCAGACAAAATGAAGTCTTTTTTTCACAGTAAAATTAGCAGGTGAGCACACAGATGAACCTGTTTAAAAAAAAAAAACGATACTCAACACCATTGTCAAAGCCAGTACGCGGCGTCACAAGTGCATCAATATGCTAATAAGATTAGAATACTGACTTCTGTCTCGAGTTGTAAAAACTAAGGTTCCCTAAAATCATTTATGGCGAATAGATTAATGGATGTCTCTATGTTGGGCCAAAATTGAAGCAGACAAATTAGTGTCTTCATCTGGGTCTTGTGTTCCCACTAATGTTGGATCAATAAAAACCTCTGCGTAATTGCAGATAAAACTCATTCCCACTCTCAAAAGAAGTTTTCATTTTTGGATAAAACAGGTTTTTTTAACCAGTGGGAATGGGGTATAAGTGAAAACTGCTTTTTATTATAGAATCAAATCAAATCGCCCCTCGTCATCACCAGAGCACGTAGACACACACGCACCTCCCCAATTACACTCGGCACCAGATCCTTCCTTAAGCCCCTGCTGTATCTTGTGAGCGTAACCTGTGCGCTAATAGCCCATAACCCCTGTACAGATCAGCGGAGGTTATGCTGTTTGCTGGTCGGTAATTGCCCTCTTCATCAGTACTCTGCCTGCGCAAGCAGTAACGCAGCCAGCCCCGAGGTCTTCCTGATGTCATTAATGTGTGATTAGGGCCAGTGGGGAGCAGCAGTTAGGAGGTTAAAAAGCCCCTGACAGCCCTCATCATCGGCGAGGAAACCCTGAGACTGATGTTGGAGCGGTGCAGATGGGCAAGAGCGAGCGGCTGCCAAACTCCTAACTTGTTATTCCTCCTCACCTCCAAAAAATCACGCCACGCTAATAAATGGCACTGACATGGGCATGCGTTTGTGTGAAAAGCCAAACTGACACTGGTACACATCAATCCAGAAAACATACAAATAGTAGTTTTAACAACAAAAATCTCTTCAACCCGTCTTGATTGATTAAGTCATTACATTATAAGAAAGAGAGAGAGAGAGAGAGAGAGAGAGAGAGAGACGAGGAAAGCTGCCAAACTGTTCATCACAGATTCATACATTCAAATCCACAAAGTTTTGTCCTTTTTTTTTTTAAACTTCATGACACTGATTAGACTTGAAATGATGAGTTGGTCCTGGGAATACAAAAAAAACCCTGACAAGTTAAAGTTGACACAAGCAATCTAAACTACAACCAAAAGTGTCGGCCGAAGTGCTCAATCATGTCAGGGTTTTTAGGATTCCTTTAAGTTGTCATCTTTAATACATGAGACGATTTCCTGCCTGACTGTGCAACAAAGTCATTAGACTGGGAGGAAAGATGAAATATAAATCAAGCGTCCCTCTCTGCCCCCTCCCCAGTGAACAGGTGGCTGAGTTGAATGAGAGGGTGCGCTAACTTGGCTGTCACCGTGTTTTCCAACAGAACCGCTGCCTTCTAAAGCCAAACCACCGTGAATTATACATCTATGGCAGTAATTCTCTCAGAGGAGAGAGGGAGAGAAAGTGAGAAGGGGGGCTAAAAGAGTTAGAGAGATTAATGGCTGAAGCGGTTGTTTTTGACGCAGCGATCCTTGGCTCCGCTTCCTGCCCGCCGCTTATTGGCTTTTCAGAGCACATTTATTTATTTCGTTAACAAGAGAGAGCAGCCACGTTGCTGTCACTTTTTTGGCTCGCTCCGTGCCACAGCAGACTTGTCATCTCCTGCACCGTGGCGTGCGCCTTTGAACCCTGCCACGATCTACAGAGCGAGAATATTAATAGTGCAACAAACAAGACTTTAAAAATAGCAGGGTTCTGTCAGGTTCCGAATGTCGCTGACACTTTTTGCACAGCAGACTGACCGACAGGGGAGGGGAAAAAGTATTGTTGTCATGTTTTATGACAAGATTTTCAAGGACTTCAGAAGTTAGCGATCAAAAGTCATTATCTCACGGAAGCTTCTAAACAAACACCTCCCTTTTATTATACTGTATGTTTATAGCTCTGCCTTGCCGCCAGTCTTTTGAATTTCTGTCTTCTCTAGAAAGTACGAGCATTGCTCGAAGGGTTTTTGTTGGAGTTCAAAGGAGTTTGTCTCGGGTCATCAATAAGACACATTAGCTAAAACAGGCAACACTCAATTCACCCAGAGTGAAAAATTAATTATTGCTTAACTTTTCATACTTTCACTTTAAAAAGTGATCATTAAAACCATGACACGGGGTGTTTATGATGAAATTTGAATGTGACTGGTGACTCAAGTCTCCTTCTAGTGTACCACTTTATATTTTTGCTTTGAAATAATGTGGAGAATAAAGCTTTCAGCCAGTGGGATTCGTGGTGATTTGGGATGGAGTGATTTTTTTAGCCCCAAGAATTCCTCAGTAAAGGCAGTGAGTTGTGTAATGGCAGTGGTCATTTTATTTAAGTAGTCCATTTCAAACAAAGAGAAATTCAATGTGCTTTACAACAAAAGGCAAGGAAGATGTATAAAAACAATAAAGTAAAGTAAAACACATAATGTGCAAACAATTATCAAATGAAGTGCACAGAAAGAATAAATCAACACACCACTTTTCAAATGGTACATGCCCTATAACACTCATTCATAATTACACACACACAGAGACAGGGTGTTTAAGTGAAGGCCTAGGTATTTTTTTTTCAAAGTTTTTTCTCACGTGGTGACTGTAGTGATGGCTCTTAGATCAACAGGCATACATATATTGTGAGGCTAAACCGCTGAGAGCTTTGTCGACAGTTAATCAAACGTTGAAGGTGATTCAGTATTGCACTGGTAGCCTGTGGAGTGATTTTAAATCAGGGGTGATGTGCTCATCTCAGATAAAACTCGGACTCAGAGTTGATTTCGATATGAATAATCAACCCATGGACTAATCTGTATCCAGCGTCCACAGGGAGTTCCCGACAAAGGGCCACTACCGGCTCAGCCAATAAACGTATTCAAGTCGGTTTCAACACGGCACGGCGTGTTCCAGCATAATCTATCCAGGAGGTCGTGACCTCCACATCCCCTGCCCGTGGAATAAAGAGGACCTCAGGCTGGGATGACAGGAGAAGTCTTCCAAGGAGTTCATGTTACCACATGTCATAATAACAAGAAGCTACTGTTCCCCCGCCAGGCTCCTTCCCCCTTTGTCTTGGAGGGGCTTTGGACAGGGGCAGACAGGACACGCTGGCAGAGCTGAAACTGAATATTATCATTGGGGGGAATCTTGTTTCATGTTACTGAGAGGCTAGCTGGGTGCACTGTCACATCACCTGACAGGAACAGTTCACTTCCAAACACTCAACCTCAAACACAAGCAACCTCAAGCGCCAAATTAAATCAATCTAATCCATCTCTACAGTTTCCTTCCTTTGACCTTTTTTTTTACAGTCGTATTCATAAACTTCACACACCTTCACGTACGCAACTGGTGACTGCTTAACTCCCCCCGCTTGCCCTCCATGGCGATTAAGAGGTCAATATCTCACTTTACAGCCAGCTACACTTTCCTCTGTCACTCACAGCTCCCACTCCATTCAAACAGCAGGTTAGCCCAACAAAGGAGACCGCAGGGGAGCTGCCCGAGCCTTCCGCTCACACAGACACACACAGGCTCACACGTACACAAACACACACACATAACACCGACAGTGCGAGCTGTGCCGCTGTTCGTAACTTGACGGGTGCTTTGTGCTTATCCGTCAGCCGGCCTCTGGGTCCTGAAGATACCTTCAGTCAGCGAGAGCTGCTCCCTGAAAGGAGGGATTCACACAGCTCTGAAATATTGATGTCAGGAGGGCACCTGTAGCACGCCGACCATTTGACCTCTTCTGTACATTCTTAGAGCAGAGGCGGAGGAGGAGGAGGATGTTTGGGGGGGTTGAAATGATAGGTGTGGCCAGGTGGAAAAGCCTTCCACGTTTTTTGGGTTATTTCTTTGGTTGTGCGTGAAAATGGGCTCCGAAGCCAAAATTTGAGCCTGAGCAGGAAAGTGTGAAAGTGATACATGTGACATGACAAAAAAAGTTTCTCCTTTCATTTTTTTGAATCAAGTGAAAAATCACAAAAAAACGCTCGGCAGAGGACAGATAGCATCATGTTAGCATCCGACTGTGCATGGGGACAGAGCAATGGAGTGATGAGAGAAAGAAGAAGAGGGAGGGAGCGGGGAAAGGGTCGGAAGTTTGACATTCCTGTGGGCGATGTGTGTCTCATCAGCGAACGCGTTTGGATTCTTTTAACGGGAGTCGATACCCCCTTCCGCTTCCCAAGCACTCACTGTGAGCTGAGCTGGGGTAATGCCATTGAACAGGGACAATGGGTCCTCTTAAAAGGCAGCTTTTAACTGGGTGTGTGCACGTGGATATCAATACAGGCAATAGTTTTCCATGTAAGATCAAACGCAGAGACACTGGGTGAATTCTCAGCGAAGACGCAGGCGGATAAATAAACGGAATGACCACAGGGAGTTTATTTAAAGAGAGAAAAGTCATTCTTTTTTAGCTGTTGTACAACATGCAAGCGTTTACTTTCTGTCCCTTGCCTTTTTTCCCCTCTTTTCTCTCTGTCCTCCCTTTTCTCTTTTGCTCAGACACACATGCTGCAGCGTAAGCTCTTCAAGTTTAAAGCATGGGTTTCAAAGGCGCTCGGGTGCCTGTATCACTGCTTTAGACAAAAGGCCCAGCTCTTATGAGATAGAGGGGACATCTGGGGGTCAGAAGCAGAGAGAATGAAAGAGAAATCAGGAGGAGGGAGAGCAGAGGGTGAGACAGAGTAGGAGAGAGCGAGGGAGACGAGGGAAGGAGAGAAGGAGGGGACGCAAATGCACGCTTTCAACCGCCTTTTGTGGGCCTCTCTGCAGATGTCACCAGCTGTTCCCTTGCATGGAGGGTTCCAGAGCGTGGAACATCGCCTCCGGCCCCATCCTCGGCCACCTTTCAAGTGTCAATCAGAAAGGAGGGGTTGTGGAGGGGGAGACCGAGGGATGGAAGAACGTTTGAGGGAGGCAGGAGATGGGGAGTTCAGTGGAAGGGAGGCAAAGGCGGCCAACAAACTGGGCTTCGGTCACTGTCCTGAGAACAGTGCCAGTGATTTGCCATTGATTTAACCCCCCCACCCCCCCACCCCAACAACCCGCTCAATAACAGAGAGAGGATGGAGCCAGCCGTGTGCAGTGTGCAGACAAAAGAGGCCCGTGGGCAAGGTTAGCTGGAGATCACACGGCTGCTGCTTCCACAGCACTACTGTTAGCCATAGTGTTAGTGATTAGTAATACCCGATATACCCCATCCACCACTAGTGTTCCTTGGTTCAACACATGCGTTACCGTGAGGGTGACCTACGATTAGATGTGTTAGATGTGCATGTTACAGGGGGGAGGAAGGGGAGAAAGAAAGAAGTTGCCACTGTGAGTGGATAAGCAAACATAAAAGAGGCTGACATATGGCGTGATTGACACCGGGACAAACAGTGTCTAACGAAGAGTAGAAGGTGTGCTTAACACCGCTTAACCTTGGAGCATCTAGTCGGCTGACATAACTCCGAGACACTTTTATTGACAACATCAATATCTACAGTACACGTTCGCCGCTGTGTGTATAACCTTCTGATCCAGCCGTGGATGATGGCACTGAGACCTGCAGCACGGAGCCGTTTAATCACCCCAGACAGGGTCAGTCGTAGAAACCCACAGACAGGAACCCAAACAATTCTTTCACAGTTTATGGTGGCAGAAAAGTTTCTGTTTAAAAAAAACAAAACTGTGTCATAGCCACGGTGATGCGACATAATTCAAAGTCTGAAAAAAACAAAAAACAACAACCTGTGATTCCTTTGTTTTATTGACAGCCCAAAGTGAGAGTTGTGGATTGTCAGTGCATCTTATCAGGCAGTTTAAGTAGGTCTATTATACACAATGTTGCTGCTGCCCCACTGATAACCTCTGTACCCAGGCTGTAAAACAAAGGCCTTTGAAGAGTAGAGGAACCGGTGGATTTAATGTGATTTATGTCTTTTAAAAACAAGATGGCTGAGCAGAGGTCCCAGACCATGGCTGACCTTACTGTTTCATCTCATATGTGTGTGTGTGTGCGTATGTGTGTCACCAGGCACGCAAAAACATGCATATACTCAGATTGGACTTTATTTATATTTGTCCTGAAAAGTAAACACAGGCTACTGTCAAAGGTGTCAAAGAAAGGTTCAAAGATTTAAAGATATATTCTCAAGCTGCACATAGAAACGTCATATAATCAGTGTTATTCTAAGACAAAAAAATCCCCAAGATCTGATGCATTGTTTGTATTTGCTGTCTCCAGACCGACTGTCTAGACCAGAAAGCTGCTGTTGTGAATGACAGGAAACCATTTATATATATATATATATATATATATATATATATATATATATATTTATATATAACTGTTTATATTTAGTTGTGTAGTGTGCACCCACAGTTATTTTATGAATCTGTCGATCTTAAGGAACTTAATAACGGCACTCGTGGAGGTTTATCTGATTTGTTTAATTTGATTTTAACGCACAAATTTATTGGTCTCATCAAAACCGTAATTGTAACCTTCATAAATCTAACCAGTTTACTGCTTATGGTTTACATAAGTGGATCATTAAGATATTTCCTGACTTGTGAACAAGAGATGACCCCTCTTTACGCCGTCGTCGCACAACAAAAGGAGGCCAAATCGCTCCTGCCTGTCAGACATGTAGCAAAACACAACTTCAGTTAAGGGGCCAGCACTTTTTTTCCAAGGGGTAATATCCTTAGGCATTAATCACCCTAGTCATAAATCAAAAGAGCGTGACCACCCCTCCACTTCAACACCCCGCTGCATCCCTCCTTGACTTCCCATCCCACCACCACCTCCCCCCCCTTTTCCCCTCCACTGCAGTGCATGCACTCCGCAGTGTCCACAGTTAGAGCAAGTTGAAAAATCATAAATCAAAAGAATGACCTCAGCTATCCTGCCACACGCCATCGCCCACTCCCTCCTCTCTGCCGCCACACCATCCTCTCATCCTCCTCGACCCTCTACCCATCAAAGTTCATCAAACGCGTCAGAAATCAAGAGTGGCTTCCTCAATATTTCCTCATCATCCACCGCCCCTTCACCCGGATTTGCCGCCTCCACTGACCGAACCCTACACCCGCCTCCAGCCTGAGGTGAGGGGGTCACTGCGAGGTCTGAATGTGTCTTTGTCTCAGCTGGTCTGAAGCTCTGCTAACATTGGGAGCCTGCTTGCCTGTGGAGTTGGCCCTGTGGTCACAGAGTCCCGTGTTTTTCTGATCCCCTCCTGCAGAAGTGAAAAATAGCAGGAAACGTATATCTGTCATTGTCCATTCAGGAGATCACCTGTAAGGAAACGAAGCGGCCAACAAGTGCTGACACAATCATCCCCGCGCCTAGCTACACATCCTGATTCCGGCCCAGACGCGAGGGACTGTACAGTATGTCTGAGCTTCATCGCTTCCTGCCCCACAAGGCAGAGGGAGGGGGGGTTGGGGGTGGAGGGGTGAGGATGGACAACAGGTTATCACAGCCTGAAGGGGGAATTCTGAAGAGAAAAAAAAAAACGGAGACATTTGTCCTCCAGGCTCGGATGAAGAATTGAAAATAAGGTCAGACACACTGAATCAGATCATATCTGCATGTTTTCAGTGCTGTTGCTAGAAGAGAAACAAACACCAAAATATAACATGGTGGGATAGTCACAAAAAGAAAAGTCACAGGAAATGTTACACATGCCTGATATGAACAACAAAAAAATAGTAGTATTCAATTTAAACCTGTTGTTTTAAGCCGAAAATGACCTTGTGAGAAACTTGTGACATCCGCTTTGTGTGATTTGCCACCTTTTTAAATCAAAATACGTCTGCGACCCAGCACTGCAGATTTATCTCCGGCAGTCATGCGTGTTTTTGAGCCGACTCGTAGTTTTTCTTAACCCTGACTCAGCAAATGACCACTGTTTGATCTTTGCTGCTGTTGTGATGTCGTGTCCCTCCCATTACAAAGAGTACCAGGAAATGGCAGCCCCCAGGGAGATGGGAAAGAGACCCTGTTTATCCTGAGCAGAACCCATACTCGTGATCACAACCCTGCCCTGCACCTGGCCCCAGTGACATGCCAAGTACACACACACACACACACTTCAGTACGCAAACTTGTTCCACTGGACAAAACACACATTGAATGATCCACACAATGATAGAGAACTTTCAAGCAGCAGTTAATAAATACTTATGCTGAATTGCACATATTTCGGTCGATTGTTGTCATAATCGTTTGTTGTATAGAGGTTTGTGGAGAGTGGAGAGTGCCATTTGCTTATAGTTTATAAAATAACCTTCAGTACATTGTTCAGGAAATAAAATAACAGACATCTGTGTTGAACAGAACAGAATGAATTTTTGATTTGAGAACTTTTTGATAATTTTTTCAAATCAAAATCAGCCTTAGATTAAGTTAAACATACTTACTAAACAACATAATCCGTCACACATACATGCATACTGTGCATGCACCAGTGTGTGGGTAATGCTTTTTAAGAATTTTGAGGGGGGCGTTATTATTGGTGTGTGTGTGTGTGTTTGTGAGAGAGAGAGGGAAAGAGTGTCCAGGTCACACAGAGCTATTTATTTGTATGTGCTCTCACCCAGGAAACTTATGTTTGCTCTTACTAAAAATATAATCGGAGAAAACCACCAAACATGTTGAACCGGAGCCATAGACGCCAGTTTGGCAGTGAGGGTTTGTATTGTGTGGCTGGTGCAAAAAAACAAAAACAGAAGGGCTCTGGCTCTGCCATCTTGTCTTTGTACTTGTGAGGAGTCACATTGCAGACTGGTGGAATCAAAGGCTCCCTGAAAACTTTCAACAGTCTTTTAGTTTCCCTTTGAGCTGAAAGCTCTGTGAACAGGGTGTAGCTCCACGTCTTTCGCGCTCCTTTGTTATTTGTGTCTCCTGTTCTCTGTGGCACTCAAGTTCTCTTGCTCAGTCCCTGGGTCTCATTTCCACACCATTACACGCTCCTTTCTTGCAATTCTTCAAACCACTTATTCGCACCTTTGAATTTAGATTTGGAAAGTCTCTTTTTGCGTTGGCTCACAAATGCAAAAGCCTCCTCTTTTTTGTGCGTCTCTGCTGGCTGCCAGCATTGGAGGGGCTCTATTGTCTCTTGGACCAGCACCTGTCACCGAAGTGTTAAAATGCAGAGGAGAGGGGCTGCATGGAGTAGGACGCCCTCAGCAGGCCACTGGATATGTGTGTAAATGCTTCACTACGCATGCACTCGCTCCTAAACACAAACACGTGTGCGCATTATTTCTTCTTAACTGGGGAGGGGTGTAAGAGGGTGCCGTTGGGGTCATTGAAGTTGTGTGTGCATGTGGGTGAGGCCGCGTATATGTGTGTGTGTATGTAGTGTGGGCACACGTGCGTGTGTGAGTGAGTGATTAATCCACTGAGCAAAGACAGTTTGAGCTGTTAAACAGCTGAGTGTCAAAGGGCTTTTATCAGGGTGAGTGGCGCCTGCTCTGAGACACACACATGCACACACACACGCACGCATTTTTCACACCACTCACACATTTATGAAGACTGACTGCACACACACACACTCGCGCAGACGTAGGCATGTAAGTAAATGGCAAAGATGTCATTATTAGTTCGTTAAAACACACTTAAGGAGGATTGGACGCACGGAAGCACACACACACACACACACAGTCCAGACACAGTGCCTTACTCAGCTGTTGCTCCCCCTCACTTTCAGAGTACATGACAAGTGCATGTGATAAGGACATAATACACTTATGTGTGTGTGTGTCTTTGGTCTCAAACCTTACTTTGAACTGTTCCTCTCACTTTCTTCTTATGTCTCAGCCCATAATCTTATATTATATTATATCATATCTACTGGTTTTGAGATTGAGATTATATTTAGTTCAATTAGTGAAAAACATGATCAAGTAACTGATCCTTTTCATAAATACAAACTGTGTTCATGTATCTGTGGCGACTTTGCCTTCCTTCACTCCAAACTGCTGATTGACATGAGTCAAAACACAGTGATAGGCCATTTTTTGCAATTGATTCACAAACAACTTCAGAACTAAACCTAGAAAATGATAATCATAGATCATGTAAAACAGTCATTTGTAACAGGAAGACAGTCTCTTAAAGAAAATATTTCACATTTGGCCGTGACAATGATAAAATGTCTGCACACTGCCAGTGCACAGTGACGGCAAAATGAAAATCATGACCAGAGAGGTCTTCAAACTTATGCAGTAATGTCAGACACACACACACACACACACATATATAACAGTGTCTCTGAACATTTAGCTCACATTAGCCACAGTCATAAGCTACAGGTCAAACCAAGTGAGGCTGAGAAACCCCATGAGACCATAAAGTGCATCTTAGTGCTTGTGAATTTTAATTTGGATGAGGAAAACTCTGATATTGCCCCTTTCAGAAGTTATTTAATCTTGCATTACTCCACGTTTTGAACCACACTGAGGACAAGTAAGTCAGATTCATAAATGTTGAATGACAAAACAGTGTGTAATGCAGACAGCCTGTAATAGCCCATAAGCTGCTTAGCATTCAGACATCCTATGTTGTGACTGCATGATCAAGTGCTCTTTTTTTTTTTTTTCACGTCATTATACAGTTCCTATGTCTGAATTGCACACATACATGCACATGTGGAGACAATACTGTCATATAGACATGCGTGCACAGTCCTGCTCCCCCAAATGCACAGAAATGTGCACAGCCCACATTCCTCCCCCATTATAACCTACATCTTTAACTAAATCAAGCGTTGTTCCGGATTATGATGCTAATGTGGAGGCATTGTTTGGCAAACCACTTTCCTCTGGCCTCCTATATCCTTCTCCTCCTTCCATCTCCCCTTCCAACCCCCCCCCCTTCTCTGTGTGGACCTCCCAATTGTGCATTAGCAGCCCCCAAGTCCTCCATCCAGCCATTACTGCCACTTATTTCTTACTCCCTGTCACCGATGCCCAGAAAAAAAGGCCTCAAATTGTTGCTCAGGATGAGTTAAGAAGCTCTTGGCTGCACTGAAATACTCCCAGCAGATGTTTCCTCGTTTGCGCACTTTTTATTGCCTGTGCTTTCTTTCTTTGAGGGGTGGAGTGAGGGGAAAAAAAGAAAAGGATAGATGGAGGCGATGGATGGATGGATGGATGAAGGGGAGGAGGTTTTAAACATTAGAAGGCCAACGGCTGGTTGCGTCCTCCTCCCTGGGTACATTAACCTCTCTGGCCCTCTTGCAGCAGTGCCAGTACAAGGAGCCTCTCAGCATCTGGAGCTAAAGTAGGGTGGAAATATCGCTGTCGCCATGGTGAGGGGGGAACAGCAAATCCTAGAAACATGCTGCAAGATGGAAGAGCAGGTCATGCCACACAAATGTAAATGAGAGCAGATCGATGAGCGCCTTAAGTCACATCACAGTGACACGCTAAGCTTTTGCTAAGATCTACCTTCCCTACAAAGTAGTGAAACAGTCTCGTACCATTGTCATTTATTTGCTTCAAGGAGACTTGAAACTGAACTTGAATCAGAAAAAATGACAAATCCTAGTTTGGGTTGGATGTAAAATGAAAGACATTGCCTCCAACTTTAACAGCTGTCTTGTCCCTCTAATATTTTTAAGTACCTGTGTTTGAACAGAGTTCATCTCACACACATTTTCACAGCTTGTTGATGGGTCACGTTAGGGAAATCAAACAATGAAATGAATGATGGCTGAGTTCCACTTAGCTTTCTCAGTTTCAGGGAACATGGTGGACCATTGTCACATTGCCCTGACTTATAAGCCATTGTTAGTGTGCTTTTACTGCTAAAACATGTCAAAATGGCTGCTGTCCAAACTAATCTGTCCTCCAGAATTATGTATATCAGTCATATTCTTGTTAACTTGTTAAATGTATGTCACAGACCAGCAATACACATATAAACCCTCAAAGAAAATGTCAAGTGCAAAGGTGATCTGAAAGCACACAGACGACTGAAGCAGTAATTGCAGACTGTGTAAGATGGACACACACACACACGCACAAACACAAACACACACACAGCCATATGCTAAGTTAGTTCCCTTTCAGCCGTCACTTTGAACATCCAGAGTGAACCTTTTCTTGAGTAAACAGGCCGATTGTCTGTGCCCCTCGGCAGCTGCTTCTCCTTAAACCACTGCCGTGGCTGTCATCATCACTATCAACATCATCCTCATCATCATCATTATAATCATCAGGCTGCTTAAACACAAGACAACAAAGGTAGAGACACACAATAGGCCCCAGTGGCTTTGAGGAATATATCAAGGCTTAGTGAGAGAAAAGACAGAAGGTTTACCATCTTTATTTGAATAGGCAGCCTTTGCCTCATGCAGGGCTTGGCCCCTTTCTTCATCTTTACTCAGTATTGGGTGTTGTGTGCTCAAGGGAAAGGTGTGCGAGTGTGGGTGGGTGAGAGCACGACAATAGAGGCAGGTGCTCCCGGGTTTACCTTCATGCAGCTTGTTAGCTCAGGGAATGGACACACAAACGCACAATGCTCAAGGAGACACATAAACACACTCGTCTATCATTGGTGTCATCACGATCTCTTCCTTTTGAAATGAATGTGTATCGTGTCGCCTGCGTCTGAAAGTGACATCGCTTTGCCACTGACAGATGTAGATGACAGCCACCCACTTCCTGCGATGAAAACACAGCAACACACAGTGCGCTCCCTGTTTTCAAAATCATCATTTACATGCTTAAAAATAAATGTATTAGTTACTGAGGAGTGCCGCCTCTGACAGCAGTAATGTCCTTTGTGGTTCCGGATGGAACTTTGTAAAGTGTAAAACATTTTAGAGATTAGAGGATTGAGATTTTAACAGGCACTGTCACATTTCATCCATGGACATGATGCAAGATCCAGGGTTAGAGATCTGTGTGGGGCGGGTCATACTTTCCATATTACATGATCACATTACCGCATGACCACAGTTCTGTTTATACTAAACAAGGGTCTGCATCAGTCTAGCATTCAACGCATGTGTACACGATCTCACATTCCATTTCAGTCATGGAAATTTCTCACCAGGAGTTTGCCCTCTTTTGTATGTCCTTGTAGTCTATAAACTGAGTTGTACATGTATTGAACCTCCTCACATAATCTCATGCAATCATCCACGGTTATCATCTTCCTCATTGGCTCCTTGACCACAACGATGTCTCATTAGGACCAGAATACTCAAATGACGTGGGGGGGCCACTGAGTGTCTAGTTTGGTGGTCAAGTGAAGAAAAGTCCAATTTTTTGAGAAAAAGACATTGAAATAATCACATTTATGATTACATTTCACGTAATAAAAAAAAATGAAAGTGTATGTTTTGATATGGAACAAGAAATAGTTCTCAATATATATGTATTCATGATGATATCTATTAAAAAGAACAATAACAGAAAGAACTCAGTAGAACTTGATATGAATTGACCGGCCACATGAAATTGACCTTTGCTATAGACATGTGGACATATGTACTGAACTCTGGATATTCTCCAGAAATTGTCCAGAGGGACTGCAGAGGTCACTCTGGATAATGTATAGAGCTTCTCCGGCCAGCTCCCCAATCTGATCACAGAATCATGAGTGAGCGAGTTCAGGTACCACCGTCACATAATGTGAACGAGTGATCGAGTGATGCCCCCTGTGTTGCAGCATTTTATTAATGAAGTTAAAAATACATTTACACTTTTGCACGTCTATGATTCCTATACAAATGCTTATGAAATGTCATTTCCCTTAAACTGGCCTCTTAAAGTATCAGTTTGATTCAAACCAAGCAGACAATTTGAATCCATCCACACACTTTCTTACATAAGCTTTTGCATGTTACATTATAGTAGACAACACCATGACGACCTTTTAGCTTAGGCTGTCTTTCTGTGAGAGCAATTATCTTATGGGGCTATTCTGTCTTCATTCCTTTAGACAACAGTTTATACAAGCTATCTTGTTTTCATCTCATGGCAACGCAGAACCTCAACTCTCAGTATCCCCTTAAAATGCAAGACGTAGTGAATCATTTTCTGGCACTTGTAGGAGACCATGGCTGACATTGCAGGAGTGGAAACGTCTAGGGCCAAGTCTCATACGGCAGCACAGCTAGAAATTAATTAAAACAGGGAGGGAGAGGGAGAGAGAGAGAGAGAGAGAGAGGAAGGAGGGATCACAAGGAAAATACAGACAACTTGAGTAAGAGGATGTTGTGTTAGTATTGTTAAGTGTGTGTGTTTGCATGGGCTTGCATGTGAGCAGCAGTTGTCCTCTCTCGACTCTGCCACAGACAGACGCGGGGAACAGTGCGATCCCAACACAAATCCTTGGTAAGGGTCCTTTTCCTGCCCTCCCTCCCTTGCCCTTTTCTCTTTGCCATCAGTAAATCCGGGTTTCACTACAACTTAAGCACTTAGCTGTAATCCCCATGAAGAGGCAATAGCCCTACACAAGTCACTTTTCCACCATTAAAGGCATACAATAGGGGCGTGTTAGGGACTTACTTAAATGGATTGAGCACAAAGCCTGTGCTTGATAAGTTTTTAGCTGGGAAGAATCCGCCATTTACACCCCTCCTTTTGTGCATTCTCTTAGATGTACTTGTCTCAACAGTCTAAGCCGATTTTATCCCTTTTTTGCGTTTGTTTAATTCCTGTAACACAGAAAGGCTTTAGAGTATGTCCTACTTCTTTCTTTCCGCCTCTCCCTTTTTTTCCCCAAACAAATGTCACAGTGAAAGATTCACAATGGAGAATATCTCTATCCACTTCCTACAAACTCAACACAGGGGACGATGGCTTCTTCTTGATATTTTCAAATCTGTCCCTTCAAATTAAGCCCCGGGTTCTAATCTTTTAACATAACCCATCAGTTGGACTGAGGGGGGAACCATTTTGCTATGCTTATCTCCCCATGCGGAAGACAGTGGAGGCAGTTGACTCGAGACTCTTCAGAAAACTGTAATACCCCGTCATCTTCTGGGGGCAAAGGAGAACATGTTCTGATACTGCTTATCAAAGCAAGAACAGTGAAACACAAGCAGCCAAGTAAAGAGGCCTGGGACAAAACTGCCATTGTCACTGCTCGTCATTTGCACTCTGGTCATAGAAGAACATTTCTGTGAGACAATCCACAGTTGTTGCATGTGAAATCAATTAAGGATAGAGTCTGTGGAAAACCAGGACAGAGGACAAATCTGATGGGCACTCACTGTGAGATGGCCATGAACAAGTTCCAAACATTTTATTTTGAGGGGTGGGAATTGTATATACTGTACATTCAAGGGCATGAGAGGTTGTTAGTGAACCGAGGTTACGCAGTGCATGTTCCAAAATAGTCCTTGCAGCTTATTTACATTTACAAGTCCATCTTTTCTATGTTTTTACATCTGTGTTTGTACTCATTTCTTTACCGATCCTTACTACTCATTAACACAGTTGCTTTTTCTTTCATGTACCTGAACTTCTTTCAAATGGCATCTAAAAGTAAGCGTTTTTTTTAAAGCCAGACAGAGAGAGCCATCCAGACAGAAAGCAGCGGCTAAGTTGCTGAGAGCCGATTTAATCCAGAGGTTTGAGTGTTTGCCACTGCCACCATGTCTTAAAGCAGATCTCAGTCTGAGGTGGTGAGACGCTCTTCAGGGCTCTAATGGTTTGATTAAGCTCCTCCAGCCAGGGCCTGCACTGCAGAGACTAAACCTCCATTTAAGGACCAAACAAAGCCAGGACCACAGGGACGGATAAGAGTATTAAATCTGGCTGCCAGGCTGACACACACACACACACACACACACACACACAGATCACACACACACACACACACACACACACACACACACAGCCAGTGATGATACAAATATGTGACATACAGCGCAGTAATGGATATTATACTCTATATTTGTTGCTTTTACTTAGTCTTGAGTTACTTTGAATTAAGATTAAATGCAATTTCAGGGAGGTAAAATACAGGTACATTTTTTTTAAACAATCAAGATCTTTTTCAAATCTGTATCCATTCAATACAGTTGTTGTTTTTTTAAAGTTTATCATGCAACAGGTACACATCTAACTAATCAGAATGGATGTCATTGATGGAAGGACAGTAAAATTATTCAAATAAGCAAATGCTCACAGGTGGGAGTGGTGTATTTTAATTGACAGGTGCTGACTCCACCTATTATTATTTTCAGTCCTTTAATGGCATTGTGCTGAATGTGATGTTATTTATTCGCATCACCACTTATGTGTGAGTCAATGTAAAGACCAGTCCTGTTGTTTTATCAAAAGAACTTCCAGGACAAACAAAGATGAAGACAATTTAATGTAAAACAATCACAAGACTTTCCTGAAAATGTAAAAATAAATAAATAAACTTCAATGGTAACAGCCTTGCATACCTTCTACAAAACATACAGATAAACTAATAAAATACTCTTATGTCTGCATGCCTATACATTGAGAATAGACAGTGAAATGAGTTATTGGTGAGTAAATAATTCTGACATGACACATCAGCATGCATAACAATAATGCTACACACACACATTCATATAGACAGACAGACACCCAGCGATGTACAGCATTGTTTTGGGGAATTAAAGGGTTAAGTCTGCCAGCTCACTCCTCCTGACTTTGCTGGCGAGACTGTAAAGCTACTAAGTAGCAGCTGTCCACCTGGCGAAGGAAGGCTCCTCTACTGACACACACACACATTCACATGTGTCCTCCCGAGAAGCAACTGCTCTTAGAACTCTCGACACATGCCCGCCACGCACACACGCACACACACACACACACACTGCCGTCATTTAAGGACTCTTCTTTGACTTCCATTCATTTAAACGGTCTAAACAGTGTTATCCCAAACACTATCCTATTTTTAGCCCCAGACTTTCTCCAAAATGAGATTCTGCCTCATTAGAACCAGGTTTTGATCTCCATGAGAAGGACTGGTCCTGACAAGCAATGGTTCTGCCAGAAAATGTCCTAAAGAGGTAGCAAATACAAGAACACACACACACACTTTTCGTGGAGGAGAGGCCCAGATGGTCAGGGAGTGGAGCAGTGCCCAGTGTCAGGGAGAGAGAGAGGGAGAGAGAAAAGAGGGAAAGTGAGATAGGCCGAGATAGCTGGAGATAAGGGATGAGAGCCAGCGACGAGTGGACGAGCAGAAACGGGAAGACAACATCACACCAGTTCAGCAGCCAGCGCTGCAGACAGAGAAAAACGGGGGGCATCTCTGTTACCAAACACACACAATCTGTAATCACATGCCTCCACTGAACTGTCCTCCACTTCATAGTCAGATGACCAGTTTCTATCACTGGTTAAATACAGAGCTGGTGGCTTAGTGACACATAAAGACTGGGAAGTATATATGGAAAGCACAAGCCTACATGATATACTGTATATGACATTTATCCTGCTTCCAGTGTTGATGTAATTCTAGACTAATTGTCCAGAGCTTTAGTGCTCTATTAATGCACAGATATGTAAAAGATATTAATCTTATCATGTAACTTACTAATTATTATTATTATTATTATTTTCTTTTCCTATAGTTTTAAATCTGTATACGTCTGAAGAAATAGACAAACCTCACACTGTGCTTGCCATTGCCAGTGGTGCAACATAGACATATTTCTTGTCAAAATATTGTTAAAAAATAAAATGCATAATTACATAATTATTCAATAACGCTAAGCCAGGCTAACACACAGTTTATGGAAAATAAATGTCCATATTTTTGTCTCCTTCTCAGGAAGAAACCCTAAATCTAACTACACAACAATAAACAGCAGGCACTAAAGGAATTTGAAATAATGTTTTTTTTTGGTTTTTTTTCAACAATTGCTGAATCTAGTTCAGGCTTTTTCCTACTGTAAAATGTTAATTTGAAAAGCAGAAACACACACACAAAAAAGAAAATCATCTGAGCAGCAAGCGTTTCAGGGATGTGAAACCCTTTTCGTCCAGATGGCGATATTTTTTTTCCCAGTTTTAATTCATTTATTTCATGTCACAGTTGTGCTTTGATCGCTGCTCTCTAATAATTAATGTGGTTTTGGTGTGTGCTGCTCTTGAAGTCATTGTTCCAGTCGCTGCCGCACCAGCACGAGTTGGCTTTGACTTCCACACCTGATGGGAAAGCACAGCACCCCATCACACACACACATACACACCTTACCTCTCTCTCTTTATCTCTCTCTCAACTTTTCTACGCCCCATATAACTTTTTATATCTCTTTGCTTTGAATTGTCTCAAGGGCCACACACACACACACACACACACACACACACACACTAGGCTGTCTTGTGTCTCTCCAGAGTAGTTGGAATACAGTAGTTGGCATGTGTCACTTATCCATTATTGATCAGATCCAGCTGCCATCATCTACTACAGATCACTACAAGACACATCATTGTCTGTGTCACACACACACACACACACATGCACACACGCACACACAACCATTTCATAACCATTTCACAACCATTTTCTATCCGTTTACCCTAACCTTAACCATCACAACTAAATACCTAACCCTAAACCCAATTCTAACTCTAACCCTAAAACTGGGTCTTAACCCCCAAAAAGCCCTTTAAAAATGTGAGGCCAAACCAAAATGTCTTCACATAGCAATGAATAGAAGAACACACACACCCACATTTTTATCTTATCTGCTCATTGTTATAATTTGCTACTATTTCCACACATACATTTTAACTTAATTCACCTTTATTTTCTGAGAAGAAATGAAATAAATATTATTACACTGCCACATGTTAGAAAAAAAGAGTAATTGTAGTCATTTTGTTTTTATCCATGCTGCCGCTTGTCAATCTCCACTCATGTGGTCCTCACTCTGTCTTCTTGACTCTTCCGTTCATTAGAAGCACTTAGCTTGTTCAAGGTGCCTGAATCACTGTTTCCGTGTCAGTTTTTCCAATCACTTAAATATGAACAAAACAAAATAACATAATGATTATAGGAAAATTACATCAGAATTGTTTGACCATCTGGCTTCATGAAAAACATCTCAACAGAACCTGGGTAACAATCTATGAACTCTATAACATAACAACCTTTGCAAGTGTCAGTGTAACCTTTAGGAGAATTAAGGTAAATTTAAGATTCAGAACACAACTCTAAACCTAAAAGCGTATTGACGTGTAGCTAAAAGCCCATAGAAAAATAAACTCAAGTACAAATTTAAGTTCACGTTTACAAAGTCTTTAATGTAATCTTTTCTCAAATGCAGTTTCTGTAATGCAATGTTGTGTCTGTGTCTGAGTGTGTGTGTGTGTGTGTGTGTGTGTGTTCACCCTCCGAAACAATGAGCGACAGAGAGAGAGAGAGATGTACTTGTTGGTCGGAGGTTTCGGGGGTAAGGGGAGGGGTTCAGAGGGAGGAGGGAGCGTTCGCCCTCTGCTGTGTGTCCACTCAACCATGTCTGTTCTTGTCTCCCCCTGTCGCTCCTCTGATTCTCTTCCTTTTTTCCTCCCTCCCTCCCTCTCTCTCTCTCTTTTTTCAAAATGCAAGTCACCGTGAAAAATGTGCTGGTCCAATATTTGCACAGAAGTGGTGCTGGGACAGGCAGATAACCTATCAGTATTTGAGTTTGGCTTCCCATGCTCCAAATAGCCATCCTCCGCCTGTTTAGCTTATTGATTGGCTTGGCAAGAAACTAGGTCCCCTCAGCAGTGACCAAGGTCATACAACACATGGACTCTGTGCCACCCATCCACCCCCCAACACCACCACCACCACCACCACCTCTTCAACACCCACCACCATCTCTTCCTGCTCCCCCTCCTCCTCCTCTCACACGCGTGTCATGGGCACATGTATGTAGTTGTGTGGCTGCATTCACGCGATCAGACGCACACTTACACAAGGGGAAAAAACCTTAACAATGTAATGAAGTCCTAAGTGTGGCAGCTGTAGAAATGAGTCAGATTAGTGGTGAGCGTGAAAACACTCCGAGGGCTCAGAGAGACTCTCTGTGAACGTTGAAGTATGTTTGAATGTTTGTTTGTTTTTACGTCTCTGTGAGAAACCGCTAAAAGTACACAAGTTCAAATAACGCGTCCCTTTACTGTTGTGTGACTGTGTGTGTGTGTGTGTGTGTGTGTGTGTGTGCACACGTGTGTGTAATGACTCAGAGTATGGACCAGGGGCAGCGTCCTCCACTCCTCTGTGGGAATCAATGAGATTGAATTCTGAAGGTTTTCTCAGGGACATCGGTCCTGCTTGTCAATACCGCTCTGTGTCACAAGTGCAATTTGTCCACTCTCACATACTCACACTTCCAGTTCACTGTCCGGAGCCAGACCTCGCCCCTCCCCTTCTCAACGTACCCCTCACTAAATCTCCTGTCTACTTCTGCCATTGTTCCCCCTGTTATTACATCTTCCCTTAATCTGGATCCCCTCATCTTTTCACTTCATTTTATTTTATAAATTCATCCTTTCTGCTTTTTTCCCCTGTAAACACTAATAACATCTAATAATTGGATGCACCTTTTCTTGATGGAAGATGCTTTGACAATAAATGTACTAAAACCTTAAAAACAATAAATAAGCGTTATTCGATTTTACATTTAAAGGGCTTTATGAAACATGGATCTCTAAGAAACTACACATACAGTATACTCTTTTCCACAACATAAACATAAACAGGCATTTGCAGTTTCTCCACAACGTCAAAGGTCAGTCACAGAAACAGGATTTCTAAAACGTCTTTGATAGAGATTCATGGACAGATACTTTGTACTGTACTCCCCATTCACTTCCTCTCTACCGTATTGGACTCTTTGTTGCTCAGTGGAAATCAGACAGTGTTATCTGTGCACACTGGATCAGGAGCAGAACAAGCTGTGTGATTTATGACTGCTGCTGTGATGTGCGGTCATGTTTTACTGTGACAGATATTTCTGATATTCCCCGAGTCCTTGCTCGGAAACCCGCCGAGCTCGGAGGGGAATCAGCTAATCCTTCGACCCCAATTTGAATGGGCCCTCGGACGCCTGCTGGCTGAGGGCTAAAAGTCACACACACTAAGACACAGATACAGTTTACAAACACAGATAATCACTTACTGTTGCACTTAAATATAGCTCTGGGGAGTTTGAGCGCCATTCTCCGGGGGCAGCGATGGCCCCTGGGCCACAGCTGTGTGTGTCTGAGACCGATCTGGTATCCTGCCACACAGAGGGAGGCCTGGGAGCCCGAGGCTTGCCTTGAGGCTGCAGCCAACGCTTGAAGAGCATGAGACATGGATACATTTGAGATGCTGCCTTTCTCCCGCACCAATAGCTGCAACACGACATTGTATATAAGTATATAAGAACTAGCGAGGAATCGCTTTATTAAATTATGCCCCGTTTTAGTTCTAGCACGGCTCGGCTCGACTACTCGGTTTGGTAATAGTCACGTTGTTTTCTGTTTACTACAGTATACCTCCTCATCGTGGAGTGTTAGTTGGACTAATACAATCATTCATTTTTGTAACGAGGGAGAGTAATAAGGAACTTTTCACGTCACATCCTCGTCTATAAATACTCGCACTGAGCTGCCTCCTCTACATATGTGCCCCCTGTCCCCTACACCCTCCAAACACGCACACTCTCACCACTGTGTGTTAGCCCCCGTCGCTAAACAGCTGTCTGAGATGTGGCCGTGCGGCACACTCATGCTTCATCAATGTCATCTCCCCGTCACCTGCATTCCTTCTCCTCCTTCGCCTTATCCTCTCATCCCTCCATCCATCAGCATTTTCAGACACAGGGCTCTGACAAGGGCACATCCATCCCCTGGCCATACATCACCTTTATAGGGGGATGGTGGAGGTGGGGGGGGGGAGGAGGGAAGGAGGGGGCAGAGAAACATGGTGCTGTCCCAAACTCCTTCACAAGTTGGGACCGAGCCAAGTTCCTGTTTGTCCCTTCCTCGTTTTCCTTTGTGTCTGAGGAGTGGGTTTCTTTGTTTAAAGACACCAAGCTTTTCTGTTAATCTCCTCTCTTTGAAAACGTCTGTTTTCATATCTTCCAAAGTCTTAATATAGTATATAATAATATTTCCAGCCTTTGTTCTTATTTAGCAGTAAAACTAGTGCAGTGTAGTGCAGCAGTAAGTAATAACAATTGCCTAAAATGTAAATACATGCACATATTTTGTGACTTCAGCATTGAATATGTGTCCTTCCTCTATCAGTGTTCAAACAATAAATGAAAAATAGGACTGAACTATAAGAAGAATGTATAAACAATCTTCAGATTGTTGCCTCAGATTAAACACTTGTATTTCTTCTGGTCACATGCTCAGCTCTGTAACTTGGATGACTCCTACTGACCCTGCCTTGCGCTTCCCTCAGCGTTCTCCTCTATCCCGTCCTCTCCATCCCGGTGTCCCTCACAGGTTTCTTCCCTGTTCACACCTGGACTCTATTCTTGGCTTTTTGTTTACTGCTTCTGTTTTCCAAAGTCCCGTCCTCCCTCTCTTTCTCTATTCCCCCTCTCCCGCTGCACCATCTATCACTCACTCCCTCCTTCTCACCTCTCTCTCTCCCTGCTACCTTCTCTCTGTCCTTGGTTTAGGTTTCTCCTCTGGCTCACCTCTCATTAAGCCCCTGTGCCTACTGCCACCATGCCCAGTGTCCACCCACATGTCTCACACTTACGGTTCTCCCCTTTTGTCTCTTATCTCCTTCCTTCTTTCACGTTTTATATGTCTCATACTCAGCCCTCTTCATCTTTTGCTCTTCATACAATTTGCACAGTTTCAATATAAATTGTTAAAAATCTGGTAAAAGACTATCATATATAAGCTGTATATAATAAGTCAGGTCACCCTAAAATCTATTCTATTATTAGTCATTGTTTATCTAAGTGTCCCAGTCATCAGTTTTGGTGTATGATGATTCTGTGTACTTGATAAATGCATGGAAATTAGTAATAGTGTAGTGTGTAGTTAGATTTAAGCATCGGTCAACTGTGAATGTGCACCAAAATGAGTCAGAAGAAACATTACAGGATACATTGAAATCAGATTTTAACGAGTTCTTTCAAGGCCTTTAATGTGACCTCAAGAGGTTTCAATCACAGTATAGTCTCACGTGTGTATTAGACTGAACTAAATTAATCAGCAAATATTATGATTAGTGATTAATTGGTTTGTGCTGTGAAAGAAAATGAAAACAAGTCGAGAATATCTTTGTTTTGTCATATTTTTATTTTAGGGAAACACAGGTCAACACATCTCACAGTTTTACTGACTTATTGACATGTTAATAAAAAATGAGTTGTCGCCACGATACAGCTATGAATAATAAACAAGGCTGTTTGTTGAGTAAGATAACATGTGTGAGGACATAATGGTCATAATAGGCTACATGAGGTCTTCTGAAATACCACAGTAATGGATGAGGCATAAATTAAGAACTGCCTATCCCCAAGTAGCGCAAACTAGATTAGATATGAAATCAATGTGTATCATTTATATGTATATTTAATTTAATTTTTGTGTTTTTTTGTGTGAATGAAAACACGGGCAAACATTAGTGGTAGTGTTAGGGTCGATTTTAACAGCCAGTCAGAGCCGAGTATTTTCCACGGCTGTGTTATAATCAGCCTTCATGCATACAATACATCATAAATGAGTATCTGAGGCCCAGCGCCAGCCCCCTCCCTCCCACGTATACGTGTGTTTAGATCACTCGGCAGCCTTACCTTGACCATACGGCTCCTCCATTGATTACCGCCTATACTTCTTCACTCAAAAACACAATGCATCACAAAGAGCAAACTGTCCGTGAAGGGCTAAAATAATTGTTTTTAATAGACCCTCCACTTGCGGTGACAAGAGTGCTATGATGTATTTTAGGGTGTAGACAAGAGCTCCTGCTTTGTGCTCAGGTAATTTTCTTTCCAGGCGTAAGTGGTCAAGGTCTGACGTTTTTAAACACATGCGAGTGATGAGGTGTTGGGGAAGCGTATTGTTTCAGGAGATGCACCAATGTCCATTTGGAGAGCGGCAACACTCGTCTCCCCACTTGAGGAACAATGGAATACACTTCAGAGATGCTGCACATGAAGTATGTTTATGAGTGCGCTCGGACAATGGCGGACGGTGTTACACAACACAAGAAATGGGTTTGGCTCAGATAGATGCGAGGTGGACTCAGCAGACGTCCTTGACATTCAGCAATAACTGAAACCCGTTGACATGGCGAGAAAACGACTGATTCGGTGTTTGCAGCCGCGCGCAATCACAGAATGGGCCGTGGCCACTTGGAGTGCCAGAGAAAGAGGGCTGGAGTCATTTGGCGGTGGGGGAATTGTTAAAGTACAGTGAGACAGTGAGACACTGTGTTGGTGTTTTGTTTGACATAAAAGCCTCCGAACAGCGACTGTAAACCAGGAGCTCTGCCAAAGCTCACAGGTGTCATCAGGGATCTGGATACGTGCCACAGAGAGAGAAGAACCAAAGGCCCAAAGCTTGCCTGGAGGTGTCACCCCACTGCAAGATTTTCCATCACACCAATGGGAGAGGTCAGGATTAGATGGAGATGAGGAGGGAGATAACATGCTAAAGTGAACAAGTGTGTAAACAGGTAAAATAGAATAGATACTTGACTGTGGGCTTGTTAGCGACACAGACTTCACCATATCTAATGCTTAAAGAGGTTAAAGGAAAACTGAAAGGAATTTTTCACCCTAGTTTGTTTGGCGATACAATGACATGTTAATGATCCCAGCATGTGGCCATTCCATCAAAGGTGTGTATTTATACTGAGAAGAAGAGTGTTGAAAAACACAGTGTGCAGAACAAATGCCTTTGGTGAGGTCAGAGTGTCTTCTAATGACCTCATTTACTAACAAAAAAACCCTGCAACCAAGCAGGCAAACACAGCACAGCAGGACCTCTCCTTTATCCCTGTGTGACGGTGCATGGAGGAGGAGAAGGACAGAGGGACAGAGGGAACGGCAGGACAAGAAGGAAGAAGGAAAGAGAGAGGGAGGAAGAGAAAGTGGTGGCTGAAGAGGAAGTAAAGAGAAAGAGTAAATGAGACAAAGAGTAAATGAGACAGAGACAGCAAGGTAAGAGAGCCTAAAGGAGCGATGCAGTCAAACGGCACCTGCACAGTCTCCGTGTGACTGCTCAACCTTGCCAAAGAAAATAGGTTACCTCTGTTCCTCCAAGTGCCCAGGGGAGCCACAGACTGGTAAGACTTGTGCCCCCGTGTCACCCTGTAAACATTTAACCACCAGAACTAACCCTCGCAACACAAATCTCAACAACTTCCTCGTAACACTGGACAAGTCCATGGATGCCATTTAAGTCCTTCTGAATATGTCACTTTGTAAACAGTAATAGCGGCACTTAAGGTGAATTTCAGCAGTTGTATGCAGTGTTTGTGACAAAGGAAGTGGAAACTAATAATTATTATTAGCTATATGAAAGCGTGTAGAATCACCCGAAAACAACTATTTGGTATTTAATTTAGCAGGTTAACACCAATAAGCATCATCTTTTATTTCAGGAGCTGGAGATATTAACACCACAACAATGACAACTTACACGCGAGTACACTGACATTTAAAAAGATTAAACTCTTTGGCTGTGGATGTAAACATTAGTTATCCCTCAGCACAAACAGAGACTTGTGCATACTGCACTGCACAAGGCAAGAAACGTGCCTATAAAGTTCTCCAATTAACCTTTGATTTATTACTTTACGCGCGACAATGTGCGGGATGTGTAACTGGGAGCAGTAACTAACATGAAGTCAGAGCCAAGAAATTGTCCTACATATATCAAGGTTGTTGTTTTTACACTGAAACAAATGGCTTGTGGGGGTTTCCGAGGTACTTTCTCCCCATTTCCAAAAAATGAGCGCAGTAGAGACAGCTTAACAGCTTTAGCCTCAAAGTGCTGAAAAGACGTCAAACTTCAAAACATGTTCTAACATTTAATGTCTTGAGAGAATATTGCGCACAAATCTTAACATGAAAAACCCAAAATCCAAATCAGGTGCCACAGAAACACAGCTTGGATGAAATTCATCTGTACGCAACTGAAAATGAGGAACAGAGTCAGCTGTTCTTTCTTTTTTTTCCCCTCAACTCTGAGCACAAGTGCATCGAGCCATCCCTCCATCGCGCTCTCATTCCTTCCTTCCCTCTCTGAGCGTCACTAAAGCCCATCTTAATCTCCCTCTTCCACAATCACGGAACAAAGAGCAGAGTGCTGGCAGATCCTTGTTTTTCTAACTAATGTTGATTGCATATTTGATAAACATGCATTTGCATTAGCATTAGCTGAGGTCAGGATTAGCAGCGTTCATCCTCTAACTGTTCTGTCTCTATGCTTCGCCTGTTTGTTGATCTTTTTTTCTCCTCTCTCTCTCTCTCTCCCTCTCCTGTTGTTTGTGGCCATCTCAAATCCTAAAGGACACGACTCCACACAAGCAACGGCACAAATATTTGAAAGGGTGATTAAAAATCGTTTGGGAAAACAGATTATTGACTGTTTCCCTATTTTTTTTTTTTCTTTTTTAAATAAATCAATCTGTAAACACAAACAGTCTGCTTAACAGGGTCAGAAACATTTAACTGTTTGTTTAGAATTCACTTCAATGTAGAAGTTTGTTGTTAAATACCACTCACCAGTTGGTGTTTTATAGTCGCTTTAGATTTTCTCATCCCTTGATACGCAACATTTTCGCTGTAATATATTTCAACAATAGTAGACAGGGAGAGAAAAAAAACAACCGCTTTGTAAGTATTTCATAAATGTCCTTAGTCCTTTTCCTCATTGCTGTACAAAAGCAATAAAAAGAAAGAATTAGCCCCAGACAGCTTGGGCTCGCAAAAAAAGTTTCAAGTGCTTCTGTCGACTGCACACAAAGACACTGATCTGCTTAGCAGACTTAAAACTCCCTCTCCTCCTGTCCTTTCTCTCTTTCTTATGTCAGTCTCTTTAAAACCCTTCATATTCACCACACACACACACACACACACGGTCTGAGATGCCTCACACACTGTGGCCCAGATTGCTAGTTTATGAATGAGGATCTTAAAGACCTCTCCCGACCACCTATTAAACAGCTTAGAGGCAAATAATTGTCAACCAGACGCTTCTCTCTTTTAAAGCCACATTGTTCCGCGCTGCCACTAAAGGTTGAGTAATCCTGAGGCTTAAGCAGCTGAGAAATGGTCCATCTCAT
This sequence comes from Solea senegalensis, assembly GCF_019176455.1. NCBI lineage: Eukaryota > Metazoa > Chordata > Actinopteri > Pleuronectiformes > Soleidae > Solea > Solea senegalensis. Next base: position 10,434,560 of record NC_058037.1, on the reverse strand, counting down.
TCTGTTTTTCTCCAGCTAATAAGATCCTTCCCTTTATGAATGCTCCTGCTTTAATTGTTTGACTTAAATGCTAATCAAGCCTCTCTCTCTCTCTCTCTCTCTCTCTCGTCAAGCGTTTCTTATTCACCGGACTTACCAGAATCACTTCTGTTTGATAATCTTTCCTCCTATTGCAGTTTCCATTGGAAATATTGACCAAGAAAAGGGGGAGCACAATAATAACTGGAGGCAGTTACACAACGTTTACATAGTAAAAGAGCAAATAGATGAGGGGTAGGGAATTGCATTTGTGGAAAACAATATTGGACGTGAATCAATCAAGGAGTCCTGTGGCCACTGCTAATCAGATTATATTAGTGTCCTTATTGCTTGCTCATGGATCACAAATGCACAAAAGAAATTAGCCAGAAACTTCCTCCAGTAGCACATTTGTTTTTAATTGGAGAGATGACAAAACAAGTGCTCTGGAAGTCTTGACATCTGGAAGATAATTTAAGGGCCAGGGTACAAATGAAGTGACGTTTACCATATTAGAGACCTATTAACCTTATTAGCGCAGGCGGAAAGACGCAGAAGATTCTGCACAGTTATGAGACGGAGTCCAGACGATGACATTTGGTTGATTAAACTAGATGCCGTCATAGATGCAACTCTTTTTCTGTGTCTTTTTCAGTGGACTCATTATTACACTAAAGTGAGTTTGTATAATATTTATGTTTATAGGTAAAGGAAGTTAAATGTTTTTTATTCTTGGTGCCGTCTGAAGAATTAAGGCAATGATCTCAGTAGAAACCGATATTTGTTTCCTTTACATTTCCATAAAGACAAGTGCACCTCCAACAATGTTATTTCTGTCGCCTACAACTTAAACCAGATAAAATGATTTGAGAGAATCGTTCAATTAGCTTTCGTCGACGCCAAGTGATTGGTGGGAATGAAATCTCCGCTCTTGTGCTGGATCTCCGGGCCTCGGGGTTGAGGATCTGCGCAGGACGCGATTGGTTGCTCGTCCCTCCGAGAGTTGTCCAATTGCTGGTCCATATGGACCCCGCTGACCCTTCCAGCCTCCTCATCCTCCCAACTCCATGGCTCCATTTAGCAAACAGAAGCTGCCAAAGGACTGCTAAGTTGTACTTCAGCGGTCCTTCAGTCCAATCACTCATTTACCTGAAGTGATTTTATCACTCTCCAGAGATAATCATGGAAAGTCCGACACAAAGTGCTGGGTTATTGAACCGACAACGTACAGTTAACAAAGTTACAAACCTCGTCGATGCTCTGGTTTTGTGTTAGAAGCATCTTAATAAGGTATTACTGGGTTGACGTTGTGGCAAAAAGGGCTTTATTTAGATGCTATGATGTAAATAAACACTGCCGAGTTAAAACTAGACATTAGTCTCTTAGTAATGGAAGGTGGATGTCCTCTCTAGATGGATTTCTCTCTGTCAAGTAGCTCTAAAAGGTTTTGGGATTTATGGAGTGGGCATGGCCACTGATTTTTGCATTTTGGGTCCTGCACTTGCAATGGTTGGTCTAAGGGGAGGTTTTAAGAGGGGAATTATCTGGAATGGAGAGCGTGGATTTGTGTGTATCTTTGTATGTGAATGTGTATGAGAGAGAGAGAGAGAGAGAGAGACTGTGTTCCTCTGGTACCCTTGGTCAGTGTCCACAAAACCCATGGAGGGGTCCAAATGCTTGGGTCATTTTTTTGAGAAGGCTGCCTGCATCAGCTTTGCTCAGATCTCTGCTAATCCTCCCCACTTGAACCTTAGTCTACCACAATCTGCATGCCAACAGATTAACACAATACGCAAAGATAATTCAGCCGGCCCAGGACTGACAGTGATCTCACAAATCTCTTAACGGCCAAGGGAAGATACCTCCCCAAAAACCCAGATTAAGTCCACAGATCTCAGGCCTTAGACCCTGTTAGGGCATATATTAGCTGAATCCTTTATTTATATATTTATCTGATTTAGAAAAAAAAACAAAAAAAAAAACAGCTAATGCTGGATGGTCAGCTTGAGTGTCACAAAATCTGCCTTGAGTGGATGGATGGGATGAGACCATATTCCAGATTGAGGCAGCAAGAGTGGGAGGCAGAGAGAGAGAGTGAGGAAGAGGCTGAGCGCTCTGTAATCCATATTATGCTGCAGAGAGCAAGGGAATTATTTAAGATGCTCTTTGTTTTATTGTTTTCGAGAGTGTCATTCGGGGATGGGGGGGCCAGTTTGATTCTGTGGCAGATTATGTAAATTTAATTAAGAGGCTGAAGACTGGAGATTGTAGAATTATGATTCCTGTTTTAAAAGGATTTTAAGACTGAGACTTGTTTTGAAGAGGAAAGAGGAAGAAGAGAAGAAAAGCTGTCGATTTACAATGTGCTTACACTGAGATGGGGATCCCTTCATCGTCCACCTGTGCGAGAGTTTAGTCTTTTTTAGAGGGTGAGGGTGAATGAAACACCATGAGCCTGAACCATGTCATCACTGAAAGTTGACGAGCTGATACACCTCAAAGTCAAAACTGTTGTATCAGTATGTATTTGTGTTTTGTTATTTTGCAGTATACTGTACATTATTATTTAAATGAGTGCCCAGCCCTAACTTGCAGTGATGACAAGGTGTTGGAATCATGTTGCGTTCCTGCAGAGTTTGGATGAACAGAAATACATCCTGATGTAAAGGCAGGTTTTCTGGTGAGTGAGCTAATTGTGTAAAAATCACCTCTGCAAGCGCTTACATTATCGCAGGCTGATGGACACATTCCTGCATCAGCAGTCCAAGGACACTGTGCATGAATATTGTTTTAGGACAAAATGTGAAACAATTTCTGTCTCTGCCTCAAAGAAAATACAAGAATATGTGTGGTGTTTACTCTTGCACACAACAAATGATATTACACAATCAAACATCTAATTTGAACAGCCCCCAATTTGCTTCTCCACTCCCTCAACTTCTTTTTTTTTGGAGAGGCTGGTGGATACCAACTTGCCAAACTCTTTCCCCATTGTGTTTTTCCCAGTACTGTGCTGGGATAGTTTGGAGAGCATGCCGTGTTCCCCCAGTGACAGACTGCGGCCCCTCTCTACTGCGCTCAAGGGCCCTTGAGGCGGCCATTATCTGGACGCCCGCCTCGCAGAGGCATATGGGTAATTACTGAGCTAATAGAGTGATGGAGGGAGAGGCAGAGGCAGAAGCCTAGGCCAATTAGATGATGCATTAGTGCTCTGTCTTTTGTAAGCACCTAATGTGTGGGGAAAGGATGGGGTAGATAGAGAAAACGTGTCATTTCTGAAGGGTCGGGATCCTTGAGCAAATGCAAACAGTCTCACTCCCTCCCTCTCTCTTTCTCTCTCTCTCTCTCTCTCTCTCTCTCTCTCACACACGCACACGTGCACTTACGGGACTGCACAAACACACACACACGTTCAAACGTAGTCACACACACACACAGATTACTGCATTTTGTTTTGCTCTTTTCTCTAAGTGTCTGAAGAGTGTGAAGTCATAATTATTGCTCACTCTGGCTCTACCTCACCACACACACACACACACACACACACACACACACGCACACCAAATGCAGATGAGTCCAAATAAACGAGGAGACCCTGCCCAGTCTATTGAGGTCTGCTATGAGAATCCACTCCATCAATTACATTAAAGAGGCTGCCTAATGACGGCCACAGCTGTAATCACGCTCAGCTGAAGCATTTTACTCCCCAATTCTTTGTTTTCACCTATTATCATCCATCTCACAAAGGAGAGAAATTCTATCTCAAGCATCGACACTGTGTTTTGAGTTAAGAATGAACTTTTTGTCATCATCCCATTTTTGTCAGATTGTGAATCAGTGTTTTGGCAGTTGCAGCTGGAGCCATTGACGCTGGCAGGCGGCAGTAGCGGCGGAAAAGTTGTCACTTTGTCGTGGAGTTTTTCGTCCCTCAGTGTGTGACTCTCACAGACTGCGGCACACAAACACGGATAACTGGCCACACGTTAGTTTCAGAAAGGGCGTTCAAAGTGAACGCTGATCTCTTCGACTGTGTGTGCTAGAACTTCTGAGATTCCCTCAGCGTCTTGTTTGCAAGTGATGTGTGATCTCGACCTCTCCAACTTTTGTAAACAGTGAGGACTGAGTGGGTCATTATAAGTGTCAGTCTTCTCCCAGCACCACAAACATGTTCTCTTTAATTATATGCAAAGAGCCCCATGTCATTAACTTAATTATTATTCCACCGTACGATTAACATCAAAACAGTCTCATCAAAGGTCGAACACAACCAGGACTTTATTGCCAGACGAAAGCATATGATTAACACTAAATCGCCTTCATTGTTACACCAGTAACAATAACTCCAAGGACCTTTGCTTTCCTCTCAGTGTTGCCTGACCGCGGTGGCCAGCCACTTCAGCATCAACCCCACAATTATAGACCTGCAGAATGTGTGTGTGTGTTTTAGTGTGATGCTGAATGTTGCACAAAGCATTGTTATTTATTCAGCCCCAACAGATAAAATTGTAATAGCCATTATTATTATTACTTATCAGAAATAGCCACTCTCATTATCAAACAAAAGACCCTATTACTGATATGATTATAAAAAAGGGGAAGTGGAGGAGGGGGTCTATAGCTCTCAGTGTATAAATGACTTTGTTTCACAGGGATTTTGCTGTTGTCGTGAGCGGCATGTGCATTTTAGATGAAAAAAGAAAAAAACATCTCGGTTTCACATTTTTGACCTTGTTGCTGCCGCTATGTGTGAAGTTAGTGGGCGATTATGGGTAATGGTGAAGCCACCGCTCCTCTGTCATGTGGCTTTTGTTTTATGGTGGCTTTGGAAATACCTTAATTGCCCCTAATTTAAGCCCAACTTTGATGAGAAGACTTGCATTTTCACAGCTGCATTGATCGCCTGTGCAGTCAGTAGCTTCGGGGAGTTTCAAAGACATTTTCCCGTGAATTCACCTTGAGGAGCTTGCTTCAGGCGGTCTTGGTGCCATCACCAATGACAGTGACTCATGAAGGGGAGCTGGCTCGAAAAAAAAATATATATATATATATATATATATAAGACCTCTGCAAAGACGGCACACCCATCCACCAATGGAGGTTTTATTCATGCAAATATTTGTAATTGTATTATCAGACTTTTGATTGAAAAAAAACTTCCTTTGTGGCCACAAAATGAGTACCACACAATAATTGAGTAATAATGATGATTCTTTGCAATGCCAGACATTTGAGAATATCTTTGTAACTCATTCCCGACCTTAAATAAAACTCAGTCACACAATCTCTGTCCATCGTGCAGCTTTGGCCCTCTTGCGGAACAGTATTAATATAATTAAATTGGTATTTTGTGCACAAGTTATACCTATTTATTGTGGCCACAATTTAGAGTTTTTTTGCCCCTGATGTCATGTGTGGGGCTGTCGAGTTTACACCCTTACCAACGAGTCGACGCTTTACTTGCTCAAACATTCCTTCAGATTGTCGTCCCTGTTTGTTTATCTAAAAGCTGTCCTCATGATAGTTAAACTGATTTGATTAGATAGAAGAATGACACCATCCAAATGAATATTGGTCCACTTTAAGCCCTTGCTGCTTCTGTTATGCTCTTGGCAATTGGGGCTAGGATTTGAGCATAAAAATGACCTCTCAATTTATGGCACAAAGGAACTGCATTATTGTCTATCCTAAACAATGAAGGACAAAAGCATACAGCAGCTACAGTGTTTTTCACACAAAGGTTGTTATGATACAACACAACCCCAGCTCTGAGGAAAAGCTGTGGTCGTACAGGCGTCTTCTTACTGCTGCATCTTCACAACAGTGACCAAACAGGAGCACAAACGTTTTCTACAAGAAAGCCGCTTTTTCAAGTATAGCACTGATGTGGCTTTATCATCACCATAATATATAGTTTTAAGGAGCAGGGGAAAGAAAGCAGCACTTAAAGTGATCGTCTCTTCACCGTGTAAAAGTCGTGTTCGAAATATTCATGATGATATTTAAGATGAGTCTGACACAGTGTGTGAAGGCTCCACAGCAAACAAGATGGTGGCTTTACCCTTCGCTTCACCCCACACTGGCTGTTAGTGATACAACTAATGGACTCTGGGACAAAAAAACAAAACACATGCTAATAAGTGACCCGGCACTTGAGTCTCACCTGCGTAAGAGAACCTTAGTTCTCAAGTATAGCTAACCTGGTCCTTAATCTATCAATGAGAGGCCCTGTTCTCCCAAAATGGAGACACACAACCATCTTCCCATCCTTCAGACAGAGGGCTCTCTCTCCTCTGCTTCTGTGCCACACTGTGGCCCCTGCCCCGGGTAAGACCAGGCCCCATCTGCTCTGGACTGAAGGGCCCTTCAGACGTCTACTGAGAAAGAGCAGAGAGGCAGTGAAGAGACGGAGAGGAGACGAGTGAAGAACTGAAAAGATCTGAGAAATGTGGAGGAAAAAGAAAGAAAGAAATGAGGCGGAGAAATGTGAAAAGAGAGAGATTGAAGGAGGAGGTGGAGGAGGTGCATATTGCATCGAGCTCCCCTGAGGGTTGTGGCTATAGTTCATGTGGTATATTAATGTGTGAAGTGTAAGAATTCTCTGTCATGCTAATCTGTCTGTGTTTCTTTGTTGTGTCAACTGGTGTCTGCTACTAGTATCACATTCACTCATCTCTCCTCTCCTCTCCCCTCTTCCTTTGCTTTCCACTCTTTTTGTGCTTCCCTTTTGGAGTGGACGATCAGAGGGAGCAGTAGAGGGTAAACAGTGTTGTTGTCTAAAAGGATCACATTTGAATAACTAATATATTGTTAGCATTTGCATACATTAATTATCCAGCCTTGCAAAGGTGCTTGCCATTTCCCAAATAAGCCTCTTTTTTTTTTCCAGTACTGTTTTCTGTTTACAGAAGGAATGCTTCCAGGAATCAGGACACATGAAAGAGAAAAAAGAAAAAAGAAAAGTGTTAAAAGCATCTCAGCTTGCTAACATCAGCTCTGTCGACCCCGGGGCTTAAACAGGGCTACGGCCGTCCTTGTTTCACATTTTTATGCCGCAATCAAAGAGGAACTCCGCTGTTGAATTGTCAGCAAGCTGTGGTTCAATTTCCTCCAGATTATTTTATTGGTTTGAAATCTTGGACGGGAGGAGGAATTGCGAGACCGGGCCGAGCCAGAATTTCCTGGAGGCAGTATATCTCTCAAGTCTCAGTTGGTGTGGGTGGAGGAGAGGAGGGGGATCTCCTCCTGTGTGTTTATCCACAGTAATCAGGAGTCTACGGAGCAGGAGCGGAGGCTTGGCAGTGGGGGGATCCTGCCACATTAGAGAGGAATGAATAGCAATGTGCCAAGCCTGGCAAACCAGCTCTTTAGACACAGCATCCTTTCTGATTTGGTCAAAACTTTAGAAGAGACAGTGAGAGAGAGGGGGAGAGAGGGAGAGAGAGAGAGAGAGAGAGAGAGAGAGAGGAGAGAGGGAGAGAGAGAGAGATGTTGAGACTGTTGATCTGGAGCAAACTGGACCAGTGTTTCAGTTTTGTTGTGTTGTGTTTTTTTTTTCTTCTCTCCACCCATGAACTTTTGCTGCAAAGCAATGGGGAGAAACAAAAGAGGCCGTTCTGGGGCGACAAAGAGGAGAATAGATGGTATGCGAACGACAAGCCACCATCTGCTCTGGAGGCCAACCAAAATCTTGACACACTTCAGCAATCCCACAATCCCCTGCTTCAGGAGCGTTCCAGGCATCCCATTCATACTCTCCTCTCCGCTCCCAGAGTCTGTGTGATTTCCCCCTTTTCTCTCCTCCTCAATTAAGTCATTAATTCCTTTCTTCGCCCCCCTCTTAATGACCGCGGAGGCACAAACAAGCCCTGGTTGCTTCCTTTTGAGGCCCTCTGATTGGGCATAATTGCTGCAAGGGCCTAAGTATGGGGAAGTGGGAACTGGGGAGGAGAGAAGCATTGTCTTTTGGGTAGTGGTGAAGAGGAGAGCAGAGAGGAAGATGTGGATTAGAACCTCTCCCCTCTTGACCTGTGCCACATTAGTGTCAGTGAACATTTGCCCGTCCTCCGCGGAAGGTCAGTACACCTGAACGCAATGAATTCTGGATTTAAAAAAAACAAAAAAAACAACTAACAAATATTTAGATAGATAAAAATGTGCTGTGGACTGCATACATTTCCATGTCAAACAGCAGGTGTTTTGACCACCTCCTAATTATAGCGACACGTCTTGTCTTCATCATGCAAGTTTCAAGTCTGCCATGTTTGGAGGGCTTCAGGGAGAAATGTGCTCTTGTTTTTGGCAGCAGAGGAAACCAAACACAGACCAAATAACTACAGGGTACACATGAGACGGCTAAATATTCATCTGAAAAGAGAGTTTCATTTGTTAGAAGGTGTGTGAAGAATCGGCTCATTATGCCTTTCAGTTATTCCGCCACATTGTTTCAAGCGGGCCATCCTTTCCATGCTCCAGTTTTTGGACTGGAACTGGGTCCAGATGAAGAAAGACTCCGGATTGGTTGTGACTGGTGCTGGCTCGCTCCATGCAGCTCACATTTAATGGTGTCCACCAAAGATACCCTGCGAGGGAGAGGGAGTCTAACATTTCACCCTAAAATCAACCGTCTTGTTTGGCTGATTGTGCATTATGTGGCCATCTGCAAAAAAAAAACAAAAAAACAGCATTGAGTGTGTATATAATGTGTGTGTTGTTGCGGCTTGATAAGGGGGGTGGGGCTGAGGTAGCTGAGGGCTGTGCTGGGAATTAGACGGTCTTTAATAACACATTTTTGGAGATAAATGTATTTTTGAAATACTCACAGATTGCTCCATCTATAGATGTGGGGAAGTAGAAACAGAGAGTGAAACAGAAGCAGAGGGAGAAAGGAACAGATAGAGTAAATCTCCAGATTAGAGATTAGCCATCAGTGCAGATTTAAAGGGGCATCTGGTCCCTGGCCAGGCTGCTCAGGCATCTATCTGGCTTCTGCTGGCCGGGCCTGCCATGGCCTTTCTAAGTAGATCACTCAACCCATACTGGGGATGCCATGTTACCCCTGTTATCTCCTATAGTCTCTCTCTCTCTCTCTCTCAGAACAGAAGACAAAAGGTTCTGCCTGAATCAGTACGAGACAGAGGATGGACTGGAGAGTGAGCATTTTGTACACCTTTCCTGGAAACAATTTTTGGCCTTTTCACATGATCCCTCCTGACCAAATGAAAATCTGAAGCGCCCCTGGCTAATGTCCAGCTCAGAGGAGCAGTTAAGCACCGCTGCTACCAGCTCAGTTTGGTGGCTTCAGGAGAGTGGCTGGGATGGAGAAAGGAGGGGTATGGGTATTTACTCTTTTTCTGACATGTAATGGTGAGAGTGGGTGTTTGTGTGATGCCATGAGCGATGTTCCCCTTGGCCTAATGATTATCTTTGACGTTTTTAGGGCCTTTAAGCAGTTCTTATTGGGAACTAATTCCTGTTTTTACATGGGTGTAAGTAATCTGCTGTAATCGGCACGTTTCACCCAAACACACTCACATATGTAAAAGCAGTGGGTCAAAAAACTATTACACATGGTGTGGTGTAAATCTCACTGAGGCTAAGCTGCACAGTAACTCCAAAGGTAAGAGGTTAAATATGTTTGGTGAGAACTTGTACGGCCTTGGGCATTTAATTCTAATATAGATCCTGATAATCGGTTTTGGAGTATGTTTAAACCAACATTTTAGGCCGTACTTCTCAGGTCTGTTGAGCATAGGAGCTCATTTTCAATGTTATGACACAACTGCAAGCGCACTGATCCAGTGACTTCAGTTAGATCCATAGACTGTATATAAAAAATGAACTTCCTGTTGTGAAGCCACAATATTTGTGATTTGACGAGCACCATGTCTATTTTTTAAACTGGAAATTCACCTATAACCACGCATCTATTGGATGATACCAGCTGTCAATCTCACCAGTGTCTTCTCATATTTGTCCTCTCATATCATGTTCTCTAGATGACCTAAAACGAGAAGTAGGTTTGTTTTCCCAACGACTTTCATTCAAATTGACATATTTTTGCAACCATCTGAGTCTCCTCTTGGAGGATAACTGCTACTTCCACCCTACTACTTTGGCTTTAAACCAGGAGGTTACATCTATTTTTCTACATGTAGTATAGGTTGAAATCATATGTTTTTGTTCAGCTGCTTTTCGTCACAAATGAGCAAAAAGTTTGGTGGAAGAAGAAAAAAACCCCACAGTGAGCGATTTGAGAGAGCCTTGAACAAAGGCTGAGCAGCTATATCTTGCTCCACATTATTCTTCTCTAAGCTGCTTACAACCCAGTTGTGGTCTGATACAGAGATGAAATCTTGGAGAGGCGTGTCTCTGGACTCAGGAAGCGGTGGCCACTGATTGGAGAATAGAGCTCTTGGATGGAGGATGCACTCTGGGGGTATCGCACACACCCCAAAAGACGGCTGGACACAATGAGAAATCACAGCTCTTTCACTTTCCGTCCATCTGCCCGCCATGGAGTGTGCTCAGTGTGTGCCACTTGGCTTAATTCTGTCCCATCAGCCACCACAAAAGGCCCCCGATCCAATCACAGGGATCAGACCTGGGCCAAGACCATGAGACGGGGAGCCAAGGAACAGACCTGAATCAACAGCCCATTCTCTAAGATCTCACTCACTCACTCACTCACTCACTCAACTTACTCAACTCACAACAAATACACAAGGATCCAAAAGTCTGAGACCACGTCAGCAAATGGGAATCTTGGACTGTGTTGTTGAAAATAAGGGCACGAGGGAAGACGTGGAAAAAAAGTGTCAGGACCGAGAACTAAGGAATATGACTCCTTTTTTTCTTCTCTTCTTTGCTTAACTCGCTCCAACTCTGACTCCAGGGATGGACGAGAAAGTGATGAGAAATAGCAAACAAAAACTAGAATGGAAAAGTTACCATATGTCACAGCTGCTACGCCATCTTTTAAAAATAGGCCAGAAGATCAGAGTAGAAAGATTAGGGCAGACTTTTTTTTTTTTTTCCCAAATACCAACCCACCCCCCCCTCTCTCCCTCTCTCTCTGTGTGCTGTGCTTCAGCCTCGCTCAGTCACTGACAGTTAATTGTGTGAGAGCAGGTCATCAGTAGCAGTGCATTAGAATAATGGAAATAGATGGCAAAGACCTACGGATGGCAACACAAGCCATCTTCCCTATTTGCATGGCTGTGTGCTCCGGGACAATTATGTCATTATCACAGACTAGCACACCCAGTGTGTGTGTGTGTGTGTGTGTTTTAAATGATGTAGTTTTAAGTTAAAAACCTCTAAATCCCTGCAGTGTCTGTAATGCATGTGCAAAGCATAAAGGAACATTCTGAACATTTATTTTTTTGCTTTTCTTTCACTCAAAAACCACAAATTATATGTGCTTTCAAATCTACTTTGAAGTAGATTGTACAGCACTAAGTAGATTCTCAGTTTTTTCACAGTGCACCATGGCCAAAGCTCAAATTCAAGGGAATTCCCACTTCAGCCTCATCCACCCATCACCTTTTGACCTGTCCCGGCTATAAAGGGATCTAGACATAGCTTTGATGAACAAGCACAGGAAAGACAAAGGAAAATAGTTAAAAAGCCATCAATGACAGCATCTTCCCTCCTTCCTCCTGTTTTCCTCCACTGCTGAAATGGCTTAAATGAGCTTTCAATACAGACAGGACCTCATCGACAACGACGGAGACTTAAGAAAACAGTGCAAAAGGCAGGGAGGGGTGGCCTTTGACTCTAACAAGTGTCCACTGCTTCCACAGTACCAGACTGACACTTCCTGTTCTGATCACGGCAGGGAAGAGGGGGCCACCTGCAAGTCATGCACTGTTACCTCTGCCTTGATGAATGTGCTGTATGGGTATGTGTGTGTGTGTGTGTGTGTGTGTCACGTTCCGACTAAGATTTAATCTCATTAAAACAAGTAATAACATATTGAAATGGCCACCAGCGTGACACTTTTCACTACACGTTCAAAGCAGCTGAAAATACATGCAAAGTACATGTTTGGATGGCGGTATCTAGATCACAGCACCGTCTGTATTTAAAGAAAAATATTATTGACATGACAAATCTGAGTAGTTATGATCGTGGACAACAAGGGCCCATTAAATCCATCAGCGGAGTCTTCAGGCTGTTTCAGTAGCGCCAGAGATGTTGGACAACATGCATTTATCTCACTAGCAGTAGGCATTGTGGAGAAAAGGTGTGAGGTCTTTTTTTTTTTTCTGTGAAACCTCTTAGCGTACCATAATCAGGAGTGATAATGTGTCTCATTCTATGCTAATGTGTGTGTTTTACAGCAATCAGGTGACAGGTGATGATAGCACGCACAGAGAGATGTTCGGCTGTGCATGTGCATGTGCGGCCGCCGCTGTGTGTGCGCACGAGTGCGCGTGTGTGGACGCAAGGCACCATTAGTGACTTCCCAGGTCCTCTTCAGGAATACAATGGGCGATGAAATTGCTTTAATGGAAAAAGGCTAATGTGAGACACGCACACACACACACGCGCGTCCACGTGCACACACATGCACACACCGCCTTAGCAAATCACTCAAGCTGGTGAGAGGTAGAAAAAGGGAGGATATTATCACTTACACTTGAAAAAAATAGAGATAGAGGAGAGAGAACGACAGGGAGGAGAGAGTCGGCGCTGCTTTCCTTCCACTTACTTACATGCTTCCACCCACTAGAGTCGGTACTTTTCCAAAACAGAGGCATAGATTCTCAAGTTAAGATACATAACTGATCATTTTCTTTCATTTTCCTTAAATGTGTGAGGAGACGCACACACGGAACGGGAGCCGAAATTAGCCTCAGGTTATAGGAAAAACCCACAGTATATCACAAAAGAGAGATTATCAGAGTTGATAAACATTATTAAAAACAGGAGATGCCAAGAGATCCCAACTTGTACACCCTCCTGGTAAACATCCACACCCTCAAAGCTCCACACACGCTCCCCTTGTTTTGTTGCGTTTTATAATCTTCAAATGAGTTCTGTTAATCGCTGAGACTATGATGCTTGAATCCTATGTTTTCATCATTAGCTGAAGACCAAACATGTACTGTAAATGCAGCTACACGCAGCAGTAGATAGCCACTGTTAGATGCAATTTAGTTGTAAAGTTACATTTTTCACTTTAATAGCTGCAGGGCATCCAGAAACAGCCACCACCGGTTTCTCCTGTATGAGAGTAGTTTTCCAAGCCAAGGGCAAGCCTTTCAATTAGTTGGATTGGACAATGGAAATGAATAAAAAAATGCAAATGATGTTTTTTTTTTTCATTTGAGGTGTTCAGAGTGCACCCACTGAACCCACTGAAAAGACACCACTCATCACTGTGTGGTTGAAGTTCACTAAAACATGCTCCTCAACAAAAATCAGTGAACCAATCTGCGTAAGGATAATCTGAAATGAATTATTCTAAATAAATGAGTCACTGTTTGATTTGTACTCATTAAATTGAATCTTATTGACGCCCAGAAGAAAATACAGTATACTAAAATAATGCACACTCAGAAGTCATTGAAACATTTTAAGAAATGTAAAAAAAAAAGCAGGACTGACGGTTTTAATAAAAATATGCACCATTGTTTCCTAAGATATTATAGTTATAATAGATATTATAGTGAATTTGATTTTTTTTTAGGCATAAGAGCATCGCTTAACCCTTAGAACACAATTACTTTGTTATGTACATACAGAGGTGATAAGAATGTGCAGTATAGAACGCCTTATATCCCTTTTTTTCTAGCACAATCTGATTCACCAACTAAATAAACACACCTGAGCAAAAAAGTACTAAAATGTTTTAAAATCCAATTGAATATGTGAAATTTGGAAATACATCAAAGTTCAAAGTTCGCTTGGCTCGTTTTTAGGAGCAAAAATAATGTTTGTTTTTAAATGTGCAATTTAAAATGAATCATAACTTTGACTCAACAACACATATGAAGACGATCTATAAACACACACCCCCAGGACGTCCATGTAAGGAGTCGTATATTATCCCTGCTGCAATTTACCAAGGGTGCACCTGCGGCACAGAGCTATGCCACGTGAGCACTAAGGGTTAATTCTCCTTTTGTATACGGTTAATGACACCAAAGAATCCATTAAATGCATATTTAGATTCCATAGGATCACTCCACAGTATTTGATACAATACTGACGGATGATTAGAGAGTCATGTCCTGTCTATAGTTGAATGTGAGTTACTGCTCAAAATGAGGTTGGAATAATCTATGGCTTGTCCCTTTTAAATGAATAAAAAAAATGGCTGTTTCCTGGATGTTGCCTCACGCTCCTTAAGAAGTGGATTTGTGGGCCAGTTTTTGATACAATAAAGGTCAGACATTTAGTGACAGTGTAGCTCCTCAGCTGGCACCTCCAAATATGACCACTGCTTCCTGTGAGCAGCTGCCAGTGCATCGCAGGCTAAGAAACAGTGAACGTACAATCAACCCGGCCGCATTAGCATAGCGTCAACAACCAACTCACGCTCCCTTTACTTTGAGAGACAGGTCCACACACACACACACACACACACACACACACACACACACACACACTGCTTGGTAAGACAAGGCACGTCGCTCCTTTGCTTCTAAATGGTCTCATCTGTGCCCTGCTCAAGACTGGCACGGCCTGCAGCATCTGTTTGACTGCAGGCCATGCCATAAGGTGCCAGGACTCAAAGGATCCTACGCGCTCTATCAAGAACACTGCTTCACGCCCCTCAAACCCCACCCTTCACCCCCTCCCCTCCCATTTCCTCACCCTCATATCCTGCCCTCTCCCGCCTGTTACCGCAGACACTGTGGTATCGTGAAGTCCAGCGAGCTCTGTGACCTCTCCTCTCTCTTCCTCCTCCTCCTCCTTGACAATCCGTGCATCCTTATCTCATTTCTGCGTAGTGCCCCCACCCGTCAAGAAGTGGGACATGTCATCTACTGCGCTAATTTGCTACCCTCCCTTCCCCCCCCATCCTTCAACCCCACCCCTGCTCCCCTCTGAACCTCTTCCTTTGCTTTCTTCCCCAAGGGTGAGAGAGATGTCATCTGGCTGGGACTTTAACTTGTGTGTGTGTGTGTGTGTGTGTGTGTGGTAACAGAATGTGTCTCATCGCCAGAAAGACTTGCGCCTCGGAGGAACAGACAGATTAGCGGGGAGTCTCTCGCTCCCAGCACAGCATTAAAGCTGTATTCCCAGGAATGTCTCCTCCTCAACAGGCATCACATTTCCCTCCTGGTCGCCTGCGGCAACCCCACAAGCCTGAATACAAGGAGGGGAGAAAGTGATCTGATGGCACTCTTTCTCTTCCTCTCTCTCTCTTTTGGGCTGTTAGTTATTATTTTTATTTACTTATCTCTGTTTTCTTTGAGCTGCGACCACCAGATGTTTTGTGCATGTGTGATAACAGGAGCCTCTGCTGAGTCCCACTGAGCTATATATGATATAAAAATGGACATAGTTTTCTGGTTTAGAAAAGTGAAGAATGTGCAGTGGGTGATCTGCTGCCTCTCGTGCAGCTCTGTTAGTTCACC
Organism: Solea senegalensis; assembly: GCF_019176455.1. Taxonomy (NCBI): domain Eukaryota; kingdom Metazoa; phylum Chordata; class Actinopteri; order Pleuronectiformes; family Soleidae; genus Solea; species Solea senegalensis. Next base: position 10,418,952 of record NC_058037.1, on the reverse strand, counting down.
TGTAGCCGAGTTTGCCTTTGGAAAATACTACTCTGTACTAAACGTCATACTGGACTCTTCGGTATGAAGCTGAGCATCTGTCATTCTGCACATATTTTACATTCATTTGCTGGGAAAAAAAAGAACAGAATTAGGGAACTGAAGTGATGGCGTGCCTTTACTTTGAAACAGGAACGTTGTGTTTGTGACATATGCAAAAGATGCTGGAACTACATTTTTACTGTATATATTCACTGTGAGATGCACTTGGCTTAGGTGAAAAGTAGGCAAGAGGTCGAGTCCTAAAAAAGCTTTGCTTTGCAGCTCATTCACTGAGACACAGCTGAGGAGTGGGTGCTGCCGTGGGCCCCTGGGTCACTTTTGAGGACCTGGATAAAGTTGGAATTGTGACATTAAAAAAAAAGAGACAATTTGTAGTTCTAAACATATTTCCATTAATTACAAATTAGGTGATAAAGTTTTTTAGCTACTTCTAGTGACTGTTAGGGATAGCCAATAGCTACTTTCCTTACTGAGGAGTTGACAACACTGGTGGTCGCTCTCATCACTTAACATGTAGGTGTAAAGACTACAGGCATGCGGTGCACGCATTCAGTGTGAACCCAGCCTGAGCCACCAGGGGGCAGCTCTACTGGTTGCAAAACGAACACACTTTGAATGGAAGTCTATGGAAAAATGACACTTGATTCATCTAGTGCCGATTTCCAAAACTGACATGGCACAGGTCAAATCATGAATCCTAAGGTTTGTTTTGTAACTAGAAGGCAACGTCCATTTTTATATACCCTCTATGCTGAGACCCCTCAAGAAAGAGTGGATGAATAGAGGGCGAGAGGAGGAGAAGAGAAAAAGGGGAGGGAGAAAAGGGCCTGCGAGGAGGCATGGTCAGAGGGAAGAGGAGAAGAGAAGGAGGGGGTTGGTCTTATGACAGAGCGGCTCTGTGGCTAACAAGCGGTGTAGAGCCACAGAAGGTGTGTGTGGCCAAGCGTGAGGAAGCAGTTGAGACAGCACAGGCCCACTGAGATGACCGTGGAGCTAATGCTATGATAGTGAGCTGCTAACGGCATGCCTGGGCCTTGGCTCGCCGCCCTTCCACACGGATCACAAGGCCCTCAGCGCGACGCAAAGAGACACCTCAGGTCTGGGGGGGAGGTATTACTAGTGACACATCTTTTGGGCACCGGTTGGGACTCCTTTACCATCTGAGCCTCTTGTATCATGACTCACACGCAGACATGTGGGTTATTTAAAGAGGACCCTAAATCTAATGTGGCGGGGAAGGTGAGGTAGAACAACGCTGGGAGCAGGAAGAATGACCGCCACTTAAAGTCAATGAGTAGAGAGGATGGTATATGCAGCAAGACACCTTGGATGACACCTCTCAGGGTTTGCAGGCATTTATGCATTTTCCCATGCTGAGATGAGTGCAACTGAAACTGTTGAGTTACAGTAAATGATAATACTTTTTAAGGAAGTGGCAGCACATATACTGTATAGATGTTGGAGCATGACTTCATGTTGTGTTTGTCTTAAATCTCCAGTGCAGAACTGCGATTGCCCCCAGTTGATTACTCAAGTAATTGAGTAATTACCTGGTTGTGGACTGTGGTGTGTAGTCTTCTACTTTTCTCTCCCCCCTCCACCCCAAGAAAAAAAAAAAAGCTCATTGGAGCTGCATGGTGAAGATAACAGCAGCAGCTGTGATTCAACATGCAGGCACATAGTCAGGCAGTTGTTCAGGGAGCGCTTGATTGCGGTTGGTGGAGCAGGCTTTTTCAATATTACACAATCACATTTGTGAGACGCTAGTAGTTCTAGTACAGCTGTAAATCAAGTCTGGTTTATTTATTTAGAACTATGACGTGCTGCATTTTTATTTCACAACTGCCGAGTTCCTGGAGATACAATACTGTAGAGCAAGGGATAAGAATGTATTCATCTTTTTTCATCTGAATATATTGAGCCCTTTAAACTGAAATAGCCATATATACTCTTGGTATCCAAACACTGATTTTGTGTGAGGTCTATTTGATTATTGACGTGTTTGCTCATGATCTCTCACGAGGATGACACTAGACAACTGCATCTGCTGCTTGTTACATAACAAAATGACAAGGGCAGAAACTATTGAGAGAAAATGAATCATTACTATTTTGTCGTTTTTAAATGAAGTACATTGCAGTTTACGTGACTATTTCCTTTTAACACTTTACATCACAGTAAATGGTCTGTATTCATGTAGTGCCTTCTAGTCTTGATGACGACATTCACCTATTCATACCCGTTCACTCACACATCTATGTGCAGAGCTTTTGTCTATCACACATTCACATGCTGCCAGCACAGCCATCAGGAGCAACGTGGCGTTAAGTGTCTTGCCCAAGGACACTTCGGCATGTAGACTAGCGGAGCAAAGAATCTAACCCACAACCTTCCATTTAAAAGATGACACGCTCTACCACTGATCCACCATTGCCCCAGCACAACATAGCAATAGTAATGTTTCAGTAAGGAGGTATTATTACAGTGACAACATCTTATTTTTTCTTATAATTTTCAGCTTGATATCAATTGTTATGTTATTACTGTACAATGTGTGTATGATGCTGCATCACACGTTGTGTAAGAAGCATCGATATCAGTAATGGATTAATTGCCTGGTTTTGGATTCATTCTAATGTTGTGAATACAAGACATTTGCCATGAGAACTGGATTAATTTACCTTTATTTGTTGTACAATGCACCTTACCTGCACTTACCCTTGTGCTTTTCTATGTGCGTGTGCGTGCAGTGGTCAGATGTGTGTGTATGTGTGAATACTTTTGTATGTGCGTGTGTGTGGAGGGGTAATGAAGAGGCATTGTGTCTTCTCATAATGACATCATGGCTCTGACAGAAGCTGGAGAAGATGCCTGAGGTCTCAGAGCACAACTCTTCAGCTTGGCACAAGTGTGTTTGTGTTTGTGTGTGTGTGTGTGTGTGTGTCCCAGGGCAATAGGAGTTCTCCTGGGCTTTGTGAATGAAAGTCAAACCGCCAAAGACAAAAACAAAACCTGAAACCTGACCACCAGCAATATTAAGCAGAGGGCAGGCCATTTGGCTGCTGCCAGCTCACTGGTGCCTCTGTGTGAAAGCAATGGTTGTGAGGTTTGAGCAGAGGAACATTTTAGGAGAGAGAGAGAGAGAGATCATAGAGAAATAGAGTGAGAAAGAGAGAAAGTGAACAAGGTCGAGGAAGTTGGAGAAAGGGTTCAGGGTCAATTCAGCCTGCAGGACTGGGTGATGCTTGAAGGGCTCTTAACAGGAGGGCTGTATTGCATCATGGGTGTCCATGGCATGTCCTTTTAATCTTGCCTCTGACCAGATGGATCCTTCCCTGTGGCTTTGCACACGCACATATACAAAGACACACATGTAAACCACATGCACCTTGGTTCTTTGTGTGAGAAGCCAGGCAGACAATGGTGGGAAAGTATTTGCATCTTTTTACTCAAGTAAAAGTACCAGTGCAGTTTGAAAATATCGGCTATAACGACCAAATAGTATCATTCCTTCTCAATTATTTTATTGCAGCACATCCAGAAACTACAGGACACACTACAGAGTCGTGGCCAGGTTCTCAACCCAGTCTAACCTGGGATTGGCTCCAGCTCCCCGTGACCCTCATGTGGAGGATAAAGATGTAGAAAATGAATGAACAAAGGTTCAAGTGTCAGGTATTTAGCGTCACCTACCCTTACACTTCAACAATAACACGATCATGGCCGAGTTTGTCCTATTTCGACAAATATTACACCAGATCTTGTCAGGGATATGCTTGAGTGTTACATACACAGAGACTTTTTGCATAGTAGTCTACTGCATATCGTGCTTTTTTTAGTCCTGATGACGACTCAAAGCTGCTTCTACACTACAGTTCCTGCCGTTTACCCATGCAGCATATCTACGTGCAGTGCCTTTTTCCCTCCATCACACGCTGCCGGCACAACAGACAGAAGCAACATGGGGTTAAGTGTCTTGCCCAGGGACACATTGGCATGTAGACTAGCAGAGCCGGGAATCAAACCCTTGACTTTCTGGTCGACTCACATTAGTGTTATACCTAAGCGGGGTATTAGTATCTCCAGAGTGAATACTTTCTCCTCTACAAACAGAAGTTTTGAAACTATGAGCAGTTTGAAGGGCAGGGCATCGTATGCCGAACACAGGCTTGTATTTTTGGGATTAGAGAGTTCATCGAACATCAAACCAATGTGAACCGTTATTGTAAGGAATCTTCCGTGTAGCTGGATAATATGCATGTGCTTTGGGGGGGATGTGGCTACTCTGAATGCAGTGAAAGCACATCTCACATCTGCACTGAGTAAGATTGACAGGTTTCTTCTCTGCGCTGAAGCGAACCTCTCGCCCTGCCTCTGTGTGTAATGAGAGGCAGGTCTTGCAATGAGCACTAATCAGCGCGGACTCTTGACCCTGTGGCAGTGAGGCCGCCACAAGAGAATACACTCCGACACTGCTAACAACTGCTCTGACCTGCTCTCTCTCTCTCTCTCTCTCTCTTTCTCTCTCTCTCTCTCTCTCTCTCCCTCTCTCTCTCTCTCTCTCTCTCTCTCTGTGTAAATGTGCCATTTAGGTATGCAGCAGGAAAGAGTGCACCTTCAGTTCAGTCTATCTAAACTGTGAATTTCTTTCAAAATGTGCAACTATTACAGTATTTGGATTTATAAATGTGAAAAGTGGAAGCAAATAGCATCACACCTTTTGAATTAAAATCGAAACAAGGACATTTCCAACACTCTTTAAATCCATAAAGATCAGTATTTTTATTCAAGGTAACCAAGTGACAACCGGCTGTGGCGTCACCAGTTTGCATCCGGAAGTGTAACCAGGCTCCTAATGGACAATACCTGCTGTCAATCACACTGGTGTCCACTCATACGTGCTGTGCTTTATCAACTGTCCCTCCAAATGGAATAAAAATTCACAAAAATGACATATTGCTCAGTTGACAAAGACCATATATTAGCGATTGATACCATAAACCTATCATGGAAATGTTTATATTGATGTTGTAAATCGAGGGAGAAGTGGGGCTGTTTCCCGAAAGACTTCTGTTTAGCAATCAGTGGAGTTGCCCCCTGGTGGTTATTCAATATACTGGTACTTGCAGTTTGGCTTCAGCGAGGAAACGATGTTGATTTGTTTTAGTTAAACATCAGAGTGAAGGAGAAACTATTTGGAAGTACTGGTTAGCCAGTGTGTTGTCTTTGTTTTGTCATTTTATTGTGTCCGCCATTACTGTTTGCTGTGTGTTCGAGGATATAGCTATGGTCCCATTCTTTAACATGCATTTTGCTATTGTTTTGACCACAAGACTCCGAGCAGCAGAAGTTACTTTTTTTCCTTTCAGCTTCTCCCTCTCTGGGGGTCGCCACATTTGATTTGGCAGAGATTTATTTATTTATTTATTTTCTTTACACCAGATGTCCTTCCTGACGCAACCCTCTCATTTATCTGGGCTTGGACCGGCACTGAGAGAGCCCCCCCCATCCCCCATCCCCATGGCTGGGGCGAATTTAGAGTGTCCAACTAAACCAAATCACTGGGGAGCAATGGGGATTGGGTACCTTGCTCAGAGGTACCCCAGCCCTTGACCTGTTGGGATTAGAGCCAGCAACCCTCCGGTTACAAGCCATGTTCCCTTCCCACTAGGCCACGGGCTGCAGCAGAAATTACATACTGTGCATTTAAGTGATCTCATTGATCAAGTAAGGAAATTTAATTCATTTCTTATTCCAGATGCCCTCTAACGAGTCAATATTCGGCTCACAGATTATTGCCTGTATCACTTCACTTGCTGTTGTAGTAACTGTTGTCACCAATTCCCTGAATCTTAAGTGATCTAGTGAGCTTTAATGGTGCCGGTTAGTGGATTTCCAGCTGTTCCCACTCTGACTACTATGCAGAAAAATGAAAACTGCCAGAATAGGGCCAACGTGTATCAATGAGAGCTTAGTTTATTTACTATTTACCATGCTATATATGTGCCTGTGTGTGTGTGTGTGTGTGTGTGTGTGTGCCCTCGTTCTTATTCCAGTCACTGTGACACTCAGCGGGAGTGACAGCAGCTTTCTAGGAGTATCATCCGTCCAGCTGATAACAGTGGAGCTGTAGCCTCAGAGCAAACTACGAGGAAAAGCATCATTCATACACGTCCTCCAAGTACAGGTGTGTTTATTGTTTACCAGAATGCACTCACAGACCAGTACAGACACACACAAGAGTGAGCATTCAATAGAAAAAGATCAGAATTTACGGTGAAGTTTACGTCTGACAGAAAAGGTTCATTTCCGGTAATGTGTAACAGTAACATGTATTATTATTATTATTATGACACTGCGGCGCAAACAGTAGAGCTTCTACAAGTGATTACAAGAGACGATGTTACCATGAAAGTGTTTACCATATCAATAATTATTGATTTTAAAAAATCAGGATCATCTACTGTATGTGGCGAGTGACTGGCGGTGTTTCTCAAACACAAAACACTAATCAAACAAAAAAAAAAAAGGATTTGATTGATGAGGCAGTATGTGATTGACACCGGTGTGTGGCATCAAGTCAGCACATCCTTTAAAAAGGTATATTTACAAAACCAGCAATTGTTTTTGTTCGAAAGGTTTTAAAGAATTAAATATATTACATCAATCATGTTCCCACTTGTGATGCGGTGGAGCTCTTCCTCTTCGATATTCATGATAAAGTAATCTGTAAAAAGATTCATCCTTGATTTTCTGAATGAAAAGCTCCACACTGACCACACAGGGATACGCTGACTTTGTTCAACTGGCCCATTTCCGTACTCTGATCTTTTTAAATAAGTCAAACATATTATAAATAATTAAGACAGTCAGAATCATCTCCACTCTCAGACGATTTTGTTCATCTTGCATAGTGTCTGTTTGTCACTGTACATGGGTTGGTTGTCAGTGAAAAGGGTTAGTTTAAAAAAAGCAGTAAAAAAATTAGATATATCTCACTTTACTTTTTTTTTTATATATATATCTCAGAGCAACAAGACAACCCCAGCATCAAAAGGAAAAGCCGAACCCGTCCCACTTTAATCTCAGAGGGCTTCATGAGGAATGGCTTGAGTGTTATTGGAGGCAATAAATGGAGGTTATTGCACATGGGTGTTTAGGAAAGATGACTTAAGTCTGCGTCACTTCTGAATGACTAACGTACAGTACTACATGAAAGCAGTGAAAGCACGAGGACAAAATGTCACCTCTCATTCTTGGTTGTTATCTCCAATGGCAACAGTGCTGTAGTGGATCAAAAAAAAACAAAGTGACACTCACTAGACAGGTAATGCTGCGGCTGCTACTGCTGCTGCTCTAAAATAAAGTAAAGAAAAATAAATCTCACAAGTGCAACAAAATATGACATGTACAGAGATGCTTAATCTGGATTGAGTGAATATCTAGTGTGTCCACTCCAAAAGGAGTTCAATTGGAAACCTCCAGTTTCCCAGAATGCATTTCTTCTTCGTTCTGCATTCCAACAATACACAGCGTCTACTTGGGCCATTTAACCTTGGCAAAGAAAGGGTGGGATTTAATATCATCCACACCCCCAGCTCCTGCCCCGAGTCTCTCCATTGGGTTGAACTGCAGCAGCTGCACAGAGACCAGAACAGACAGAGACACAACATTAATTAAACTTATCTCAACTTGTGACACTTTGTAATATCAAAAACAGCTAAAAGCTATTCTTTAGATACTGGGCATAACAAGAGACGCTGTAGTGTCTATATGTCCAGTCCTCAACAGCATAAATACTTGGACTATCTGCTGATGAAGTTCTCTTTCGTTGAACGAAGCCTTTTGGATTAAAAAGTGAAGCTCAGGAAGTAGGATGGAAGCAGCAGTTAGCCACCAGGGGGTGACTGGACAGGTTGCAAAAAGAACTTAATGGAAGTTTATAAGAAAATTAGCCTACTTTTCACCTGATTTATCACATGAGTAAACATTTCCCTGAGGAGTTCATGGTCTCAATTGCTAGTTTCAGTTCTCCTAAAACATAATGTGATCATTTAAAGGACAATAGATGGATAAAGCACAGCATATATGAGTGGACACCAGTGTGATTGACAGCTAGTCTATTGATATATCCAGGTTATATACTGGCAGCAAATGACAAAGAATATTCATTTATAAAAAAAATACAATACTTTGAGAGCAGATTAGTTACTCACTATGCTTTTGTCACTATTTCTTTTCTTTGAAAAAACATTTTTATGCAAACTGGAAGAACAGTGCACTTGTCTCTCACCTGCTCGAGCAGAGATCTAGCCTCCTCTGAAACAGACTCAGGGACGTTGAGAGCCGTGTGGCGACTGATTCCTGCTGGATGGCACTGGAGCAGACTCTGTGTGGGCGAGGGGTGGGTTAGGGCAGAAGAGAAGGCAGATAACCATCAATTTAAAACAAAGAAAACCTGACACAGTGGGAGCTGAGGGGACAAATATATAATGGCACCCGCAGAGCCTAGGTCAATGTGAGAACACTGAGACTGGACAAATAGGAGGAGACCAAAGAGCCTGTGCACCTGAAACAACACTGATGGCACAGAACTACAACAAGGGCATGATTTCACTACTGGAACTGCTGCGTGCATCAGAGAGAGACAGTTACAGGAGGAAGGCCATGGAAAAACATATTGTTTTTCTGTTAGACTGTTTCTGCGTTAGTACACAGGAAGCTTACTGGAAGGGCTTACGGTAAATGAGCAGTAAATGTTAAACTAATTGATTTGTTTTTCACAGGAAAGCCAGACCAGATCAAACTATCTGTTCAGTATAAGTTCAGTAATAAGAAAACACTACTCCAGATGTGACGAAGAGAGAACACTGGACCTGCAAGTACTTTTCTAAACACGGAATATAAACTGATTGTTAACATAATTGACAATAACAACAGTCATCAGTTGTACACTGCAACAGCACATGTATCTCCACATTCAAATTGAATGGCCTGAAGCCAATTGTGTGCAGTATATATATGTATAGGACAAGACAGTAAAGCCCTGTTTTCAGCAAACAGTACAATACAGTTTATCACACAGTTATTTGCAGTTGCCATTGCCAAACTGACTAATAAATTAACTGATCGTACAGCCCCAGTTCTTGGCCCCCTTATGTTTGGGCGTTAACCGGAATGGGGGATTCAAAGGTCTTTGTTTCTTTTCTAAGGAAAAATGATTGTCATATATCTCCTGTTACTTTAGGTTTGATTAAGACAATAATCCAGATTTTGATTAAGGTGAATAGCCAGTCGATTTTATAGATTATTCCTTTACTCATTTTGTAATTATTAGCAAATTAGTCAACTGCAATATTATTTATCAATTGACTTGTTTCTTTGCGCACTTCATTATTATTAGTAGTAGTAATTCAAGAGTTATTAATTACTTCAATTTTAGGACACATCTTGAGCCGTAAACACATGTTTCATATCACTATATGCCCTCACATGGGAAAGGCAGGCTCAGCCAGAGTTAATCAGACCCTGGGGTTTATCCTACAGCTACAGCTACTGTGGTTTAATCATAGGATTTCAAACTGTTCTTGAAAATTTGGACCTAAAAACTATCGACCAACCACAGAATATCATTTTATATCTCTTGTTAACATGATTGACGCTGATAACCACTACAACAGTATATCTCCGAGTGCATCTACACCTTTGAATCTAATATCCTAGAGCCAAACGTGTGTGGTGGAAGAAAACAGCAAACAGTGGGTTTGTGTTGTTGGACTCGATGTGTTTTCCTCCATCAGTCAGGCCGTTTTCCTTTCACTCTACCTCCCTCTCCTCTCTCTCTCTCTCTCTCTCTCTCTCTCTCTCTGTGTCTCTGTCTCTCCTGATGAGTGCTGCAGGAGTTCTGGCTGGGTTCCGAGCTGCAGTCAAGACTGCCCGAGGCAAGATCTTATCCTGCAAGGATCAAGAGGCACAGTGTGTGCCTGCATGTGTGTGTGTGTGTATCCTTGCCAGGACTGTACCCAGACATAATCATCAAAAGAGACATCTGTGTGACTGAGTGCTTTTTTTTTCTCCCAGGTAAGAGTGGGTGTGTATTGTTAAACATAATAACACTAACCTAACACCCCAACTCATGTTTGGATCATTCAAGGAAACACTGATGGTTGATATGAAAATATGCCCACTGGCAATCAGTTACAATTATCCAAATTTAATTTTCAGTTTAATGAAAAATTGGGAGGGAATGCTCTGCACCTGCACTGGGTGTCTGTGTGTATGTCAGTGTCCTTCCTGGGAACAGCAACTTTTAATTAGCATTCATGTACATGTTTAACAGCCAAGTACGCATCTCTTCATTCCCCCCCTCCCAAACTGGTCTTGGAAGAAGGTGCCTCAGTCAGTTCTGCTCCTGGACTTGCAGAGTGCACTCCTTTGAGAGCTGCCCCAGTCTTCGCCATTCACTCCAATGCGAGGTCATCAAACTCCAAGCCCAATGCTGCTCCAGGAGCCAGCAAAGAGGCCCGGGGAGAGCTGACCCCCTGGCCCAGCAGATGGAGCTCAGGCTGGGGGAGAAAGTCACACCGACACCGCTGGCACTCCCCGAGAACCAGAATAGGAGACGGCAGCCAAGGCGCACCTCGCACACATAATAACAAACACACCAAAACAACAAACACCACCGACTCAAACACATATAGACACGCGCACACAATCACACACAACTTGGCACGACCATAAAGAGTGTGAGAGAGTTGAAAGCCAAGACACCTACAGACATCCCACAGCACCTTAGTAACAAAGATTTTTTTTTTTTGAATACTTTTTTGACTCACCATGCCTGTCAGGAGCTCAAACAGGATGGCGCCCAAACTCCACCAATCACACGCTGCGGTTTCCTCACCAATGCCTCCCACCTCTGAATCGAGAGCAGAAAAAAAAATAGAGAAGACAGAAGTGATCAATACATTAACGAGCAAAAAAAAAAAATCCTCATGAGTTAGGGGGAAGAAGTGGGGATAGATGACCAAAATGACCTTACAAGCTGTTTCAGGAACCTTCAACATTAAACACCATTTCAGAATGACATCTTGGATTACTTCATTGAACGCGTTGAATCGATTCAAAATGAGCACAAAGACATGGACACTCTCTCTCTCGCACACTCACACACTAGTGTGTGTCTCATAAAAGGGTTATTTGCATAATAAAAAAGCAGTTAAATTGAGGAAACCGTCTGTGCTGCAACTTCACACCATCTGCATGACCTGACCTCACACACACACACACACACACACACACACAGATATACACGCGCACAAATGAAAGCAGGAATCCAAAAACAAATACTAGAATATTTCTTTACAGTTTCTTTACCCCCGCTTTTTTCCCTAATTGTATTTATTTTTTTATTGTCATTTCCTGAAAATAATCTGTACCAGGCTGTGGCTGCAACTATCCATCGGCTATCACTTATTTCCTTTATTGAACCATCTGCTTATCATATTCTTAATTAAACAATTTGAGTTTGGTCTGTAAATTGTCAGGATATCACAATTTACTGAAGCCTTGTCATTACATGGACTCTTTTGTTTTGCCCTTTGTAGAGTGCAAACCCCAGATTCAGTTGATGATAACAAAAGTGAGGCAGCAAATTGTCCCATTTAAAAAGCAGTTATCATTTAAGACCGCGTGAAAGTGACAGCAAATTACTATGTGATTCTACATATTCACACATTCCCAAAAACCTCTTTATTTTTGGGAGCTGACGGTAAACGAACAGCTCAACGTGGAAAGTCATGACAACAGTTGGCTCCCAGCTGTAAAGGACTTCTCTCAACATTCACATGCACATGCAGACAGAATACGTCCCTATACAGTCGTCAATAACTGGCAGAAGTCAAGGAGAGCGTTAAACATTTGAAAACGCAGTAACGTTGCTAAACTAGCAAAGGCCCCCCCGACTGGATGATGAGTCGTCAAGCTAATTAAATAGTTGTACGGGAAAAAAAGACATAGATTCACTGAAACATACTGACATTGGGTTTTTTGACATTGATAAATTATAGATTAACACAGCGACACAGGATTAAACATGAAAATTGTATTTTTCAACTTTGAAATTACTTATTTAAATGAGCCATATGTGTAATTTAAGGAAAGGCGACACCAAAAACCTACGGGTGACACCTGTCTGGTTAAAGCTGCGGTGCGTAACGTTTGGTGATGGTTGACTTCTGTTTGGTCTTAATGAACAGAAACATTATAACATAAACTGTATGCTAATCCTTCATCTGAAAGCGGGCTCTGTCAAGTGATACTATCAGACCTGACTGGCTGAGGGAGCATTTGTGTATACAGCAGCAGCTCAGGGAGCAGATATTTTTGTGGGTTTGTAGCCGTCTTGCTGTACTCTCTAAATGCTACTGTTGCCTCCGTCTGGCTTGGCATAAAACAAACCACTTCCTGCGTGCAACGTGGGAATGTCACTGGGTGACACGAGATCTAAACACTGCTATACTGCAAAACAGAGAGAATTGTGAGGAGCTGATAGACTTAATCAGTCTTGTATGAACCCAATGGACAATGGTTTGAATGTAACAGACATTTGTTTATATTTATAATATGTGCATCTGTGTGTGTGTGTGTGAGAAAGAGCGCTCCAATGGGCCCCAGATGGCCTCCTGTGCCACTCAGTTTCCCTTTTCTCTGCTCTCTCCAGAGGGAGGGTGCCTGTTTACCCAGAGGGCCAGAAACCAGGGTCATGACCATGTGTGCCCAGAGACCAGGCTCCTCAGCGGGGGCAGCATGAAAGAAAGACCCTTATCTCCTGGAGGCTCCTGGGAAACTCCAGAGGCCTGCATGGCTCTCTTGCAGCCAAGGTTAGTAAGGGTTATAATACGACTTGCCCATTTTGTAGACACACAAACACACGCTTAAACACAGCTAACTGAGCAACCAGTCTTCAGGGCTCCCCAGGACTACTGTTTTGACAGCCAAGGAGAGAAGATCGTCATTGAATGGACTAGTGATACCTGCGTAGTTATGAGCTGGAGGGGAGATACTGGACACACACACACACACATACACAAACACACGTCTCAGAGCAAGGTCGATGTCATCACAATGGATTAATGTCTAAGGAGCTGTAGGGAGAGTACAGTGGAGCTGGCTACACTTACCGCTCTGTCAGAGCGAGGCAGGGAGAAAGGGAGACAGAGAGAAAGAGGATGGGAAAGGAGAATTAACTGCATCCACAGGCCATGGGTCATTTAAAGCCCACTGTTACAATGCACTGTATATGTTGCTTTTTTAAATGCTACTTTACCTCCAGAAACTTGAAATTTTACTCACTGCACTGTTGATTAAATCATGACCAAAAAACCCAAAAGGATAATGAGGACAGCAACACCATGTGTTCACATCGCAGCCTCTTTCTCCTGCTTTGTATCTTAATCACACTACCATGTCTCCTCCTTTTCTTCACTTACATAAGGAACTTTCACTCTTCTCCTCATAAACCGACTTCCCTAAAAGCTTAACTGACAGTCACTGTTGAAAGAGGAAGTACAGCATATACAGGTAGGAAGTACGGTGGGATCATTGTGTGATGTTCCAAGACCCAGTGTGTGTCTTATGAGCTGAAGAGACTTTGTTGAAACCATGCCAAATGTTGATAAAACCAAAACAATTCAAAAGGTGAATATATCTCATCTTTACTGCAAAGAAAGATTCAAATATTTCAAGGAAAAAAGCAGAAGTACTTTCAAGGTATAATTTGCAAAGCAATGAGATGACAACTCGGTGTCAAAAGGGGAACTGAACGTTATCTTTCATTAGATCATGTTGTCGTGGAGCAGGTAAGAGGAAAAAGATTACAGATAAACAACCAATTATGGTATATTTCTCACGAGTAACAGACGTTTTACCTCAGAGGGGAAGAGTATTGAATTTCCCTTTTCTTAAACACTGAAGACAATTGGTTTGGCTTTGTCGCTTCCCTCTTCACAGAACAATTAACAATTCCGATTTCTGCTCAACTCAGGTTGCGTCACACTTTCACTCAACAGCTTTTTTTTCCCCCTCCTCACTGGTGAACAAAAAAGTAGCCATCTGATGTTGATCAGTCATGACGAAATGGCGACAAAGTAAATAAGCAGAAGTGCAGATTAACACCCTGCTGCTGCGTTTTCCGAGTCCACTCCTGTGTTTTTTTGGGTGTGAATGTGTGTGTTTAAAACATGTTTCCCTCCTCCTTATATTCACCCACACTGATCCACACAAACACACACACACATACGGTCACAGCAGGCCCCCTGCTAGCTTTCTGGCAAACAGTCATAAATCTGTCATCAGGAATGAAGCCATCGCTAGAGCTGACCCCGTCTGGATAAACAGACAATACATAACAAGGGCAGCAGAGAGGCACACACACACACTAACCTCTGCATTAGTGTGCGTGTGTGTTCACAAGCACATCCTATACGTCCACTGGTGAATGTATCTGATGTAGAGTTTGTAAGGATGGGACAAGTATACGTCAGTAAAATAAAAGGCAGTCATTACTATGTAACTTGTGTGGCAGCAGCAATAACATGAAACAATTTCTCATAATGAGGGAGGAAAATAAGAGACAAACTTGCCTGTGTTTGCGTAGTAGGATCAGAGATCTTTCAGAGGTCTTTTCATTCAACAACAGTATAAAACACCCCCTGTTGGCCGCTATGATACATTACATCCTTAGAACCACATGAGATTAACTGTCGCATTACAATATGGATTCACAAAGAGCAGACAGCTCCATTCCAGATAACTTTATTTATCTCTGGAACTCTTCAATTCCAAATCTACCTTACCTATGAATCTATTTGTATTATGATTTGTGGGAGCTGAAGGCAAGCATCACCAAAACTCAGACACTTTGATTTGTACTGCATCACTACACTGAAGTTTCTCCTGTCACTCTTCATACTGTAGGAACTAAAGATCATCATTTTTACAAAAACTATTATTTTCATAATCGATTAATCTGTCGATTTGTTTCTCAATTAATCAATAAGATGTTTGGTCCCCCACATGGATCAAAAGAGAGAGTTGACAAATTTTGATTGTTCTTTTCAAATCCTTTTGTCCACAAACCAAAAAATATTCACATTTAAGAAGCCAGCTTTAATTATAATTGATTAGTAATTATAATATATAATAATTATATATATATATATATATATATATATACACACACATATATATACACACACATATATACATAGACGATTATTTGAAGTATGAATGACTTTCATGGTAAAGTTTGTTATAGAGTGAAAACAACTGGTTTGGATTTGGCTGATTTGGTTTTCTTTGGTTCATATTCTACATCTAAAGGAAAGAGAGAGAAGTTTTTCTTAAGAATAATTTATAATAATTTACTGGCCAAAAAAACTGTCAGAATAATTATGACAATATATATTCACTAGTAATATAGCAAAAGTTCAAATACATTTATATCAAAATAATATTT
This sequence comes from Solea senegalensis, assembly GCF_019176455.1. NCBI lineage: Eukaryota > Metazoa > Chordata > Actinopteri > Pleuronectiformes > Soleidae > Solea > Solea senegalensis. The sequence goes on along the minus strand of NC_058037.1, from coordinate 10,403,393 downwards.
ATGAATTGTGCCTGGAGGTGTTATAAGTTAATTTTAATTTTTGACCTCAGATTTGTGAAATATGTGTCCTTGACCAATTAACACATTTCTTCAGGAGCAAAAATGAATCTTAATCAATATCGGACATTTTTCACAATAATTACTGGTATCAACTGGTTTGAAAACAATTTTCTGTGACAACCCCATATCCTCCAACTCTAATCTAAATAGGATATCATGATTAACTGAACACACTTAGTAGTGTAGTAAAAAAGTAAAATGCATTTGTATGTTTGTGTAATTTTAACACTGCAACAGTTTTATTTATTATGGCATGGCAATTTTGAGGTTAGTGGCCAAATGTACAAACCCCTTACATTTCACTGTTTACAGTGACCACAAATACATCAATTAAAAACAGTTACTTAAGAAACAAACTATATTTTTCACACTAAATGTGGAAACTATATTATTCATACAGTGCAGATCCTTGTGCTGCGCTTTACTCCTGTGTGTTTAGGTCATCTACAGCTGACCATTGGAACTTTTGCCTCGTCCTGCTTGTATTTCCATTAGTAGGCTTTTAAACAGGCTATTGCTAAAGGAATAAAAAAAAAAATGCACACTTTAAATATTAAATAAAGCATTTGTTGCTTTCAGATTTATTAGAACAGTCCCATACTGTACTTTCTAGACAGAAGGAGGATTTAAATCTGAAGTGACCTTCCTGGCTTGAAAGAGAGGATGAATAGCTTAATATAAATGCGTGGGAGAGTGAATGAGTGTGAGGGTCATTGTGCACACCTCTGAGTGCATCCAGTGTTTTTCAGCAAACAGTTACTCATCCTGCATATTTAAGAAAGATGTAATTAAACACACTGCTTATTATCTATCCAACAGCCCAAGTGTGAAGCCATATGCTTAAAGCAGCAGCATATTGGAAAGTTATCCACCCATAGATGTCAAGTGCATGTGCATGGAACACAAACAAATACACAGAGACACCCGTCACACACAGAAGTGCTAAGTAGGGACATGGTGCTGTAGTCGAGCAGCAGTTTGTTTTAAGCAGCTTTTAAACAGCATGCCAGGGCTGCCTCAGGCTTGCTGGGGACAACACTTGGGGTTAATTCGCAACTGGCTCACTGTTGCACAACAGCACACTCTACAGGACAATGGCAGTACTACAACGCAATCCAAACTTCTGTCACTGTGACTGCCAGAGTAAAAGAAAATATAATCCAACTTGTTCTATTGTCTCTTGTATTAAGCAATGTTAGCATTCATTTACCTTGTGAATCTATATTGTGCCTTTGACAACACAAAACAACAGAGCACAATGTAAGAGCATCTTTGTGTATAGATTTCTTAAATCTAACCGTAAATCGCAGAATTCATTTCTTTCTTTCCTTCCTCCACTTTGAGTAGTCTGTGTACACTTGGATAGTATATTCATGGCTGGCTATGAATGAGGGTTTTGTGACCATGGGAACGTGGCCTACTTATGGCCCTGCATGCCTGCATAGAATTAACCCACACCAAGAAAACTCCAGGAAACACAAAATGAAGCTCTACAAAAACAAATATAGAATATATAGAAATATAGAAAGAGGAAATCAAGAAATGTTATATATTATAATGTGACCGTGTATCTTACCTGGTGCACAGTACATATTCGCAATGGCTTCTTTGTCACAGGACTCCTCAATGTCACTCCAGCTACAAAAGTAGGTAATCTGAACGTGACCTGAACAGGAAGAAAAAGATAGACCATGTTCAAATCAGAGTCGAGCAATGAAACATTTATCAAATGCTCAGCTTCTTGTCAACCTCACACGGTCAAGTCACATTGTGACTACTATACTTTTTTTAAAAAAACAACAACTGTTTATTCACCTTTAGAGGTTTCCTTCCTCCTTTCCTTTCTGCCTCTCTAAATCTCTATGAGCTTTTCAAGCACACAGCCATGGCGATTACTCCTGTTTAGCTGCTACCCGTTAACGCTATCATTAGAACTAATGGTGTCATTAGGTAGCCGTGGCCATTAGCCTGGGCTAGCCAGACTGATGCACCACACTATGCCGTTGATGGGCCCTTTAGAACAATAATTACCACCAGGGAGACGAAAACAGCCACTCAGCTAATTAGACGCTTGTTGATAACGAGGTGGAGAAAGATGATTGTCGGACGACAAAAGAAGTTGAGGGGGAATCTGTGACCTCCTGGTAAAACAACACTTTCCCTTCAGCAAGAGCGTTGGGTAAATAGATCATGTTTGACTGACAGAGACAGTCCCTCAGTCACAACCATTTCTTGAGACACTACCCCCCAAAAAAATCAGCCGTCCACATAATCTAACAGGGATTTAATTTGATACTTGTAAGAGAAAGATGAGTGCATGATAAAAATCGTTAAAATGGAAACTAATAGGCTTTAAGGTTTTACCTCTGTTCATAATTATATAGAACAAATACAAATAATGTACACATCTCACCTTGGTTGTCAAGTAGGATGTTGTTGGGATTTAGGTCTCGACAGATGATACCTTCTTGGTGCAGACAATCCAGAGCTGTCACCATTTCTACAGCCCAGCATCGAACAAACTCCTCCGGGATACGAGCTTGGGAAGCAGCCAACGACTGTTCCTCCAGCTCTGCGAAGAGCCGTGATACTTCTTTATCAAAGTCTGTGACATTCTTATTACTAACAACTGCTGATAATTCACCATCAAGGTCTAATACACTCTCAACCACAGCACAGGCCTCAGTCCCATCCGTGGCTGGGATGGAGTCTGTGTTTACTTTAGTATCAGCCTCAAGTTTCTCACAATAGGAGTCCGTATCTAGAATTTGTGCATCAAGGGCAAGGTCTTTATTTTGGCATTTTCCTTCAACAGTGTTTTTGTCAATAGCTTCTTCTCCAAATGACAGACCAGAGTCATCCCAGATTGACTTGAGGGGAGAGGAGGATGCAACACTGGTGTCACATTGTACAGAAGCTGTATGCAAAAATGAAAGCTCCTGCTCCTCCCTGTCCTCAGATTGGCTGTGAAGCTGTAAGACATCAGGCTGGATTAACTTTTGAGGAGAGGCTGTGACCTCGAGGCCCAGACACACTCCTGATGTCTCCAGTGCCTCCTGTAATGAGTCTACTGCCCCACTCATTACAGGAAGGTTGACCAAAAGATCAGGTGGGTGACCCTCATCCTCCACTACTGCATCTTTAAATGAGATGACTGGCACTGACTCATTGGCGCCTTTATCTGTGTAATCTAAACACCAGAGCTCTGAGCTGTGGCCCTTGACCTCCTGAGCCAGCTCTGGAAGATCCTCGGTGATGTCCGAGCCCAAATCAGATGTAGAAAAAACTGGGACCGGCTTATTAGGGAGGTGCTGCTCTCCAAAGTCGAGGCAGGTCACCTCGCTTGCACTGTCTTTGCTGTCAATGCGGAAGAACTCCATTGGCGTGTGCTTGGACTGATCAAGAGACAGAGGCACAGCAGGAGACGGTAAAGGACTAAAAACTTCACTGTGGTCCAGTCCTTCACCATGATCTTGCTCATTGTCATGAGTGTGACCGCTTTTGTCAGATGACTCAGTAAAGAAGCCAAGTTCCTGAGAGCTGAGAGGTGAAGAGAGGCTGTCGTTGCTCACCAGTGAGCGACTGCGCGAGGAAGTGGTGGTCCTTGCAATAGGCAATTCCACCGACAATACTTCCTGACCAATCTTCCCTTCAGCCTCCTCTAAAACATCTGGTTCAACTTTCTCTTGCTCATACTCATTGCAAAGAGTCAAGTAACTGTTGGTGCACTCCTCCTCAGAGGTGGCTCCAGAGTCTGACAGGGCCCCAATTTGTTCATTAAGCCGGGCAGGAAGAGCACTTTTAAGAAGAGATGTGATGAGGTTGTGTCCCTCTTTTTGCAGCTCTGAGACAGAATCAGAACCAGCAAGAGGTCCTGAACCAGAACTGGCCGAGTCTACATCCAGCTGTGGTACAGCATGGTGTGGAGAGTGCACAGCTACGGTGTGGCTCTTCTGGATGAAAGGAATGTCAAAGCTTCCCTCTGGGCTTGAATCACGTAGGTACTTTCCAATGTGAGACCACAGTTTTCCACCTGAAAGTCAAAGAAACGAGTAGAGTATTTAAAACAAATGAAATGTGTGTGCCTCTCTGCAGATATACAGGCAAGCAAATGTACTTAAGGAGTTATGAGGAGGAATGAGGAATCAAAGATAGAAAAAAAAGTAAGTAAACAAAGGTAATTATAAGAACTGTTACAGTTGAAACCTCTTTGGCTAAATGGATAGGTGTGTGTTTTAAGTTCCCAATGTAATGTACGTGTTATGACTTGGGCCCGACTTACACACCCACATGCAAACATAGAGATACACACAGCTGTAGTGTGAGCAATTGGAAGCCAGCATCTGTTGTGTGTGATGAGAATGGATAGGGAGTTCGCAGTGATGATAATGATAGCAGGCCAACACGATGGCTTAGAAAGTAAAACCATCCATATGTTGTTTTGTCCAATGTCACTCAGGTCACTGCCTTGATTTTGTCTGCCTGTCCATCCTCATTCAACCCGTCAGCTGCTAACACCTTACTATGGAAGCAGAAGAAGCAGCCCTATGAATTTATTAATAACACAACTGAGATGTAAGAGTGGTGAAACTACACCTTTTGTGACATTTGATTAGCATTATTATATTATGTTTAACAGCGGCATATTATATCCAATACAGTCCATAATATTAGAGCAGGGTGGTTATGGAATACACCAGATTGAAAAGGTTACAGGGCATTAAGAAATATGGCTACATTTCACTGTATGCTCTCACCCACATGCATACAATCTACACACATCACAGAGTGAGTGGGATGTAAGGAGGCCCAGGTGTTGGCATAGCTAATGAAGCATGGTGCCACCTGGTATTCAGCATAATGACCTGTGACACACACCCATCTCTATCAAACATCTGTCTGGAACAAGGGCAGGAAGAGGGGTGGGAGATGAGAAAAGAGAGATTAGGTGAAGGGGGGAAAACGGTTAGAAATATAAACGAAAGAAGAGGGACGATGAGATGGATGAGTAGTGGTGAGGTGGTGTGTGCATCTTACCTTCAGCATACTGCAGCAGAAGGAAAACTGCGTCTTCAGTGACAATGAACTTCCTCAGCTGTACCATGTGAGGCACAGAGTGAGGTATGATGGTCTTTTTAGCACGCCCACAGTCACTACTCTTCCTCAGACCCTAGAAAAAGAAAGGAGGAGAAGAAGGAAGGATGAGAGTTATTAAAATCATACTGGGTGCCAAAAAGAGGAGAGAAAATGCAGGAGGAGAGGGGGGTGCATGATAAGAGAGTTACTTTTAGATAGAGAGTATGGCAAAGGAGAAAGCTCCCATTAACAAAGTGCCAGCCATGCCCCATAGCAACCCAAAGTCACTGGATTCATCAAGCCACATACAGCGCGTGACTTTAAAAGAGCCACACAAATCTACAAGTGTGTAAGTATGTGTGTGTGTGCACGTGTGTGTAGTCATCTGTGCTTGCAATGTGCGTTGGCATCTGGCACACGTCTCACACCTGAGAGCAGAGGAGCTGACAGAGACAGGCCCATTAGAATCAATTACAGTGGTCACACACACAGGGGCTTCTGGCACACTTCACAGTTACACTTACAGTCTAAAAGACCAGGATCACACACACAGAGAGACACATATGCACACACGCGCGCGCACACACACACACACACACACACACTACACTTACTTTCAGGATGACAGTCTCTTCTGTTCGCTTGTCCATGACCAAAAGAACCTGTGATGGAAGAGGGATATTAATTGCAATGCACGAACAGACATACACAGTTTAAGATTGTGTAGTAATTATGTCCTCGAGCCCCTAGCAGAGTGTTTCAGTGACTGGCTCAGGGCAAACTTAAGGGTCACTCAAAGATAAAAGTAGGTAGCTAGATTATCAGAAAACTGATATTAACATGTCAGATCCTACTATTTTCACCAAGCCATCAGTGTAAGAACAAAAATAGGAAGAAAGGGCATTTATTTGACACATATTTGAAATACAGACTACACCTAAATCAGTTGGTATTTACTTACTTGAGAGAAAATTAAAAGGTATTCATTTCTGACGACCTTTCTGAGTAATAATAAGTGATTGCTTAATTTAAAAAAGATATGCCATGCTTTTATACATTTTATTTTCTCAAAAATATTTTAATTTCTTTCCCCACTGTATTTAATTTATTGTGTATTTTTGGACTTTTTGGTTTGAACTACTAGGACCATGTTAATGTTAAATAGTAAGTTTCAAAAGGTAGAAAACAAACATATATAAGCAATCTACAAGCCAAACTGCTGGTCATTACTATTTATGTTCCTTTATATTTGGGATATACATGTTTTTCATTCCATTTCTTAATTCTACAGCTCATATTTCATCCTAGGGATGTGCACTACATCATAGCAGACACTGTAATTGGTAGCAGTCACTTCTAAATCCCTACATCCACCAATAAATAAGCTCCTCTTATCGCTCATGTAACTTCCCTTTCACTTTTCTCCATCTCCTCTTTTCTTCCTGATGTCTTCATTTCATCAGGCCCTCCTTTTTTTGCCCTGACATCTTCATTGCTCTTCTGCTCACTCACTGTCTCAGGGGAAAGCTTGAGCATATGTGTGTGTGTGACCTGCTGTGTGTGTACGTAGTGTAGCGCAGGGCGTGTGTAGTGTTGTGGGTGCGTTCTCTCCATGTGACCCTGGCTGGGACCAAACAGGTGCAGGCTAAATGGATATGAATGGAGCTGTGAGTAAACAGAGTGGCACTGCTAGCCAGGGCACTAATATAATTAAGACACAAACATCAGGGAAGGGGGAGGTGGAGGGGAGGGGGCACTGGGATGAGGAGCTCTCTCCATCTGTCCCCACTGTCCCCATTAAAAGTGAAAGGAGGAAGAAGGAGGGGGAGGAGAAAGGCCATTACTAGACAGCTAAGTTTTCACTTTTTGCACCATCTAATTTGTTTCAGAAACATTATGGATTTTGAGTGCATGTCTGTACAGAAACACATGTTGGTGTTATGTCAACATTTTCCTTGGGGTTTGTGGGGTTTGTGGTGTGTGTGTGCATGTAAGATGAGCATCATTGATTCAATGTTGTGTGCTACTCTCTGAGCTGCTTGCCAAGTCATTTCATGGCTGAGTGGTGAAGTTGCATCCCCGGCAGCTGGTTGAGAGGACCAGCAACCCAAACTGACCTTGTGGTAGTCATAACTGACGCTAAACATACACACACTCAGCCTTTACTATACCATCCAGTAAATCTATTAGGTTTAATAGCTTCAGATAAAAGAGATGATCGAAGAATGAAAGGACATGGAGGAGAAATATGGAGATGGATACATCCACATTATTTGGGCTGGTGCAAATTATTTAAATAAAGGAATGTCTGTCAGATATACAGTATGTGTTAATATTTTGTTAGTATTTTTTCAAAATTGTACTTGTACAATTGTACAAAAAAATCAAAATAGAATCAAAACATTAGGTGGCATGTTCCAGACCTGTGTATAATGAACTAACCTTATCTATGACCCCCAACACTCTGTAAACTCTTAGCTCCTCAGATAGATTCTGCTCGTCTATTCTGCTGGTGGAAGGGCAGCACTGTGCACCGAAAGCCTTGGAAAAAAGAGAAACATTTATTAGTTAAAGGGTATGAAATGTGAAATGAAACACCTGTAAAATATTGTTGTTATTGGTTATAAAGAATAATAATAGTGACTTAATCCCACTCACTACAGTCTGTGTTGAGCCTTGACCCATGTTGCTTTTTAGGTGTTGACTGGATAGCTGTTCTGCACGCAATAAATACTCTGCAGTCTTCTTCTTCACTGCCTCTCGCCGTGTGGGACTGGGCTCGCCTGAAAGAAATCATTTTTATTTACAAAGCAGTTTTTAAAGGGCTGGGATAGTGTTGTAGTAGTATTTTATTTAGGGTGAATAGTAATAATAACATGATGCTCAAAGGCTTTGATGTGGGCTCTGGAGGATTTAAAATGCAACTAAAAGTACTTTTTGGTTCTCCAAAAATCTCAAAGACTCCACTGAGCAAATAGAAATGGTATCTAGAGCTTGACCAAACTGACCTTGCACTCCTTGCAGCAGCAGGTCCACGCCACTACGATAGCAAGAAAAAGCTGCCTGGTAGTCCTGCTCTTTTTCCTTCTGTACAGCCACACCAATGAGACTGCTGGCTTTTTCTAAATAGTCGGACTTTGTTTCCTTTGATTTTCCACTACTGGTTTTCTTCAAAGTGCCAGAAAAGAGAGGTGTTCGGCCTGTCCGGCTGACCTGTGGGGTAGGGGCAGAGAAAGCAGTAATTGGGGCAGGAGATGGAGTGCGGCGTTCATGCAGGGATGGCAAGTGAGGGCTACAGCTGCAGTTAATGTTGGAAGCTCCCCCCTGTGGCTGGTTTGGGGAGGTGCGACCTGAGGCCATGCCATCATCCAGCTCAGCCAAGGAGTCTGCATCCACAGCTAGAGAGGTCAGGTCACTGTCACTGGACGGGCCTGAGGAGGAAATAATGCTTGAGTCAGTATTGTCAGATGCACTTATACATCCTACAAAATAAGTACAGTACATACACACTACAGCAAAATTTTAAGAAATCAAATGTGGCTCCAATTTTATAAGCAAACTTTACCTCCATACTCAGAAGTGATAGTCAAATCATCTGCCCCACTGATGTCTCTTTGAACTGTAGAAACATGTCCACATGTTTCTCAACAAGTTTGAATTTCCACCAACAATTAAGCATGAGAAAAATTGATTCTAAAGTAAGAGTTAGTATCCATTACCATACCATCAGAGCTGCAGTCTGATAAACTATCTGTCAGGAAATCTGAAAAGGGCTCAGCTGGTCCAATAAGATCTGAGCCGTCATGGACTTCACCTCCCTGGAAAAACAGTAAATCATTGCATTCCACACACTCTCTCTCTATAAATGCTGTATATGTGTGTGTGTGTGGGCGTGCATGCACCTGTACCTTAAAGAAATCTTGGATGTGCTGACTACCGTAGAGTGCCGGTATGTTAGCAGAAAATTGTAGCAGATCCTCAGAGCACTGTCTTCTTTCTTCAATCACTGAGTCATCAAAACGACCTGCAAATACATAGACAAAGACATGTGTGATCATATCTGGAGGGAGAGGTCCTTGCTGACACAAGTTGGCTCAAGAGGGCAGAGTCATCACTGCTATTTTTAATCCAACAGCCCCCTTTTTTTTATCCAAACCATCCCCGTCAAGATTCTTCCACTTAAAATGACATTTCTTCCTCAGTACTTCTGCTTAGTGGTCAAACAGGATATGATGGCTCTGCATGTCTGGCTCAAGTGCAAAATATCATGACATTATGTGTGGCATAAAGATTTCAAAAGGGGCTAATTTCTTACCAAATACTTTAGCCTTGGCAAAAGGAGGAAACAGCTCTGACTGGCTACATTCATCCTTGTGCAGCTGCCAGAGATTCTGATGAAGTTTCCGGAAATCACTATATCTCTTCCACACTGTTATCTACAAAAAAAAGGGGAGATGGATAAAGATAGAGGAGACATTGACTTAGAAGAGGAGTTAATGAATCAGACTTAAGTGGATTTAGCAGCAGTTAACAATATCCTGCGAACTTGTCACTCAAGATAAATGATTAATCTTAACATAACCTTAATAAAAATGTAAACACAAATTACTACATTCAGACAAAAACTTAAGTAAAGTAATTTCTTACTCTGTAGGATAACAAAGCACATCGGCCTTAAGCTGAGATAAAGGTCCAGTTTGGTAAAGGCTGGATGGCTAGTGTGAGATAAACTGACCGAAGCAACACTCCCAAACTTCAGCAGCACCAAATAACAGCGGTAAGTGTATTTTCAGGCCTCTTAGACACACATGCAGTAATTGATATCATGTTGGGTGCATTAGTGCTGGCTCCAGGACAGTCTGCATTCTTATGAATGTTTCAGAAGTCATAGTTTCTTTTTTTACTGCATGTCGATGTTGCATTGGGAGAAATGTAGACATCATGAGTTAATTTATTTAAAAGGTAATGGTGATGAGGGTAATCTGAGTCATTTTCTTAATTAACAATTTAAACGATCATGTTAAAATCATGATTATATTAAAAGTAAAGAAGGAAAAAAAGGATGCAGAGCTAAATAAATTACATTAAATGTTTTTGTTATATAGGTCTTGAAATCTTTCATACAACTAAAGCAAAGAAAAAAATATTTTTTTAACTCTTTTGAGTAGTCAGCTTCATAATCTTACCTCTTGAACATCCTCTGGGTTCTTCCTGGAGATTATCTGTGTGAGAGTGGAGGAAGAGAAGAGCTGATACTTTAGATCCTCTCTGTATGTGGTTCATATGCAAAATAAATAAAATGCCAGAGCTGGTTTTGCTGCAAGCCCCATGACAAAGTGAAGGGATGTATCAAGTATGAGCCAGGATTCAGCTCTGACTGTGACAATGAGTGCTTTATGGAGCATGTGACAGAAGTCTTGGGAGTTAGAGCGAGATATCACCAACATTCATAGCAGACAGGGTCTTGGGTAGGAAGACACAAGTCAGCCTGTCCTTCTCGTTTGTAATTGAACTAGAAATGTGCCTTTATTGCAATAAAATAAATGGGCGACTTAAGGTCAGGCAGAAGAGTGGACAAAAAACGGGAGACTTCTCTTTATTTCATCATCAGAGGCCATTCTTTCCTATGTCTGCACCTGATCTGTGAGTTATTGCATTAATCAATGGGTAACATGTGGCCATGCTTACAATGCTTTATTGTCTTTTTATTCATTTATTTATTTATTTTACAAATGTGGAATAGTATCATGGTATAGGTGCACTGTACTACAACTAACCAGGCTTGGGCCTTTCTCAATCTTAATGACACAAATAAAAATGCTAGTTACTGGGTTTTTATTGGAATACTTGCCTCAAAATGTCATAATAATACGAACCAGCCTGGCGTCCATAATAACAATTCATTACCGATTAACTACATGTTGATAATCTGTCCAGCAAACGACACTGCTTAACACAGGGTTGTTTGGGTCTCAGTCAGTCAGTATTGTTGATGTTGCTACTGTACGTTAGTAACAAGATAACCAGTAAAACATATAAAAATACCTACGAAATTAAGTCTAAATATATGTGACTGTTGTGTCCACGCCCCCCACCCACACAGGCTGGGTACAGTCAGCTAATACAATTGTTTTCGCATCATAATATCCATTGCTAGCTACAGAGCAAGCTAACAACCCATAGCATTAGCCTAGCCGCCGGAGTAAACATACTCTTTGTACTTACCCTTGCGGTGACTTTGTACACAGTATAACCTCTCTTGTGCTTTTTAGGCTCCGTGACAGTATAAAACCGAGCAAGTTCGCCTGTGTCCCGCTGCGATATCATTCTGAGAGCGACAACATTGCCAAAGCTACTAGCCGGCTAGCCGTATACATTCATTCTATGACAGCTAAGTGACAGGCACACATAAAGGCTCGGGCTCCCCCTGTGGTGAGCATGTGAAACTACCTGCTTCAATGTGACATGCATCAACACACTGATGACACCCGTTAACATATTTATTTTTATTTTATTAAATGAACGATTATGAAGAGGTGATTTATTTGTATTGGTCAACAAACAGCATACGTGTATATGGCAAAGACTAATTAAGACATATATAAAATAAAGTACTTGTTTGTCACTTATGGCTTACTGGGATCCTGTTAATAAAAACACTATCATATTCATATTAAAACAGAAAAAGTTAGTAAATGTAAAATGTGCCCATAAAGCAGTGGGCATCACTGTTACAAAACAGAGTTTAAAATAAGGTAGCAATATAAATCTCATTTGCTGACTCCAATCCACAAATAATTGGTAATACCAAAGAGAAGTTACATGTAATGTAAAGATAGAAAAATACAAAATCAAAATGATTTACAATAAAATTGTAAAATGATATACAATAAAAACATTTAGAAAAATGGTAATGAGAGTGTATCCACTGTGCCTTCCTTTATCACCGTTGCAATGGATTGCATTTTTTTGCTCCAATAACTACTTTACATTAATGCAATCCAGACAAGCAAAAGCATGATTCCTGCTGGGTCCATAAGCCAGGAAGTGTAGAGTCTATTTGACGCATTGCTGTAATGACAAGACTGAGGTTTTGGAGTCTCCATCATCTCTCTGATGATGCCATTGTCGTAATATGTATGGTTGTACTGTGGAAAAGGAAAACAAATACTAAATGGTATTGCATAAAATAATCATCAAACACCAGAAAAACTCATTTGTGGTAAGTGGCTTCATCCTGAGAGCCACATACAAATACAGGAGGGTGAATAAAGGCTGACTAATAAAAAACACACAGAAGCATCAGAGAATAGAAACATGAGCTAGGACCCTGAGAGAATGACAAATACAATGGCGTTTGAACAATGCGCGTCACAAACATCTGATGTTACACTTATGTGTCTGCTGTTAATGGCAGCTCTTTAACCGCTTAAGCTTGGGGTTATTTATTTATGTAAATGAATTAAACATATGTAAAATAAATGTTAATTTATAAATTATGAAAATAAAATGAAATTAAAAAATCACAGATCATTTGCTGAAAAAACAAACAAACTGAGGACTTAAAAGAATACAATTTCCCCTAAATAAAATGTGTTACTTTTTTGTTAGAATTAGATGTAGAGAGGAAAAGTCACTAAGCAACTCACTGTCACTTACCTCATTATTAGAGATAATCTGAAGTTGTGGCAGTGTTTTTAGCAAATTCTCCTGTTGAGTAATTGTATCATGGTCCCAAGTCTCAGCGGATGTTCTGACAGACATTAAAAAGAGGCAAACTTAAACCAGAGCAAATCACGATATTACTGTCTATTAAATTGTATGTGTGAGGCATAGAGTCTTACTGGTTGCTCGTATCTGACTGAGACATCGTAATTGGGTGGCTGATACATGATGTGATCTCGATTGCTGGGTAATAGAATAAGAAGGCCAGGCACATCTCATCAGTGGTTGCTGTGCCCATCTATATATGGAAAAATAATATAAAATAAAAATTGAATTTACAACATGTTACTTGTGTTTATATTCTTGAAAGGAATTCCTGCATTAGAAAATACCTTAGTCACATTAGTGCGATCAACTGTGTTATAGGTGCACTCCACTGCAATCTCATCATCCTGTAATGAACACAAATAATAACAGTATTATTATATAGTTTTAACAGCCTAAAGAACTTATAACTATATAGAAAAAACTGACTTTTATCATGTTGAGGCAAAAACACTACCTGCTTGATGGTCTTGATTTCTCCCAAACTGACAATCGTTTGCATCTCAAAGTTGTAAGTTTCATCCACAGCTATGAAGTCTATCTGCTTTCTGTCTCTGCACACACCAACAGGTATGAAGTAAGATTAATACTTGGTTTATATGAGAACAATGCAACAGCACATAATCAACCGCTGTACAAACTCAAATAGTGACTACACTAATTCCTCAATTCCTCAAAACCAGCTCTTGTCAATGAGACTAACAGGGGTAAATAAAGACTAACAAATATATATTAGCCTTGACTGTTGGTATATACAGTATGAATCTAATAAATAAGGTAACAAAATCATAGAATCTATTTTTTTTATTTAAATTAGATTATAACTTATAACTTTCTGACCTGTACTGGGCAACTCTGACTTTCCTCCCAGCCAGGTGAGTGTGCAACAGGACACCGAATATTTGGAGATCAGGCACCGGATCATTAGACTAGGGCGGAAAAGATAAAACACTTCACAAGAAATTATTTTTTCACTCCTGTCATTTGAAATCCATACCAGTTCACTGCATACCTGTGTAATGAGAGAGGTATTACACACACCGTAGGTGAGGAACTCAGAGGCTTTGGGGGGGATGCTGTACACCATGCTAGAAAAAGGCAGCACACCTGTGGTCAGGATGCCTACATCATGCTGCCTGAGTTGGGCTGTATGGTACAGTTTTAGTCCTGAACTGTCTGTCCGTCCTAATCAGAGAGAGACAGATGTTGTAAACTGTTACACCTTGATTGTATAGAAATGAGAAGAAAACAAGAGCATGTACAGTAAAAGTTAATATGCACATTATGACAAGAGTTTTTAAAATAACCCCAGGGAATGTAAAGGCCAGGAAGTGCATGACATGAACAGGTACTGTTGTATCATGTGAAGTGTACACCCTAGAACGTCACAAGGAAGTATCTCAGTCTCAACTATCATTTATTGTATGTACTGTATATCTGTACAGTTGAAGAATCAGAAGTATAAGAAGTGTTTTATGTTATTCCAAAGAAATACATTATGAGAAGAAGTGATGTATCTACCTGCATCGAGGTGTGGGTTATTGTAATGGATTTCCAGCCGGTAGTAGATATCTCTGCCATCACCTCCAACAGGAATACCTGCATTATCTGGAAGCTCAATCGCCTGCAGTATCGGTGATAAATTGATCCAATTTCAATATAATTATTAATCTAGGAATTTCAAAAGTGTCGTCAAATTTACGAACACTTGACTCTCCCTCACCCCTCCTCCCAATGCCCATGCGGCCACCACGCCGTAGCAAGTGTCGCCAGCGTCGCCCAGGAAGCACTGCTTGTCATACGTCACCCTCACAGTGGACGGGCAGCTGTACAGAAGCATGTGATGAACAATGTCATGGTGCTCAATCACTGGCTCAATCTGAAGCAAAGTGGGAGAGATTAATGCAGGATTTACAGTATGTATTTGGTTGGAGTGGTAATGATAACATAAGGAATATATAGGATAATTACCCGGTATATATGACGTTTCGTATTTATGTTTGAAAACTTCATGACCTTGCAGTGGTAGTAGGTATGAACGGGGGGGACAGTGATCTGCAAAAAAAATACTCACAAATACTTTATGATGATTTCTTTGTAATGTATGTAACAGTATTCCAGTTCTATACAAATAATAATAATAATAATAATAACATAACTATAAAAACACTCCGTTATCCTTACATTGACCACTGTTGCACTGAGATAGCTGGGGTTAGAAAGGACAGTCCTGGGCATATAGTTCAGTAGGTTGACCTCCTTGGTGCCTCTGCGATTACTATGGTACTCGATCTTATCTGTGTTTCCATACGCATAGATCAGCTTAATGGGATCATCCTGTTAAAAGATGGTAACTGAAGTCAATAACAATGTCCGACACAGAAGTGATAATATGACACGAGTTCCCAAAACTGAGAAATCAATTCTTTATCCAAGTTATTTTGAAGATCCATGTAAAAAGAACAGAGACAATTCAGACTTTGCACAGCACCAACACTAACTGGTTTTTTATTACTAAAACCCTATAGTATTTCAAGTACAAAACAAAGTGTAATGTACCCCTCATGGGTGCTATTGTGGCCATTGTGTTCATATGTGAAACCACCCAGTTAAAGCTAGGGTGGGTAAATGGTAAACAAAAGATGTCACATAACATGGTGTACGTGATTTCAGTCCCTGAAACCTAAGCTTTATGTCAAAGAGATTTAGCTCAACAATACAAAAGGTGATGGAATACATGAGCCAAAAAAAGCAAGATTACAACTCAACAAAAGTAGCGAGTAAATGCCCCCATGCTCTAAATGAGAGTTTATGGGAAGTCAGTAGAAATGCTAGAATCAGGAAGCAATGTTCAACTCATCCATATATACAAAATGGTTCAAATATTGTTTAAATTGTAGCATAATTTTGCTTTCACATTCTATAACGTCCGACATGATCAGAATTGAAACACAAATTCTCAACACTTGATGTAACATAAAACTTAATTGGAGGAACAACAAGGTGTTTTGATAATTTTCTTCACAAATATGTTTTTCTTGTAATGTTTTGTATGTATACAATAACCAACATGGTTGGGAGAAAAAAAAACAAAATGCCTCACAGTGATATCGAAGTCTTCGTCATCACACGTCCGTATGGACCTCCGGAACCTCATGCTGGTTTGACCGTCTACTTCAGTCAAAGAGAGAAGAGTGTAGCTCTGCTGCTTATCAATCACAGGCTTGAACTTCCCTATGCCATGGTGATCCTATTGGGAAAAAAACAAAACAAAACAAAAATACTCTCAGACAACAGAAAGCGTGATAGTGGCCTGGAGGAAACATAACCAACTTCTACTGCAAATGTCTTACTGTGAAGTAGCTTCCATTAGAATGAACTCCCCCAATGACGATATCTGCACCTATCATATCACCATTCGGACTAAAGCCAAAGCCTATCCAGCCTGTGGTGTTGACAACCAGTTTGAATTCGATTTCTCCTTTCTGGTTATCAAAGCCCCATTTAAGGAAAACCTTAAGGTCCTGGTCCAGGTTAACCATGAAGGGCAAAGTATAGTCGGATGCCGCTGCTCTTTTTGTCCTGGCCAGGAACAGGCAGAGGAGAGGAAGCAGAGAGCGCATGATGTGTCTGTGAAGCTGGAAAACTTCACACTGAGCAATCTGACTGTGGATTTGCCAACTGCCCTCCCACCCATCTCCCCCTCCCACACACACAAACACACACACACACACACACCTGCACTCCAAGATGAACTCAGGTGATATAGGCTGAAAAGTGCACAGTCATCTCACTGCTGGACAATGGATACTGTTTATTCTCCATTTATTCTCAATGACATTGACGTCAAAACAGGGAAAAACTTGCGGTAGTAATCTACTCCCTTTAAACTCCCCTCAGTTATATCAACCCCTTTTTTGCCTTAACATAAATAAGACCAGTGCAGTCTGTGGTGTCTCTAATATTTAGCCTATCCTGGTGTGTAAAGTGGGGGAAACAATAAGTGCCAGTACTCCCCTGGTCCATTAAATCATTAAACTAAATCATTAAACACTAAATAATGAACATTTTCAGTCTTTTTTTTAAAATACTCGAAGATGTTAGTGATGTTCTTCTTGTTCTTCTTCTTCCTCTTCCTCTACTTCTTCTTCTTCTTCTTTCAGCTTCTCCTTTAGGGGTTGCTACAGTGGCTCGTCTGCCTCCATATTGTCCTCTCCCTTGTGTCCTTCAGCAGCTCCATCGTTGAGGTCTTTGACCTCTTCTGCACATGACCAAACCATCTCACTGTTAGTAATGTTCACATCTATTGATTGAAATATTTAGTCTATATTAAAATGGATAAACTGTGATCTTATGTTTCACATTCTGAAATCTTGTATGTTTAGATTATACTTAAAATTTCTGACAATTATTCAAACTTCAAGCCCACAGTCCATTTTATTTGGTGTCCTGTTATTATACTGTTATTATGTCAGTTCTTCAGATATTATCTGGAGTTCATAATACCGTAACGTGCAAGGACAGATGCTAACGTCTAGAGTGGGAATTAAGGAAACAAGTGTAGTTTTAAGGTATTAAAAAATGCATACTGTTGCTTTAAAATGGAATTGTTGTAGTAGCAGGCTCATGCCAGCAGGGGTCGACTTTAGCATTAGAGATTAGTTGAGGGCTACTCCCTTTTTGAGCCGTTGCGCCAACTAGGAGCAGTCACCCACTGTAAACACTCAACAGTAGCTGCATGGAGGACAATGGCGTTTATTACATCACAAATTTATGACTACATAGAAAATAAAATATCAAACTTGTGAAGTAGCCTCATAATATTATGAGCAGAAAATGATTACATAAGGATATAATACTATTAAATGACTACATGTGGACCACGTTAGGTCTGTGAATGTTACAAATAACAACCCAAAAAAGAGACCAAGTTCAAAAACTGAAGTTGTTATCCACATGTTGCAGTCTTGCTTGTTCAGATCAGAGGTGTGATTTAAGGTTCTGGTGAGGCCACAGGAGAATTTCAGAATTTTAATTGGGCCACAGGATTCTTAAAGGTCTAGTTTTACTGGCATAAATTAAACCAGCTAAAATGCTATCACTGATTTCTATGGCCTGTGCATAGTGAAGCATGAGATATACAGTATATACAGTATAGGATTGTTGTATTGTATTGTGTTTTACATTTTCATCTGTCTGATATCCAGCCAGTGATTTTGACCAGTGTCAGACTGATACTGATTCCCATCCCTAGTTTTTACATAATTATATAACTTATTCAGTGTTGTAATGTAATGTAATGTAGTCCAGATACTTTGTAAAATTACATTTTACTTTGTTATTTATATTTCAAGCAACTTTTACTTTTACTCCACTACATTTCCTCTAACTATCTTTGTTACTACCAAATAAAATCAGAAGAGGATGAGTTGGTAATGGTGCTGTATTAATATAGATCTTTTCTAGTCTTGATGAGCTGCTTTAGACTACAGTTTTTCCATTTACACATCTTTCATACTCATTCACACGCTTCAACATGGGGTTAAGCGTCTTGCTCAAGGACATATAGACTAGCAGAGCCAGGATTTGTACCCATATCCTTCCTGTTGAATGACAAATCGCCCTACTACTGAGACACCTTGGCTCAATCCTAACTCCTCACCTTTTTTTTTAATACTTTGAATTCTAAAACTTAAGTACATTTTGCATCAGAAAATGAGTTTTGATTCTTAGTACAGTGAATGGCATATACTTTAAGTACTTTTACTTACTTAGTAATATTGTAAAAAGTGACTTCAACTTCTACCAAAGTCATTTTTTGGATAAGATACTTGTACTTTACTATCCCTTTTAGGTACTTTATACAAGACTGATCTTATTCTTACTATACGTGCATGGGACAAACCAGCCCGAGCATACATTTCACAGTTAGATGCAGACATTTTGTATACAAACAAAGAAGAAGGAAAATCCTCTCCAGTATTTATAGGCCAAGATAATTCCCTTAAATGCTGCTGGTGAGTGGATGAGTTCACCTTTATAATGTGAAGTCTCAACATTGGATGTCACTATATTCTCCCACTCTGGACCTCAGTAATATATATATATATATATATATATATATATATATATATATATATATATATATATATATATATATATATATATATATACATTTATATATATGTATATATATATATATATATATATATATATATATATATATATATATATATATATATATATATATATATGTATATGTCTATACATATATATATATATATATACATGTTTGAGGCCATTTGATTCTATGGTATTAAAACACGTGGTTCGGGAATGCACTAGTATCATATATTTTTTTTTTCTGTTGTTGTGAGCAACTTTTATTTCTAGATTCATGCACTTTTATGTGGACCAGTCATGTCTTCGAGGGTCATAACAGAGCGACGATACCTTTCCGGTTTTCCTCCGCGGTGCAGGTCACTCCCTCCTCCGTGCTGTCACAGCTCTCTCTACGTCTGCGCGCCTCAAACTTACTGTCGCACTCGTCCGATATTCTTCTTATCATTTTACCCCAGGCTTTTGTTTTGTTTTTAAAAGGAAAACCACAACAGTGTTTTTAAGTAAGTGTGTTAGCGTTCCGTGGTTGCGGCGGCTGTACACCGGGAGGAACCACCGTGTTTTCTTCGCCTTCAGTGGAAAAGCAGCGGGGGGAAATGTCCAGCTGAGGACTGGAGATCCTGAAAACCACAGGGCCTGTTTTGTAATGATTGGTCAAAGCTCCGATAATGGCGCTAAAGGTAAGCCTGACAACTTCCATGCTCAGTTTTAACGTCAGCCCTCCTTCAAATGTACGCCGTCCTCCATGTTCTCCTGACAGATTTCTAGGTTCATGTTTCTGTCTGGAACTGTTGAAGTTGTAATGAAGCAGCCTGTTGCTTTGGGAAACAAACACGAAGAGTTCAAAAACACATTTCCGGACGCTGCTCTGATAGTGTGTTACAGACGTTCACAACAACGTATGATGAGAAAATTGCTATATGAGTGAGATTGTTGTTGTGTTTTTGCTGTAAATGGAAAATGTGTCTCATAAAGAAAGTGTCTTGTGACATTTTACTACCTTTCCAGTGCGGGTCATTTCTTCCCCCGGGGCATCATGGGAAGTGTAGTCCTTGGGCTGTGTGTGGCTTTTGTTATTTAGTGCTTTGTACAGCACTGAACACACAATGAGGGAGAGGGATTATTGTTTACCATCATTATTGGAAGACTTAGACATAGTGTTAGTATTTCTTTTATAATAAAAAAAATGTAATTGAGTGAGACTGAATCTAACTTTGAATGCAGTTTTAGGATGTTTTGATTCTTATTTCTGGTCATCAAAATTACATATCAAGCAGTAGAGTAAGTGCTAGCAGAGTAAGTGCTGCACTTCCTTGAGCCTGCACAGCTGAGGCAGTGGCTTTTTTTCTCAAGTTCTCTGTTTAAAGAACTAGGTCTCTGTTCAAGGAAGACAAAATACATTCCTTTGCGATGGTGAAGGAACAAAGTTGTCACTGTTTTAATAACACTTGACTGTAATTTGGATTAGAGGCGGCTGTTCAAATGAATTTGTTTAGTCAAATTAATGACAATAAATGAGCTGCTAGGGCTGAACAGTCAATAAAAAGGGAGGATGCACTGCATTTTTACTGCTATAACCTTGCACAAGTTTGTGTGTGTTTTTAGGGCCCCAGGAGAAGGGGACTGAACCAAAACTACAATGTTTTTTGGCTTTGTTTATTGTTGATACTGGTGTTCACTTAAGAGTCAGCGTCCTAAAAGAACTAGTTTGTCCAGTTTCACTACTTATGAGGAGGTTTATGTACGAACTGGTGTTGGTTGAACATACATGTACAACTATAAGTTCATAAGCTGGCCTTTAATAAAAAAGTGTCCAACAAACATACAGTAAGTTTTATGTGCATGTTTTCTTCTTGATTGTGTTCAGGCACAGGTATTATATGACTTCACTGCTGAGGCTGGAAACAACGAACTGACGGTAAAAGAAGGCGAGACAGTCACGGTCACTAATCAGGTAACACAATACTGGCAGTCCATTTATCATAATAAGAATATGTGTACGTAGGGCTGGGGAATAATTCAATAACAGTATGTGTCATGGTTAAACTTTAGTATAACAGAGGTTCAGTATATATCATTATGTTTATGCACTGTATAGTAACACTGCAAAGACACAACACATCATATCTATAAAATGCCTAACCTCAAATGTGTGAATTGTTTGTGTGTGTGTGATCGAAATACATGGCAGAGAGGTACATTATTGGCAGTTTTATACATGTTTTCATTATTTTATTATACCTTAAAAATTGTTGGTACTGGTTTGTGCACACCACAGCATTGTGTATATCAACCCTAACCCCAACAGGAAACTTAAGTATATCCTCCACATACACTGTGGAAGAGGTTAGGAAGACCAAAACTCTGATTTAAATGTCAGAATAATTTCAATTTGTTTTCTTCCTCAAATGTTAGTAAGTCAAATGGAACTGCTGTGTTCTGTAGCCTGTAGTTAAATATTTGTGAAGCTCCCCCTGAGCTATTTATTCAATGTGGTCAGTCCTGTAAAGGTCTATGTCACATGATCTCACTAAACAGTGAGTGTCAAAAGAAAAAATAAACAGGGAAAAAAGAGGGCGTGACCATGAAGTCATGACAGAGAGCTGCCAACAGTTTAAAGGTCGCTCTGTTTTCTAATCAGAGTCTGTATTATTAATCCAGTCAGGACCTACTGCGTTTCAAACAAAAAGGAAGAATACACTTTCCTTCCAGTTTTCTGTTTGTTTATGAATACTTGGTAATTCTGGTTATTGTCAAATGGAAAACCTGCTGTTCCCTTAATGGTGATTGGAGAAACACATTTATAATTTGAGGGAATCTGTTTGAATTGCTAATAGATTAATATTGACAGGGGCGGTATTTGAATTACTTTCTAATTGCAAAGCATGTGCTCTTGCGATCAGATCATCTAAGTGCCTCAAAAAAGTATTTTTGAAAGCAGTTCAATTTAAAAAATCCTGTAGAAGGAGGCAGAGATGGCAATGGAAATAAATCCATTCCCAGATTCATCTCTAATGGGGAACATCTAATGGGATGTTCCCCATTAACCTGGTCTTGTGTGCTTGAGTGCATGCAGTGCAGACATCTTAACCAATTACAGTAATTCACGCCAATGTGTCTATTTCAGAATATTGGAGGAGGCTGGATTGAAGCACAGAACTCTAGAGGGGAGGTTGGACTGGTGCCAGAAGACTATATTGAGGTTAGTTCGACAGTCCCTGTTTGTACGATGGTAATATCGGGCACAGCATAAAGTACAATCACAACAGGATGTGCTGCCTACAGTGTTTTGCTGATTGTGGTGTTTGTGTCAAGTGGGGTTATGATTCACTCATGAGACATTCTGAAACGGAGAGAGAAAGAGCATGATTAAAAGAGACTGTGAAGTGTGTTTAACAGTTTGCCCTCACTTACTACAACATGTGTGTGTATGTGAGAGAGAGACTGATATTATCCAACTGCTTAGCTCTGCTCAACCGTTCACATGGATGTGTTTGTTTGACCTCATGTTACCTCTCCAGCTGCCCCCAGATTGTTTTGATTCTGCACCCAAATGGCAGAAAAGCACTAATGACTAATTATGAGTGGCTTATGTAGTATCCAGTGAAAAACAACAGGACATGGTCCCTCCAGTGGTAAAAAATTAGATCTGTAAAACCAAAACGTTGGTTCCCTGCTTCACACAGGGAAGCAGGAAATGCAAAGGAGACACAATCACATAACCTCAGAAGAATGTGTCTTTAAAAGTCATCAGATCACTGTGGAATATCTGGATTTTTTTTTTTTAACCTAATGGGAAGTGATTGTTTTTGTCTTGTATTCTTTCATTTATAGTTTGGTCATCAGACTCCATCGTTCCCAGGAGCAGGAACCACAGCACCCACACCGAGTGCTGGAAATGTTGCATCTCAAGACCTTTCCTTTTTTGATGCCTATGCTCCCGCATCGGCACCTGCACAAAACCAGGTATTGTGCTCACCCATACTTCATGAAGTATCACGTAAAATATCCTTTTTCATTATAAAATTAGTAGTCACTAGTTCCTTCAAGTTAGGCAGAATGTGGAAGTAAAAGTGAAATGGATATAGTAAAGCCACACTCACACACACACACACACACACACACACACGCACGCAACACATCTGCCGTGTTTTTGTTCTCTCACTCAAACATACATGTAATGGATTCTGAAGAAAAAGCAGCGATGAGAGATTTACTGATGCCAGTGTGGCTTGTGTGAACCCACAAGCTTCACAAAGATAGAAAGAGGAGTAAAAGAGGCTGTAGAGATTTTTTTTTCCCCCCCGTCAGCAGACAGGAAGTTCCACAAAAGTGAGCGTACTGCTGGATCAGTAGAAATTTGCACAGTAAGAGGCTGAGTCATGGCAGGAAATGTGTCAGCCGTTAACCCTCTCGCTGTCTCTCATCACCTTAACCAATCCCTGCTAACCGTCACTGCTGGCGCGTTGTGATGATGTCACTATTTTTTCCCCTCAAGGTGGATGCTGGGGGCTTGAGTCCTCAACCTGACACCCCTGACACCCCAGTTTCCCCCTATCTTTCGTCCCCCGATGAGGTAACCACTACATAGGGGTGGTGGGTGTGGTCAGGGGCACGAATGCAGTGCCTCCCACACTCACCCAGCCACCTCCACTCTGATTGGTCTGCTTTGGCCCCCTTTACAATACAACCTGAAGAAAGCATGAGCTCACATCTTCACAACAGAATGGAGTCACAGTCAAGTCACCAATGATTTGCACATCTTTCATCTACATTGTCTTGCAGCGCAAGAGTGAAAAAGTTTACAATTCAGTGTCAATGAGTCTTACATCTCACGTACATGATTGACTTATCACACTGGTGATTCATTCAGCCAAATTGCTGCCATTACTTTATAGATGATGATGATCAGATTCTCATAAATGTCAATAATCGTCCTTTTGTCCTTTTTTTTTGGTCAGCTTGACTTGCATTTGAATAAAATGTCTCTTAATGTACACTAAAGTTGCTCCTAAATCTTGAATGATGTTGGAGTGGTGCTCCTTACTAATGTATTTTGATATGATGATGCCCATAACATGGTGAAGTTAATGCCCTTGCATTATAGCAGTGTTTTGTTTGCATCAAGCTAAGTGCAACCAACATACAGCACACACAAACTCAGCTGAGAAGAATGGCATGGAGTTGCATTTTTAATTTTTCATGTACTGTAAAAGGATATGTGGGCTTGGGAATGTTTTTGTTTATGTATGTTTGTTTTTTTTAAAGCCCAGTTTTGGATTGTTTTCATGTGTTATGAAGCATCAAATTGCCATTGAGGTGAATGATTATATTAACAGACTCCTTGTTATAGGCCAGCTCGGCTTTGAGGTCATGTTATTTTAAAACTACTGTCAGCTTCTCATGAAACAGACTCCAAACTAGGCTGGACTCAACTCTGCCTTCTCTCCATACTCTGAACTTCCTTTCTTCCTTCATCTCTAACATTCCCTTTATCCCTCCCTTGCTTGTAGGCAAGTAACGGTAATGATCCCTGGTCAGTGTGGAACACAGACCCATCAGGGGGTTCCAACAACAACTGGGCATCTAATCCGGAGGGCACCCAGACTGGGAAGACTGCCCCTGACCCATGGAGCTCCGCATCACATGGCCACCCTCAGGCTTACCAGGGCCCAGGTAATGACACAGCTTTTCAGTCAAAAGCCTTGTTCAAATTATGTGTTAATACACAAGAAAAACATATAATCAAAAAACGCTAGATATCATGTAAACTCACTAAGCATAGGCTGCAATAGAGCGATGTATGCCACCTCTGTCATGTGACCAGAAGGTGATGTCTGCCATGCTGCAGCGAGTTTAATTTTCAAGAATAAAGATGAAGCAGTGATATCCCTTATTTTCCTCTCTGTGATTGCACTTCCACCGTTTAGTGCTGTTATTCAAAGCGGAACAATAGATAAATGCTACACTGGATACATTCATATTACTTTCTGTTGTTTGACAGGATAAGTCCAAACCAAAGACCTATGGCCGTGTCCTCTGCAATCCCAATGCAGTTCATTAAATACTGTGAACGAGAAATACATGTGACACTGCACTGCAGTGCAACAAGATCATGCTGCTTGTGGTGTTCACAAATGCCCAGTCAGATATCCTCTCCTTGTTGAGCTGCTTGTTTTGCTTGTAACAGATGTTGCTACATCAGACAATAGTCAGTATTTGAGAATACGTCCTGTTTACAAAGTTCTCTGGGCTAGATCGAATGTCTCTGTTTGGATTAAAGAAGGAAAGAAATACACAAACTTATCAGCAAATGTAGCAAGTGTCCTAGTTCTAAGATGATCTTCATGTTCAGCAGCAAGACTATACACGTTATCTTTCACAGACCGAAATATAGAGTAGGCCAAGTAGAGCATGTATTGAGCAATTTAAACCAGGAATACTGCCAATAATGACCTTCATCTTCCCTCGATATGGAGATACTTAAAGGATATAAAGTAAACACTCCAATCTGGAACTAAAAAGCATGGAGTCATTATTTGCAAATGTTGTTTCACAGTCTGCAATTAGTCGCTCTCCAGAGCTGCTCCAGTGTGTTAGAGGACCATCAAGTTATGATTCTGTTTTTGCCAGGCACTGGAAACATTGGTCTCACTCATGACTCAGACGGATAAACGACTTGACCTGTTTTTTACATTCTCCTGCTGTTTTGGTAAAAAAGAAAAAAAAGAGGGGGTGATTGGAGAAGAGCAGAATTAACAGACTTTTCCTCTCTTTCTCTCACCAAAGACATCTACCCATATCCTTACCTTATCGATTACACAGGTATCCTGTGCTCTGTGTGGTGGAAGGTTTTCTCCTAATGTGTGTGTGTGTGTGTGTGTGTGTGTGTGAACTGATAGTAGGTACTCATGAAGAATGATGGTTTCTTGCAAATGATTTTACGATGCATTAGGGGTGTCACGATTCTCCAAATCCTTGATTCGATTCGATTCTCTATTTTTTTTTTCACTGAACGTGTGATTCAGTGGCTAAGAACTGTTAGAAAATCTGCCTCAGCAAATCCGAGAACATGTGTGTTAAACTCCAACATTTAGCAAGGACATTTCTAAAATCTCTATCATAACAGAGAGGTTTTGTGTACTTAGCAACAGCACTGATGAAAGCCTGGAAATACTGAACTGAATCAGAACCCGTTGAGCTGTGTTTCCTTTCAGTGAGAGTCTGCACCCCGGTCATGCAGATCGTCGATTCCACCCTTTGATGTGATGGTGGATCGTGACGTCATTTTAATCCTATTCAATTTACAATGGAGATCATGGGATATACTCATGAAAGCATGCATCTCACACATTTGAATGCTTGAGTAATATGGCATTAACATAACTTCATTGTGATGTGTAGTTTAAGAGTGTGACAGGATTACAGTGTTTGTCTGATACATGCAGTGGATTTATGAGTTCAAAGTACAGCATTAAAACACGTACGTCTCTCACACTTCAATGATATTTGGTAGTGTTTAATGGGGAGTTTGTGTCAGATTGTGCAGCAGGTGAATTATAAACTTGTCTCTGATGCTATGTTTCATCATTTTGATATCAGGCAGATGTAACACAGACCTTAGAATCTGCCTTTTACTAGTGTCTGAATCATGTCCTGTGCTTTACAGGCTGCATGTTGTATTCTGACAAGGATGTTTTACCAGTGAAGTCTTTATTTACTAGAAAGGGAAATTCAAATGAATTCCATGTATGAACCATTTTAACCCTTTGGCTGCTGATTTCTCTGAAGAGTGTCTGCACTGTGCAAGCATGACGTTAACTCAAGCGTGCATGGTATTTGTTTGTGCATTACAAAATGGAACTGCCGAAATTAAATCTTGAACTCATTAAACATCCAAACTGGGGCAAAGTGCAAAGTCTGCAACTAATAGGGCTTCATTACAAATGATTGTTTGTTGGTATAAAATGTAATTTGTTAACGTGGTAACAGGCTCGTGCAGCCTCTTTTTTAGTAGTTTTTACAACACAGTCATGAAAATAATCAGCAAAGTTTAATCAACTGAAATAATTCATATATTCTCACACAATGACTTAAAGTCAGCTTGTCGAGAAACCTCTTTACCCACAGTACAGTGCATTGTTATATTATAAAGCACAAGAAAGGAAGTTGCATTCCTTGTGTCAGCATTTTCAAAACAACTTCTGTGCATGTGTGTGTGTGCATGTGTGAACTCAGGAGCAGAGGATGATGAGTGGGATGATGAGTGGGATGACGTGAAGTCCACGGGTGGTTACGCCGATTCTGAAGCTGGAGACAGTGGAGCAATGCAGAGAGCTGGAGCTCATGCACCCTCAATGAAAATCTCCCTCAACAAGTAAGACTTACTAAAGCATGAGGCTGTGCTACTGAGCAATTACTTTCTAGTACTGAGCCTTCCATTAATGTCTGAATCACTCTTAAAATATAAAATATAATTTAGGGGCCACAATGACAAAGGCCCAAATTGTATCTGCTCGGGCTGAACAATGTCTTGAAGTTTTATCAAAATCGCAATACAGTCTACTGCAGTTTTCAAATCACAGGAGGTACACAATTTATTAAAGCCAAAATGTGTGTCAAAATATAATTTTAGATCAATTACTGTCTTAATCTGTACACATCTTATTCTACAGACTGAAGGGAACATGTCTGTTTCTCACAGATCTGCACAAATATCGCCCAGTAATCATTTTAAATATGTTTGATAATAATGATGTAAAAAAAAAAAAATGACCATTGGAATTAGATATTTGTTCAAAATCGTTCAGCCCTAGTGTCTGTGGTAGTAATTAGAAACTTCTGACATAGATATGGAACATGCAGCCTCCTTGAGCAACACCAGTATTTGTCAGACTGCTCTCCTAAAGATCGGTAGCTTCCACTTTTCAAATTGTCAGCCTTTTCCCTCAGGTTCCCTGGGTTCTCCAAATCTGGTCCAGAGCTCTACCTCCTGTGCAAGCAGCTTGTCAAGGGCAAAGAGAAGCTTGCGATTTATGTAAGTTCTCTCCAAAAACCTTTGAGAAAAGGTTCCGTTGTTTTGTGACATCATTTTATAGTTTCCTCTCTTGATCTGTGGTTTTATGCTATAAAATAACACTTTTTCTAAACCTAATGTTTCATGCTTAGATGGGAGAAGTTGGTCCTGTGTGGCTTTATCCAGAAACTCAGTTAGATTGTGTGGTGGCAGATCCCAAAAAAGGCACAAAGATGTACGGCCTCAAGAGCTACATTGAGTATCAAGTCACGCCCAATGTAAGTATCAGGTGACAATTTCCAGCCTTTTGAAAATCTGTATCTTGTTCTTTCCACAGGGAGAAAGAATTGTTTCTGGAGTTTACATGACTTAAACTCCATTTGATTGATTTGCAGACCACAAACCGTCCAGTCAACCACAGATACAAGCACTTTGATTGGCTGTACGAGCGGCTCCTCGACAAATTTGGCTCAGCCATCCCCATCCCGTCCTTACCGGACAAGCAGGTGACCGGTAAGAAGACGACTGTAAAGGAAAGGCACATATTTTTCCGCTGATGTAAATCAAATCTGTTGACTGTCCGACTCGCTGCATTCCCAGGGCGCTTTGAGGAGGAGTTTATTAAGATGCGCATGGAGCGGTTGCAGGGATGGATGACCAGGATGTGCAGGCACCCCATTATTTCCTGCAGTGATGTTTTTCAGCTTTTCCTGACCTACAAGGATGAGAAGGTGTCGGAATGCTTTTCTTCTGGGTTACATTTAACATGGGATAATCTGTGATTACTCCATTTTGTTTGACATTGTTGCTGTTTCATTTCACTGTGTGATTAAAAATAAGTGACTGATTTCATTCAGGACTGGAAGACGGGGAAGAGAAAAGCAGAGAAGGACGAGACGGTGGGAGTGATGATCTTCTCCACGATAGAGCCGGAAGCTCCAGACTTAGATCCCTTGGAAGTGTGAGTTTAAACTTTACAAACCATGTCCCTGTGGGCTTCTTTATGTGTTGAATAACGCTACAGTAATGCGTGTACTGTACGCTCCTCTTATGCAGGGAACAGAAGTGTGAGCAGTTCAGCAGGTTCACCAAAGCCATGGATGATGGAGTGAAGGAAATCCTCACTGTGGGACATGAGCACTGGAAGAGATGCACAGGCCGTACGGATACGCTGCACAAAACACATGTTTTAGTCCACACAGGCTAACACCTTCACTTTGTGCCATAATTACTGTTTACATTAGAAGAAGTGATCATTAGATTGAGTATTTTGTCAACTTAAAACACTGTATTTACACTTTGTTTGTGTCCCCACACACACAGCGTTACCAAAAGAGTACCAGAGAATTGGGAAAGCCTTCCAAAACCTCTCCTCTGTCTTCACCAGCAGCGGATACCAAGGTGATAATGCAAATATTATCTTAAAACATACAGGCATTTGCTGCTCTCTTTTGTAACTCCTCCACAATGATGCTGTAATCAGTGCCTGTTAAAATCTCCGTGTAACAGCGGGTGCAGTTTACTCTGCCAGGATTTAGAAATCTCCTTTTTAATCCAACTGACAAACAAGTTCTCTTGAGAAACAAGAGTTATGACATTTTTTTTATTTCCAGGTGAGTCAGTCCTGACTGACGCCATGACAGCGGCAGGGAAGACGTACGAGGAGATAGCGCAGATGGTTGCGGAGCAGGTACATTCTGATTCTTTGGTGTTTACTTTTGTGTTGCTGTGATAATCTCACCCAAACAGCCATTACTGTAATGTTCATGTCATTAAAGTCCACCCTATTATGTGTGTTTGACATATAGGGATGTTTCCCTGTCTCTCAAACTGTTTCCTGAAGTTTTTTTCAGGACGTTTTTTATCAACCACATTGTTGTGTTTACTATTAATGTTCACAACAATTTGTACTATCTGTAAACGTTTCCTTATTTTAGCCGGTGTTTACGTCATAGCTATGTCCCTTCCATGACCCCTTTACCTCAGCGTCCTGTTCCTGACATGTGTATCACTAAAAGAAGGAGTAATGACTGCAGAATTTCCTAAACCATGTTTTAATCTACTATTTGAATGTGTCTTAGCTGTTTAGTTAGATCAGTGTGGTATTTTGTAAACCCTGGGCTTTATTTTTTTATGTCCCAGCAGCAAGAGAGGAAGGAATTTATCTGGTAAGGTTTTGCCTCGTCAGCGCTCCTGCAGAGTTTAGCATTTAGCACTTTAGAAACGGCTGTGATACAGTTAAGAGGATCTTAAGGAAGGCCTTTGTTTGAACATGGATTCGTCTCAGGAACCCAAAGGCTGCTTTTCCTTATCTGCTGTTTTATCCACAGATGCTCCATAGATGAAGAGATGAATCTAGAGTTTTCACTTGTGTGCAAGTAGTTGGATATCACTTGATTTTCAGCTGAATTTGGAGATGGTGTGTTAGTTTCACGTAATTACGTTATGACGTAATGTTTCCCGTGTTCTTCATCTAAATGTAACAGCTTAACCTCCTGTAAGTAAACCCTTTTTCACCCTCTCATCTCTCTTTTCGTTTTGTTTGTTCTCTTTCCAGCCAAAGAAGGATCTCCATTTCCTCATGGAGACCAACAATGAATACAAGGGTCTTCTTGGATGCTTCCCAGACACCATTGGAGTCCACAAGGTACTTTAAGAAATGAATACAAACACAGTTTTATTAGGAAAATTGTTTTTAAATGCAGTTTCCTCTTAAGTCAATTGGTTCTACAGCACAAACTAGTTATACTGGCTTGTAATTTTATACTCGCGGATATTTACCCATTGTAAATATGTAACTTGCCTAGTAGTGAAATATAGGTATGTTGATGCATCTGATCTAAATATGGATTCAAATAAAAACAGATCATGAAGTGCTGGTGCTCTAGATACAAATGATTGGATGATTTCGCGTCCTAATGCAATGTATCTCGAGTCTCCCTTCCTATTTGCTTATTTTCTATTCCTGCAGGCGGCCATAGAAAAGGTGAAGGAGGGCGACAAGCTGGTGGCTGCAAGTAAAATAAGCGTTCAGGAAAAAGTCACCATGTCCAAACGCGTCAGCACGATGTCTTACTCTTTGCAAGGTACTGGACTCTCTCCGCCAGAGGCAATGGAGTTGTGCTGTTCACCGTGAAGTGTTGTTTTGATCTCTGTCATTTCTCTTTTGGTCTGTCTCAGCTGAGATGAACCACTTCCATAACAACCGTATCTACGACTACAACAGGGTCATGCAGTTGTACCTGGAGGAGCAAGTCAAGTTTTACGAGACGGTAAAGGCTTCTTTTTTTTTTACTGACTATTTATCAGAGTGAATTAGAGTCCATATCACTTTGTCCTCTTTGTTGCCTTGACACCTGTGGCTAAACCCTCCTCATCACCCTCTGAGTGTGTATTCATGCTGCTCTCTTCTCTTTTCACTCCTCAGATTGCTGCCAAACTGAGACAAGCACACAGTCAGTTCACCACGATGTGAAACGTCTCGCACTACAAGAAAAGAGTAAAACACCAGCTCGTCTTCACTTCTCTCTCTGTTTTGCCTTTGCCTCGTCTCTTTTGTTATCTCTCATGCCAACAGATGCAGCTCACACTGTTACGTTTTGTCCGCTGTGCTCAGACGTTTCCAAACAGTTAGTGAGTGTGCGCGTGCAGCAGCTGACAGAGACTGTGGCAGTTGTGTTTTTTGCGTGGATCGGCAGCAGTGAGAGCAGAATGAGACACAATATTTACACACATCCTTTCCTCTGTGCAAGGTCCATTCAGTTTGTGACACACGGGAAGCTACACTTGCGGACACAGATTGTTTTATTCTACTAATGCAATTCAAGCTCACGTTGTTTTAAAGCTAAACTAACTGCAGTTTTTCTCTCTTTGTTTCACGTTAAAATGATCTACACATGTAACAAAAAATGTTATCTGTTGTGTACTTATGCACCCACAGTACAAACCAAAGCTTAAAGGTAGGCTGGGCAGCATATCAGTGCTTTACTGCGTGTTTGTCAGACACTGCTGAGTTTATTCAAGAGTTGTGTCACAGGTGGAATCAGTGGGGTTTTTCTTAAAAAAAAATAAAAAATAAAATTCTCTTCCTGCACTTCCTCAAAAGCTAACAGGAAGCTCCACCTCCTTCCTGTCTTGCCCACGTGACTTGACCCCTATGACTCGGGTACAAAAAGAGTTATTTGAATTCCCCCGCACACATCTCCAGCCAGGGGATGACGACACAGCAGTTTACTTTTCAGATGATGCTCAGGTCAGGTCTATTGGTTTTAGCAACATACGTTCAAGCCACAAGTCAAACACGATTCCTTTCCCGCAGTTTGAAGAGCATTTGTCTTCTTTTTGACCAGATTGTGGTGTTTTATACATGGACTGTGTCAAGTATGCATTTTTTCTTTTTCTTTCTTTCTTTCTTTCTTTCTTTCTTTCGTTCGTTGTTCACAGTCCAGCTTTCAATCAGTCACTAATCTTATTCCCTTATTCTTTTCTTATCAAGTAATACATGAAAACTATACATATACGTATATATATATATATAGTAAATATATTCCGCTGGACCTATAAGGTGCTTCTTGTCACTGAGATACTATTTTATGTATAGAAGTGTTTTCAATACAGTGCAACTCAGAGAGGAGCAAAAAAAATTGTGTTTGATTTATTAAACAATGATTTATATTCATTTGGACTTGGGTCGGTTGTTCTGCGTGTTTGTGCGTGTGTTTTGAAAAGAGACCTCATCTTGTTCTCGGCGTCATTCAAATTGTAAAAAAAAAAAACATCCTCTGACTGTCTCACAGTAAAGTCCTTATTCGCACCAGCAGATTCTTGCGCCAGCAATGGACAGGAATGAGAATGAGTCGGCAGCCTGTGCGAAGGCTCAAAGAGTGTGTTTGTGCTGTTCTGCAGAGGAGGAAGTGAAAGAGCCCTTTTACCCCACTCTGGGCTCTGACTGCCATCAGGTGCAGCTGCATGTTTGTGTTACACAAAGTCACTAAGCAAGAGATCGCGAACACCAGAACACCAGTATATGAATTCTCATATTATTTTACTTCTAATCAACTGCTTGATTGGATTTTAACAAATTTGTCTTACGATTTCTTGTGAAGCACTTTTTATTTGACCATACAAAATTTGAACTGTTCGGCACTTATCAACAGTCACGATAATTTCTGTATAAATTAATTCAGCTATTGATATTATAATGATAATAATGTGTGTGTATGTATATATATATGTATATATATAAATATATATATATCTATATATATACACATGTACATATATGTGTATATATATATATATAAGTACATATATATGTATATATATATGTACATATATATATATGTACATATATATGTATATATATATACATGTACATATATATGTATATATATATAAGTACATATATGTGTATACATACATATATGTATATATATATATATATAAGTACATATATGTGTATACATATATATATATATATATATAAAGATAAGATAGTCCTTTATTTGTCCTGCAGTGTGGAAATTTACTTTGTCACAGAAGCAAAGACAGTAAAGATAATAAATAATAGGCGTGCATTTCACAAGTACAATGTAGATATTAACAAAAGTTTAAAATAGAATGTACATTATAGACAGTTTCCAGCATATATACAGTAAGGACTTGTTATTTACAGTATAAACAAAGATTGAACATATAACTATTATGTATACTGTATATTGTATTTGTGTAAAGTCACAGTATATTGCACATGGGATGAGTAGCCTAATTACTACTACTGTACTGTATATGTATTCAATCTTCAAAGTATTCTATAACTCTCATTTTGATTGTTAAAGAGATTGAAAAAATTGGAGTAGTGGTTAGCACTCTTGCCTTGCAGCGAGAAGACCCGGGTTCGAGCCCCGGTTGGAACAAGGGCCTTTCTGCATGGAGTTTGCATGTTCTCCCCGTGTGTGCGTGGGTTCTCTCCGGGTTCTCCGGCTTCCTCCCACAGTCCAAAAACATGCAATGTGGGGATTAGGTGAATTGGACACTCGAAATTGTTTAAATTAACACTTGTTTAAATTAAGTGTACACGTTTCATTCAATTCAAAGTTGGCTGAAATTCAAAATGCAGCATAATGTAGATAATGTAACACCAACTTGTGCAAAGTGTTCATTAAACGCTCGTCTTACAAGATCTCAGTGCTAACACATCATAACACTGTCATACAAATCATACAGAATCTGCCTTTTTGTTATGAATGGTATACACAGTATGTATTATATCAAACTAAAGGTAAAAAAATTATATGTACAAAATAAGAAACGGCTCCCAAAAAAAACCTCTAAAGTTAAAACTTTGAGTCCAAAATATGCAGCAGAAAATGGTGCATATTTGCATTATGATGTCAGTTCAGACATAGCTGCAGAGATGTCATTCCCACAGGTTAGCCTGATGCTTAACTCACTACAAATCCGCTGCCATTAACTTGAAGTGCTGTCAATTACTGTGTGTCGCCGTCGGTGCGGTGTCCCAACGGTGTGCAGTTTCATTGTCAAAGGGTTTTTTTGGTGCATGTCAACCGTTGCCAAGGGAACAGCAGCTCATGGTGACAATCGGGTTCGGAAGCCGTTTGGTCGGATCATCATGGTGACTTTGCGTAGAGAGTAATAATCAGAGTCTTTCCAGGAGTGCCAAACAATCCCGTCAGGCCCCAGCGGCCCCCGGCTTTTAGGGGCATAATGGCCTCCCTGTGGGATCAGGAAGTAGTCAGAGCTTTCATTAACAGAACAGTTTAAAGCCATGGTTCTCAAACCAGTGGTATGTGTACCACCAATAGTACGCAAACGTCCTCTGATGGGAAATCAGAAATACTGTTCTACTGTATATACCAGGGAGTGCGTAGAAAATTACAAAATAATATTAATGAATGAGATAATAATTGGAGTCATCTTATCTCTCGCTCCATCTTAATCTAATTTTCAGGAGGAGGATGAGAGAGCAAATTAACTTATTGGGAATAAAAGTCTGTATCTGATTTTGCTCGGCTCATTTACGCCATCAAGAGCTCAATATTTTCTCTGGTGGTACTTGGTGTAAAAAGTTTGAGAACCACTGGTTTAAAGTGAGTCTCTCTCTCTCTTTGTGTACTTACCCTGTAGTAGACGCCGTTGAGGTTGGCGTAGAAACACTGGTTATACCACCAACCGCCGTGGGAGATCTCAGCACAGATGTTTCCACTGTCTGGTGTACTGAAGTCCTGTTTGTCATGGTACCAGCTGAAAGAGTCGTGCGCTGTGCCGCTGAAGCCTGACACATGGAGACGGTACTGGTGCTCCTCATCCTCCACACTACACACACACACACACACAAACATATTTACAGAGGAATGGGAGAGAAATTCCACATGTGTTTCTCATCGACTGGCTCTCTCGGGCCTGACCTGAAGCTCCGGTAGAGGGCGTGCTTGTGCTTGTTGCTCCAGTCCTCCAGGTTAATGCGGAGGGTGTAATCTCCCTGTGTGCTCAGCTCATGTATGTGGTCGTTGCCCAGCCAGAACTCGGAGTGCAGATCACCAAAGCCGTCCCTGTATTCCCCCCAGCTGCGGTCGAAGCTCACTGAGCCATCGACTCGCCGCTGGATCACAGTCCAGCCTCCACCTGTGGCACAAAAGAGACATGCGAAGAGGAAAAAGCACATCATGACTTTTCCTGGGCTTAGCTAAAGGACTACAGGTCAGATACACACTAGAGCTGGGCAGTATTTCCATATTAAATCAAAAATGTGACATGAGACAAGATATAGGCTTAGATATTGGATATCATCATACAGTGATGTGGTATCTAAAATATCAAATAACTAAATTAAATTTTGATACATGAAACTGACATACATGGATCTGGCAAAGGTTTTATTCAATTCAATTTGATTTGTATAGTGCCAAATCACAACATATATTATCGCATGACAAATAAATACATGGAATCGACATAAAATTGAGTAAGAAAACTCAATAAACAACAGTTTAATTGTCGGCCTTACAATTTGTGTTAGAGCAGAATTTCAGTGTACTTATAGGCGATTTGATCGTTTCCTGACACCTGTAAATATCCTATGTCAGCTATTAAAAAGCCAAAGAAATACACCAAATATGATCTAAAACTAAATCTAACCATTGTATTTTAACTATGTCATATAGACCATAAACAGCTAGAATACAGACGTTACTCTTACATATTTTAGTATTAGTATATTACAAAGAAATGATTCATGAGCTCAGAGAAATTCATCTTTATATCTCATATAATCTAAAATTGAACATTATTTATAAGCCACACAGCTCCACTATACAGTACATTACTCTGTACCACAAGTGGAGTGTATGTATTTTAAAACTGTGATTTTGAGTGAAAAACGAAGCCACTTTTACACGTGTATAACTCACCATCTGTGTCCATATCACAGTAAACCTCCACAGGCATGCCTGCCAGTGACGGCACCACTGTGTACAGGCCTGATCTCCTCACTCCATTGTAGTAGATAGAAGCACAGTCTACGGGACAGTTCCTCACATGCTGATGCTCTGGAGGAAGAATGGGACACAGGGCAACAGAGAGGGAGGAGGAGGACGAGTGAATCAACAAGTGCAGTTAGGCACCATCTGCTGGTAGATCCAAGTATGTGAGCTTTCTGGAGACGTACCTGGGTGCAGGGCTTCTTGAGCGCTCATGAGAGGGTTGGGACGAACAATGTTGATGAAACAACCGGGATTTCTTTTTACCTTATTCACCAAAAGTGTCAGATTGTGGACTTGGTTCTAAATGGAGAGACAAACAGTCAACAGACAGTCAGTAAACGAGTTTGCGTCTTCTCAGAAAATTGTTTTACACCCTGGGGAAGACAGAAGAGATGAGGTGTACTTGTAGGTCCAAGATCAGGGTGCCCTGGAGGTGCAGCAGGGTGGTGGCCTCAGCGTAGTTCACCTCCAGCTCATGTAAACGCTGTTCCAAGGAGATGTTCAAGTGGTTTCTCTCCTCGCTCTGACATCATAAAGCCACACAAAGACATAGAACTGAGGACTGTGTACAGAAAAAACTATAACAACAGACCTAAAAGTAAAAATGCTTTTTTTATTGTTATTATTATTATTGTTATTATAATATAATATGTGATTGGTCTTCGTGATGCACTGCATTTGTTTCATCTAAAATCTCTATCTTGTAATATAAAATGTAACTCAATTTTTCCCATAGTGTCAATACCCTCATCAATCTCACTTAAAAAAAAAACAAAAAGCCTGTATCCATATCCTACATCCCCAGAAAATGACATCAAAATTCACCTTTTACTTTTCAAGTTATGTTGCTCAAAAACAGAACAGACGGACTAACAAGACCACAAACATCACCTCCTGAGTTACAAAATGTGCCAAAATAGGCTACACGACCGTTGTTTTGCTCTCAGGACAAACTGGACACAAAGTCAAAGTCAGTATTTGTCAGTCTATTCCTAGCGTGGACACGGAGGATAACGCTAACTGCTATTACCACGGTCTCACAGAGCCTTCTCCTCTGCCCTTTTCTAACGAACCTCACATGAGTGATCTACAGTCGGCCACTGACTGCTCCAGCTGAGACGCACGAGGCAACACGTGGAAGAGTAGGAGGCTAATCTCGTTAGTGGCTAAGGTCAAGGACATGTTGGTGGGAAGCCAGTTTGATGGCCAGGCACCAGGTTACAGTGAAGAATGAGTGTAATGTGTTTCCTCCTGACAGCTATTTCCACACTTGACAGCTATTGCTGAAGTTCAAATGAAACCACGTGCAAGGATTGTTTGATCAAACGCGGGCTAGTCTGAAGAGTTCTGCAGAGGGAATAAAATAAAAAGTCTGGCTCTGAAATTATTGTTGCAGTTTACCTTCCAAATGAGTTCTGTTGTCGGTTTAACAAAAAGCAGTCTCCGGGTTGACAAGTTCAAGAACTTAAAGCAGTTAAAAGGATTGATAGTGATAGCTGACCCAGGCCTGCTAAGTCAATATGGAGATCTCACCTGCAGCTCAAGGACCTTGATGCGATGACGGTGGTTCCTCAGCTCCTCCTGCAGCACGGAGATCATCTCCTTCAGCGCCACCATCTGCTGTTTCCTCTCCTCGTTCTCGTGCAGCCAGTAGGAAACTTCATCCGTGCAGCGGAACATATCCGGGCACCTCTGCTCGTCCAGCTGAGGCAGCATGGCAACCAGACGACACATCCCATTGTCCATCACCTGTTTGATGCATTATTTATTACACATTTGTTCCATGAGAATCTGGCAAACTGCATTAAAAAAACTCTCCTTGATTTATATTGGCACTGAACTTTCAAATCCATTCTCAGAGAAAGAACTTCAACAGTCGGCTCAGATAACACAAAAAACATTTGTTTGTTTTTTGTGTGGCTGCCTGAGCCATTTTAAAGACTTCAGATTTCCTGTGTGACCCTTTAAAGGAGCCTAAATTCACTGTCTACAGAAGATAAATCTGTTATACATTCACAGTTGTGTTGCCACACTCTAAATATACTTGGACCTTTACTTACCTTCCATTCTTTTTACTTAAATAAAGGATCTGAGAGCTTCGTCCCCCACTCGACGCTTAAACACACTTTGTCTGCCAGAGCACGTTTTTGTTATAGCTGCTCATCCCTCCGTAAATAGGCTGGGAAATGAAACATTATTTTTGATTCCTGCAGAACTGACTCGTCTCAGGAGCAAATGAAGAAAAATCCAGTACAGTAATTGATTTCTGCTTGATTGAAAATCATCCTGCTGTGTTTTCACTATGCTTATAGTAAATGGAAAATGTGATTTCTTTGTCTTGTGTAAGAGCAAGGATGGGAGCTGCAGCATGTACGCCTCAGCTTTTCTGTTTGTGTAGAGAAGAGGTTGAAGTCATAGTAAGGAAGAAGTGGAGACATTTTTGTTAAGTTTGTCAAATGAAAATAAAACAGCCAGCAGTTGAATATACATTTAAAGAACGTTTAATGTATGTACTGTTAAAATTTGAAATTTCAAAAAGTGAGGTTTCACAAAGTCTGAGAGACAGACAACTAGATCTTTCTTTCTTGCATGAGATAAAACTTTAAAAACTGTATTTTTCCTGAACAGAATAAAAAAAAAAAAAAGAATTAAAAGACAAAAACAGCTCTGCTCTGATGTGTGTGGTCAGCAGCATCTCCCTATTCGCAGCTTAAAAGAAGTTGAAAGTAAGGTGAACTGGTTGAATTCCAGTAGGAGAGCGTACAGTGAGATCCGGCCAGTTACCTGGTTAGTGTACTCCCCACACTGAGAACCACCACCACCACTGTGGTGGGTGTTGTTTACGTCGTCTGCTTTGGCCTCTGGTAGCAGCACAATGAGGATGCAGAGAGCGGAGCACATGCTCCAGCCAGGCATTGTTGGCACCCTGTCAGCTCGTCCCTTAGTCTGTCCCCGCTTTGTGTGTGAGAGCGAGGGTGGGACTCCAGTGCTCTGCTGGCTCTTCCTTCAGTGAACAACATGAATGGAAAACAACTCAATTACTATTTGTTGTTGTTGTGATAGGAAAGTGAGATTAAAGAAAGGTGATCACAATACTGCAGTTTGTCCTGGAGTCACTCAGTGAACACACATACTGTACACGAGATTATACACGTCAGCAGCCAAACTGAGGCTCTGACTTCAGCGCAGATTAATGAGCATGCAGGTGATAGTTGTTCATGGTCGTCTGACTTTACAAAATCTTACTTGCTGAAATGATACAGTGAGTGAGGTTAACTTTAGAACATGGAAATGGTTTTGTACTCACCCCAGTTACACAACATCTCCAACTCCTTTCCTGGCCCTTTTCAGGCCGAGGAGTTTTCCCCATTTCCCCTTTTCTTCTTCTCTCTCTTCCTGAATCGGTGTCTCTCTCACTCTGTATGCCTCATGCTCATCTTCTGTCCATCTCTGTCTCTCTCTCCGTGTAGGTATCTTAGTCCCATAATCCACCTCTAAGAGGATTCACAGTGACTGGTGGATGGAGAGAGGCAGACAGACAGAAAAAAAGAAACCTACCTGTAAAAGTGAGAACATTTGAATGTATTAGCACCATTCATGATTTGTCTGTCATAATAAGATCTAATTATATTCCTCAATATGAAGTAAACTGTACATTTGGATTGCACCATCTTACTTTTGAGAAATAAAGTGAGTATCTGGCTGTAAAGGGATTGAAACAGACATTTTATCAAACAGAAAAGGATGTATGATGAGATTAGATTTGACTTTATTGGCGAATAACTGGGGAAAATCACATGTTGCAGCAGTGAAAGGACAGAGAATAGAAATACATCACAATCAAATAGAAGTAAGAACAAAAATGTAAGAAGATTAGCATAAGATAATAATAATAAACCAATAGAAATGTCTCATGTATGTATGGGCTCTGAGCGTTGGTACATACATTAAATAGGCATCACATACAGGCACAATAATCCAAACCTAAGCCAGTGATAATGAAGGCTGTTGAGAGTGGGAGAATAAAGGACACTGATCCTATTACAGTATAGCCTAGTCGCATTTTCCATCTTTATATACTTGATTTTGGCTCTTAAACATACACGGCCTCATTGTGAGGACGTTAAGCCGCTAATGGTAGAAGGACTGCTGTGTCTTTGGGGCACAATAACATGTGACTGTTGTGATCAAAAAAACATTTTTTACAACCAGCCGTCTGTGCTGTGACTACACAACGCTGATTTTGAAATCACTGCCTGAAGCGTCTCCCTCATTACTCTCAGTAGTTTAGTAGCGGTGAAAGACGGCCTGCGGAGAGAGACTTCTGAAAGATTGTTGCTTGTTATTTTTTAAAGCAGACAGACTCAGGCTTCAAAGCACTACACACCAATATGTATATATATATATGTATGTATATATATATATATATATATATATATATATATATATCACTACTTTATAATTTTGGCCTTTGTTACTTTTAATCGATATATGAATATATCAGCTCTGATGTATATAAAATATCCCAAATGAAATGTTTTTAATTCTCATGTGATGACATGTGTGCAGTGGGACCGTGCATGTGAGGCCACATGGTGGCACCATGTTACAACTTAATTACCTGATTGTCTTTATTTTCTAGCTGATTATTGTGCTTCCCGCTGAAGTGCAAATGCATGTGTTGGCTTTGTTTTTTTTGGAGCCAATACAGATGAGAAAATTCAGAGAAGTCTGCAAGGTGTGTGAGGTTGCAAGGTTGTGTTTTTTATGTATCTAAATAATTCATTCATTTATTATTGATTTGATGTATAAAAAAAGAAAAGAAATCTCACTGAGCGGCAATGCTCTGCCAGAAATACAAATGTGTTTTATAACATTGTCAGAGCCCAAATTAATCATTTTACACATTTTGTATCAATATTAATCTAAATAAATCATTTTTCACGTGCACACTTTTGAAATAATGTAACACTACTATTACTTGCATTTACCTTTATGTTTTTTTTTTTTTAGAATATGAAAAAGGCAAGTAGACACGTCTCATTATCTTCAGCTGCTATTTGCCACATGCCGTTGACGTTGATCTAACAGCTGTATATGAGTGATGCAACAGTGTGACAGGATGGAGAGAGGGAGAGTGGCAGAGAGGAGGGAAAACGTATACCTAAAATCACTTATTGCTGAAAGGCTAACTGCCTCGACCTGTGAGACCAATCATGTGTAACTAAGTGGCAAATGTCACACGGAGAAAAATAACTGTTACTAAGGGGAAAGCATCTAATTCTCGACACTGATGCGGGACGGGGATGATGCACTCACTCACGCACACTGGGGTTAACAAGCTCTGAGAAACACAGCTGGTTCCTGGAGAAGAAACTAATTGATATGGACCTTTAAATGAAAAGTGTACGTGTGTTTATTCTGAGAGACAGAGAGAGAGAATGGACCTGAGAGCAAAGTCAAACAAAATCCAATTTCAAATTGTTTCACTGGACACTCCACATTTCCAGGAGGAAGAAAGTTACACAAACCATCGGGAATTCTAACAATTATATTTCTTTCTTTATATGGAAATGACCACTCATATATACAGTAGATGACCACAATGAAGTTTATCAGTGTTGTAATGCAACAAAGTACAAATTCTTCATTACTGTACGTCACATATCTGTACTTTACTTTGTTGTTTGTATTTCTAGCAACTTTTACTACATTTCCTTTAACTATCTTTGTTCCTCGTTACTACCAAATAAAATCAGAAGAAGAAGAAGAGTTGGTATTATGGTCTGTATTCATATAGAGCTTTCCTAGTCTTGATGAGCTGCTTTACACTGAAGTTTTACCATTCACACGCCTCAACATGGGGTTAAGTGTCTTGCTCAAGAACACATGTTGACTAGCAGAGCCAGGAACTGAACCCACAACCTGTCCAGTTGAAAGACAACTCACCCTACCATTGAGCCACCATGGCTCAATCCTAACTACTTACTTTTTTAATACTTTTACTTCTTAAGTAAAACTTTAGTACATTTTATATCAGAAAAGTACTTTTGATACTTAAGTACAGTAAATGTCATATACTTTAAGACTTTTAATTAAGTCAAGTATAAAAGTGACTTCAACTTCTACCAAAGTCATTTTCTGGTGAGATTCTTAATATCAATCAACTGTAAAGTCTGAATATCTTTGGACTAT
The DNA here is from genome assembly GCF_019176455.1 of Solea senegalensis. Taxonomy (NCBI): domain Eukaryota; kingdom Metazoa; phylum Chordata; class Actinopteri; order Pleuronectiformes; family Soleidae; genus Solea; species Solea senegalensis. The sequence continues at coordinate 10,360,655 of NC_058037.1, read as the reverse complement.
TACACTTTAGAAAATAAAAACAAAAATGTCTCTCACATCATGCCTGACCTTGTCTGATTTTCATGTTGTTGTCAGGACATGTCCCAAGTGTCTGCAGCATAGTGAAATATCTTGGACATTTTAATAACAGATCGACTGTCAGGCGACGAGGACATTCATCGTCAGTGTCACATGGTGTACGCTATGGCAAATGTGCTGTCATGCAAATGTGGTCCCTGCACTGATGGAGTGAAGCTATCTTTGTTTAAAGCCTCATACCCCACTATACACTGCACATCTACGGTGTAATTATAAAAAAAGAAGCCGTCAGAGACTGTAAGTGGTTTATAATGATGCTCTTGTTAAAAAGGCAGAGATGGACTAATGCCAGTAAATTGTTTGTGAGTGCTCGAGTCAACACCCCTCTCTCTCTCTCTCTCTATCTATCTATCTATCTATCTATCTATCTATCTATCTATCTATCTATCTATCTATCTATCTATCTATCTATCTATCTATCCATCCATCCATCCATCCATTCATCTATCTATTTATACTGTAGCTACTGCACTGTTGTTGCTAATGATGTGCTTACTGTTGCACTTCATGCCTGCTGCTACGCCACAATACTGTTGGAGTACAGTGCAACTCCTTGCTGTGCTAAATTAGCTGTATCCCTGTGTGGAGTGATGAGTTCAGAGCCTTGACACCAAACAGTCTACATTCACCCTATAATGGGTTTCATGCAAGACTGATGACGACGCTGGCAAAAAGCATAAACTCAGCTCTTTTTTAAGTAATTGCAGTGTCACTACTCACATTCATTTGATTGAGTTATTTACCCACGACTTCTTCTTCTTATATATTTATATATATATATGTTGAGAGGAACGATAACAGAAGCTTCTCATTCGCAACACTTCTGTCAAGTGTGGTTTCATACAGCTGTATATACAGAAAATGCTGTTCATCTAAGCGGACAGATTGCAGGGTGATCTTTATTAAAGCCCACCTTTAAACTAGACCACAAGTCATGTGCATCCACACGCATCAATCAATGTCAGCCGCCATGCATCGTACACTTGCATCAATTTCCTTACAGAGAAATAAATTTGGAGCGCATGCCCTTATACCAGACAGTGACAGATCACACAGCAATCATATCCATCAGATTTACTGCGCACACACGCACACACACACACATAGAGTCTGGTTTCCATGACTTCAGAGAACATTACATTGACATTTCATTTACTGAAGAATTCCTCTAACCTTTACAATATCTACCACTGGCCAACCCTAACCTCAAACTAACCAAAAGTAAGACAAGTCCTCGTAATGTAAAACAGATTTAGGTCCCCACAACATGAGAAATACCTGGAATAAACACACATACAGTACACGCAGGTTTGTGCTGCTTAAGTCTTACATGTAACAAATACAGGAATACACACACAAACACATACATACAAAAATCAAGCAAGACAGAGAGAGAGAGAGAGGTAAATAGGGGTAGGATTTTGGAACAGTTTAAATAAATCTTAATGAAAACAGTATAATTTACAGTATTTCTTGCTTTATTGGCGTTCCATTTGTTGTTCAGTAGCCTCTGACTTGTTATATGGTTTCGCTGGAGTTTCCTCAAGTTGCAAATTGAAAACAACAGAAAAAACAAAGATCAGGCTGCACTTACTTTGAACCAAACAATAAACATTTGCACACAGATTTTTTACTGGATATGATGCTTATGATCTGAGATGGATGTCAAAGGTGTCGGACTCACCGTGCCAGGAGTAGTAAGCGCCGTCCTACTACGAAAACAACAATGAGCTAAAAACAGACCGTGAACAGTCACACCTTCTTCTCTGATTCTAAGAAATGTTTTCTTTTTTTATTCCGCACAATGGCTACTTTTAGCTTTTCAGTCTAAAATTGGATGAGGGCTGCTGATTAAATGAAACACCCCTGTTTTTGTCCACACACCCTCTGGCTATCTAAAGCACAATAACACACACACAAGTGACTGGAAAACAGTGTGAACGCACACTCATGGTGGTAAAATCACAATAATTGTTGGACGATTGAGGCTTTTAGCAGAGGTTACTGACGTCACTGAAACATCACTGATCTCCTGTGCTGAACCTAACCAGAGCTCACATTAACTCAAACTGTATTGTGATGTCCTCATTCACAGCATGTGGCTCCTCTCCAGCAGAACGATGTGCACAATGAATGTTTAATGAATGTGAACCCTCTTTGCGAGCCCCGCTCTCTCCCTCTGCTGATGACGTACGAGGGGACCATGGTTCCCTGTCAATTGCATTATCCATAGTGACTTTCACAGCTCCACAGTGCTTCTTATTATTGGAAAGAGGGGAAGATAAGGCCGCTGCCATTTCCACAGCACACACACACACACACATTGATCGAGGTGGAAGAAAATGACGCAAGAGGAAGTGGACCTGAAAGGCTCACTCTTAATTATATGAGTATTATCTCATGGCTTTACATAAAAGAAATAAAGATGACTAACTGGCCCTTTCTCCAGCTGACATCAGTGTTTAGTGTTTAGAGAGACATTAGCCTCACAGATAAGATTGATAACTGGTCAGAGTTTGCTATGAATGTATTTGTGAACATTGATTACCCACACAGGTCTACATCTTTTTGTTTTTGGAGATGATGAAACCTGTATCTGTTGTCCGTATTGGAACTTCTCTCTCTCTCCATATGAATCAGTGTGCTCTGTTTTTAAACTCCTGTGCAGATGTCTCTCTCTCTCGCTCACTCTCTCTCTTTGATGTCACGCTGACCTCACTGACCTTTTCCTGTGTTTCTCTTGAGTCAAAGCAGCAGCAGAAGTGCAGATAAAAAAAAATAGACCGTGATTGTGTTGAGTTTCATCCTCACTTCATCAGTAAAGCAGGAACCGACACGTTTCTTTAATATATGACAGATGACTTAAGGGGCAAAGATGACGGCTACTCTATGTGGTTGTGATGCGTCACAAATAGCATCGAGATGGAAACAACATTTTAGTATGCAGTGAGCACAGAGTTCATTTTTACACATGCAAAAGCTGCTGATAATCCACTATATTTCCCCCCCATAGTTTAAGGTGTTGATTAATTCAGTGAGGCTGGTCATCTCAGCAGCTCCCAGGTTTTGGTTGCTTAGTTACAAAGAACACAATGTATTCTTCTGTTTTTTTTTGTTTTTTTTTGGGCGCTGCATGTGAATCTTTATCTTTGCAAATCTTTACTGATATGTTTAATTCCATTTTCTGTCTGACTCTCTGTTACACTCATTTTTTCGTTGCAGCAGGACGTTTTTTGCCTCTGCTGGAGTGGCAATCATTCGTCTGAAAGTATGCAGAGTTGGTGTAGAAGAGCAGCCAATAGGAACATCCACTCTCACTGTGAACTTCCCTGTGGTTGTTCAAAGCCTCCCGTGACTCCACAGGAGGCGCAGAAGAGCCATTCTCTCGCAGATCACTTGATTGCACAGCTGAAAGTTTTGAGGTTTGAGATTATTGACAGTCAATGCCAAAACTAATCCTGCCTATTGTGCATTTAAAATAAGTCAATTTCACATGTTTTTCTCGTTATGCGGGCAGTGACTGTGACTCACACTCAAAGTGTTTCATATAATCAAGTGTCAAGTAATTGTATGGATTGTGAAGGAAAATGTTTCACGCTGAATTAGGAAAAGCTGTCACCACAGCACTGAGAGACACAGAAATGTCCCCACGTTAACAGAAGAGACATTTCCACTTTTCGCCCGTTCATGAGAAGCACATTAACATGAGTCTCACACCGTCTTAACCTCTGCATCCAGGTGCCATCACCAGTCTGTAGGTGGGAGTTGCAGATAACAGCAAGGTCAAGCTTCATCTCTAGCCTGCACGAATACTAAGCAATGCATTGTTTTGCAAACCTGTGAATAGTAAATGTGATAAATCTTGTGCAACTTGTGCATCTACTATGCAAAGAAACAAATAATCTGTAATAATTTTTGTCATTACGTCTTCCTTTTTTTGCCGTGGGATGCAAAAGCAACACTTAACGGAAGAACGCAGTTTGTCTTTCTTCACGAAGAATCGGTGAAAGTCACAGCAAACTCACCGACAACAGCTATCAACCAACTACAGACATTCACACTACACGTTACATTTTGCCCATGGTGACTTGGTAACCATGGCAACAGCGAGACGTGGTCATTTGTGGAGACTGAGGATTCTCCCCGGTGCTCAGACAAAAGGTGAAACACAAATGAAAGGATGAAAAAAACAAAAAAAAACAGTGCAAGGTTTGGACGCTTGCATCTGACTACAGAGGAGCTTCTGCTTTCATGACTGACACATGACAAGGATATCCCATAATCCCTCAGACTGCATGTGTTAAAACGTAGCTCTGCTCTCCCTCTCTGGCTTTTTTACTCATAGCTCCCTTTGCTCACTTTATGCTCTAATGAGAATGAGGCATGATTTCTCTCTCGTTACATTTGCATAATGATGATGACTTGAGGAATGTGTGTGTGTGTGTGTGTGTTTTTGGCCCTGTTGAAACCTGGCAATCTTTAATTAGAGGATTCTGCTTCCTCTAGTTAGAGGGTGTACTGAGTATCCCTCATTCCTAGAAGGACTAATTAGCTTATTTAAAAGCTGGGAATTTATTACACCTACAAACACAACATTTAATGCATAATAAATAAAAGCATTATTGGTGATTGTAAAAATGAGGGAGAGCAGACTGTAAAGCCTTAGGTTAGCGAAATGACAAAATAGGCTCATGAAGTTATTTTTTATATTTCTACACAGGTTTTCAGGCCATAAAAAAAAAACTTGATTAAAGGTTCAACTACAGGTAGTAGTACTACAGGTACTAGTAGTGATATTAAATAGCCATAATTGAGCAGAAGTCACAAAAATAGACTGTTTAATAACTGTGACGTATTTCCAAATTTCACAAATTCAATCCACTTTAAACATTTTATGTACTTTTTGCTCAGGTGTGTTTATATAGTTATAGGGGATTTTTCATCAGATTGTTGTGCTGTAAAAAAGGATATAAGACATGATGTAAAAAAGTAGCCAAAATGCTCTGTGAAGAAAGGTAAGTATTTCAGTAACTGCTGGTTTACTTTCATGCACAACCATCTCCAAGGTTTGCAGAAAATATTCAACAACAAAAAAAGAGAGAAAAAAATACAAAAATACATTCTGATGCCAGAGGTCAAAGAAAAATGGCTACACTGGATTAAAATGCTAGAAAGGCAGCAACAGCAACTGCGAACAGGTAAATAATCACTCTTTACAAGCAAAGTATGCAGAAGATCATCTCTGAATACACACAGTGTTATTAAGTGTCCTGTGTACCTAATAAAGTAGTCATGCCTTGGGAGTCTGACCAGACTTTAATCAATAGTATAATCAATACTTTTGATATGATGACAATTATTGTTTCACAGTAATTAAGACATATTTTGTGATGTTTTCCCATAGCACATAATAAGTTATGTGGAAAAGCTTTAATATGTGTCATGTATCTCTGTCACAACATATATCTAATCAGATCATTAGCTGACTGCTCTCTGACACGTTCCTGGTTATAGTCGGTGACAAATCACAACTGTGGCATGAAGACAATATGATTTTTCTTTCCGGAATCACATTTTTCAGAACTGAATAGGCCACAAATAACTCATAAAGTTCAATGTGTTTGATATAAACAAACTATAAGACTGAAGCTCAGAGATGGTGAAGTGAGCGAGGTTGAATGTATTTATTTTTTTAACCTGTCCTGTCTAGTACCTCGGACATGCAGTATGGTTGACTGCATGCCTTGTGGTGTCAAACAGATTTGCTGTGCACAGGAAGAGTCCGTCATAATGTAGGAGGTTGAATTTGGCAAGAAACAATGCAGAAAGAAGGAGAAAGAGCGTTAAGACGAATTGTGACCTTGGGACACATTCATTCTCATTTTAATGAATTAACTTTGAAAGCCAACGTCATTTTAATAGCAATTATACCCTGAAGGATTACACTTGGCAAAATGTCATTCTGGCCTTCACGTGAAAGTAACTGGCATAGAAAAAACAATAAATTGACAAGTATGTTTAAAGAGGCCACAGACAGATTTTTTGTCACATTTTGGACGACATACTAACCTATGACTTTTTTGTTAAATTTTGGACAATATACTATACTATGACTTTTTCAATCGATTTTGGACAACATACTATACTAGTTACCACACATTTGATTGTTTTGGATTATAACGCATAACAGGCAGTATATCACTAAAAAAAAGTAGCTTTAATTTGCCAAGTGTTAGTAAATTACAGGTTTGCTCTTCTTCTTAAAGTGTAATTTTTCCTTTTCTTCGACCACTGCTGATGTTGTGCTCTGCCTCTACTGTAAGGTCATCGACTGTCATGTGGAATCAAGTCACACGGGAGTTGAAAAGAGGTTGCGAAGTAAGCGAGAAAAGATACCAGACCTAAAAATAGCACAATGGTTTTTTTTTTGTTGTTTTTTTTAAATTGTGGCTCTATAAAGCAATTAATAGCATTTTTACAGCTGCTGTTTGTGACATTGACTTACAACACACAACGTGCTGTGCTGCCAATGGAGCGTGATGTGATATGTCAGGTCACGCAAGGCCACATGCCAGGATACGTGTGCAGTGTTGTGTTTACAGTAAATGTGTGTGTGTGCATTAATGAACACGTGTGTGTGTGTGTGTGTGTGCGCTCTGGGGTTTGAGGAAACTCATTCCACTTCCACCCACACCACAATCGTCTTCACATGGCATCCTCTTCATTTTCCCAGGCTGACGGTTTTTAATTAAATCTGCCGCTCACACCAACATCCCACTACAAGCTGTATGAATGTATCTTTCCATTCACGGCAGAAGAGTCGAGGTTCATTATGAATGTAAGCACATTCATAATTTAACGTTGTGATTTATGGATGCAGAAGAGTTCAATTAGGCCTGTGGGTATAACGTGGAGACAACGTCTTCAAGCCATCCACAGCCATTATTTAGAAGACATAATTATGCACCAATCACAGACATAAAGGGGTGGTCGTGTGGTTTCAGAAGAATCATAATAAATGTGGAATTAATATCCCAGAACAGTACTTTGGTTAGGATTTGGTCATTTGCCTAAAATGTTTGCATGATAGTGTTTTTAATTTAGACTCATCACTTCAAGGACAGTCTCTGTAACTTGTTGGTAGAGTAGCAGAGACGTTTTATTTATTACAGTATGTTTTAATAAATCCAACTGAACTTTGCTAATATACACGTGAGGGGTAATGTGCACACATGCACATATTTTAAAAAGTCAACATGATTTGTTGCATGCTACTCAAAGATTTACTTCCAGCGATTATAGATGAAATGTGTCTATAATGCCTAGCTTTTAACCATGTGTTTCCACTATGTCAGTGTAGGTATGTCACATCAAAACTTTCCAAATGGTTTTGAATAAAATTTTATATGCACAATCACTTATAGTCCCTGTTTTCTTTCATTGCGTAAGAAGACCAAGTCAACATCATAATACTTTTTCCTGTTACGCCATCGGCTGAAATTGTCACCCTGGCTATATCCTTAAACCATAATAACCCTATAACCCTAAATAAACACGGCTTTTGTTGTGGACTATTTTCAGTAGTGGATTAATAGAAATTCAACTACTTCAACATACTTTGTATGTGTATGAGTTCAATGTATATTACAATTTAACACCTGTTTGAAGAATCAAGTCATTTCGTGTGGTATTTAATCATAATCATGTGGTGTTTCTCATGGGGTTTGTTAACAGAATATCAGCTAATAGCTAATAATATAGTTAATAGCTAAAATAGCTATTAGCTAATATAGCTAATGTCCAATCAGGATCACTTAATAAACTTAGAAGTGTTATTATTATTATTATCATCTTGAATGTATTGATAATGGCCAGTAACCCATTTTTTTCATGGGTATTATGCAACATTTTTCCCAGATAAACAACCGGCTGCTGACTGTGGACAACAGTGTTACACTCACTCACATGGAACACAATGACATACACCACTAGAAAAAGCATATGATGGTGAATGGTTGTGTATAATCGTGATCGAAGTCACAAGTTCCAAATGGTCTTTATCGTTCACAAACACAGGGGGCTCTGAAAAGACTTGTCTCTCATGAGTCGCTGCATTGACGCCTTCAATCGATTGGTATGCTGTAGCCTCACGTGGTTTCTTTCTGTACATCTTCTACTTTGCAAACTGCGATCTTACGTCAAAAACCCCTCAGTGGGAGCGTCTGTGACCGTTTTGCTTGATGCAGGCTGACAGGTGTAATGACTGTAAAGACGGAAAGTGACAGTGTGTGTCACCCTCCAGCCTCTGTTCTGTCAACGGGCTGACAGGACCATAAGCACATGCTGCATTTCACTGATTCTGTGCCCTTCAAATGAGAGACAGTGAGACTCGGATGTGACATTTTGGCCTCACTTCAGTTTGTAATTAATGCAAATTGAAAATAATTAAAACTTTATAAAATGTCGTTATAAGCACCCTGGGTGCACGGCACTGAATATCTTTATCTGCTCTATTTTGTTATGAGAGAATCCAAAGCACTTATTTTGCTTTAATTTCTAGTGAGATGTAAAGAGACAGAGGGAGCACTTTTTATTCCGTGGACAGACGACCACGGAGCCAGCCAGTTCATTAGTGGTACTGTCTGGGGGGGACATCATCAACTGGAGAGGTACATATTGACACTGCTGGTTACCTCACAGAGTGTATGTGTGTGTGACAGGTATTCTGCAGACTGTCTAATTATACAGGATTATTTTGCTTCTAATTGGCCTCATTTTGTCTTTTTTCTGTCTTTTCTTTTTCAAAAATATAATTTCTTTGTAGCTTTCAGAGAAGTACTGGGCCGAGCAGCTGTGCCAAAAAAAGTCATTATTATTTTATGAATGTACATATATATATATATATATGTATATATGTATATATGTATATGTATATTCTGTATATGTCTGTGAAGGTCCTCAGTCATCCAGATGAAAAGTCTTCAAACTTCACTCACGCAGTAGTTGTTGACCTATTAGTAGACTGCACTTCCTTCCTTCCTTCCTTCCTTCCTTCCATTGTAAACAACCAGACTCTAACACGATTTCACACCAAAAAACATAGTGACCCTGACTTTTGCTTACCAAAATGTAATCTGTTGGCCCAGTTGGTCATGCGTGCCAAATTTGAAGTTCTCTTGAAGTGCCACTGAGATATAGCGGATATATTTTAAAACATCTGTTTGTGTCCATGCCATCTTCCTGTTGTATTTCAGTCACTTTCCTGTCTTTGTTCCATTCCCACCAGCTCAATCACATGCCCCGCCTTCATTAGTCTCACCTGTGTTCAATCTGCCACACCTGCACTATTTAACCTCCCCTGCTCACTCCCCTGATGGCCTCCCAGCATGTTTGTTGTTTGCTGTCCTGTGCTGTTTTCGTTGCCTTACAATTGCACACCTTTCTTTTGTACCTTTGTTTTTCCTGACCACTTCAATCAGCTCCCAGCTCCAGTTGTAATAAACAGTACAATGTCAACAATTTGTCTCTCATTTGCACTTGTTTGTGCCACCAACAGTCCACTCCAGGCTGCTCCATGACAAATACTGCTACTGCCACATGCCTGCTGCACACCGCTGTTGGCTGCATGATAAACAATTGCAGCTTACTGAGATCCGTACATGTATTTTTGGACTTTGGACAAACTTTGGCCATACTAGTTGTTTCCCCTGCTACAGTTAGGTTAAGCTAAACACCATCTGGTCCTGTACATTCATACATTTTTTTTTCCTTGCAGAAAACTCTCCTGTCAGTGCAATATTCCACTTGCCAGCATCCCTACATCTTATTAATTCCCACACCATGTTGTTCATATGAGAAACTATAACCCAGTCATTTTATATTGTCAAACTTGACATCATACTATAAACATGTTAATCTATGTCGGCCTCCTTTATCTTGACCTTTTTAAATCAGCCAATCAAAATCATGTCTAAAAGTCAACCTGACAAAAAAAGACTGTTTCTTTAATCCTGGCCGGAATGATTTAAACTTTGACCTTTAGCTGGATTTAACAGCATTTTCCTGTTGTGTCCAGGGTGTTGCAGATAGGATATCCTCCCATGCTGTGAGGATGAATGATATCCTGACCTTTACAGGTTCCCTGCTCCCTGTGGGCTTTAGTTAGAATAAGAAGTCCTTGATAAATATGGCAGCAATGCAGCAATTTGTTGTTTTAATTATGGCTGTCATTGACAAATATGCAAAGCTATTGAACAATGTTTTAATTATTTGTGCAATCCAAAAAAAGAAAGAAATATAGTAGTAATTTTAAGTTTCACCATTTCGAGTTGTTTTGCGTCGGTTTTTGTGAAGCCTTGCCCATTTCCAACAGTGTTGTTTATTTTGGAGAATGCCATTATTTGACCTCAGAATCTGCTGATTTTAGTAAGAGATGGAAGCACCTCTGAGAGGCTGTGCAGCAGGAACTTTTTTGCCCAAGGCACTTCACAAGCTAAGGTCACATTTCTGGACAGATTTCAACTGCATTCACATTTCCTATTTAAGAGCACACCATTTTTCTTTGGCATTTGCAGCTGGTATTAGTCAGTGCTTTAACTGCATTGGCGAATTATTCCAACTGCATATGAGGAGTGTGGGATTTCTTTAGTATTTTTTTTGTTCTATTATTCTACACAAATCATTTTCTGAAATGTGATCATGTGAATGCAGTTGTGATGGGATTGAACTAACAGATGAATATCAAACAACTCTACACTTGCATTCACCTCTATAGTGTTTTGGTGCTAATTCATTGATTCATCGATTTATTTGCTTCACTCACACATCGGCAGCTACAGAGACCAGTTAACACACCGATCACTCTATTTTAAATGCCTGCACAGCAACAGAAGGCAATGAGTGAATTGTGTTGGACAGAAATGAGGCTCACACAACATATACACAGTAAGAGATATAGAAATGAGGCACTGTGGGTACCAGCACCATGTAGCTGTTCAGAGGATTTCATGTGCATTCATGCACAAGAGAAAGCAATAATTGAAGCTGAAGCGCAACCACAGACTTTGGGAACTTTGATTGGTGTGCAGAAAGCTTTGCCCTGTTGGGAAATCTGTAATAGCTGTCGGCCTCTCAGAGGGGCAAAAAAAAAAACTACAAGCCAAACATCAACCTCGGTTAGCACACACAAATCTTCACGTATTCCACACAAAATCTGTACACAATGTTCACTCAGGTATGCCTCACTTTCACGCCATGCAGTTCGAGATGTGAGGTGAAGGGTAGAGGGGTGAGTTAAGTTGTGATGCAATGACTTACATAAGTTAAATCATTCCCTGATTCCTTTGTTGTGAAAGCGTGTGGCTTTCATCATCAGAGGCATGAGACAACAAGGGGATAGAGAAGGTCAATCAGCAAACGCTGATTAAAAAAAACCATACGGCAACAAGTGTCTGAAGAGCTTCATTGTGTGATTCATTAGAGATGCACAAACAAAATCATTGACAAAACTGCAGAGGTTCCTTCTAGTATTCCTCCTCACTTACACAAGCATGTGTCATAACTGCTTCACACTGACTAAGACAGGAAACCGTCCCCTCTACAGATACTGTGTGGTAACGCTTTACATCATAGCACAGTGACAATAAAGCTGCATGTATGGCAATCATTTTTATAAATATGAGGGAATGTTTTGGTTATACCATCTTATTTCTATGGTCATCACCAAATAGTAGCTTGGAAACAAAGGTGTGGGGACATAAGAAGGGATGAATTTCAGCTTTATTATCCATTTTGATTCACATACAATGTCATATTACACTGACGGTTGTCTATCATAATTCTAATTTCTAAGCATTGCAGTGTCATTATGATGCTTGAAACAGCGTTAAAAATAAAAATGGTATTACCAAAATAGTACCTCCCTATTACTAAATTATCACCATACTATTACCATGTTATTACTGTTCAGTCATGTTAAGTGCAGACAAATTATAAGTAACAACGGACTGCAGATATTGGGATGAAGTCAGAGAACAACAGAAAGGAAAGGATCACTCAAAGGAAATCTCACTATATGCACTTGTCTCTTCCTGGGTTTTCAATAAGCCAAGGCAATTATTTCTGGTAAGCTGTCAGTCAGCAATGCAGAGATGCTCTCTCGCCGGTGTGCGCAGACGTTACCAACAGTGCGGCGCTCCACTTTTATATTTTAGCACAAGTTGTAAGTGACGCTCCACTTGCACAAAGTCAATTGATCTGAGATGAAGGAGCCTGAACTCTGAACAGCAACAAGTGTGTTGTCATCACGTACAGACACCGAGAAGTAACGTTGAGTTATATAATATATATATATTTTTAAAAAAAAACAGTTTTTCACTGCACATCCCAACACACACATTCTCCTGTTTATGTAACGTTTGCTGAACTCTGCCAAGGTTATATATATTATATAATAAAACGTAGAATAGCAGTATATTTACAACCATTTTTGTTTTTTACAAATGGGCCGTGACAGCTGCAGCAGGTTGGTTGTGAAGAACAAAAATCCTTATCCCTGAATAACCTTCTTCGACATTAGACGTGTATTTGCTGCAGGTACAGTGAGGCTGAATTCTTGGTGTGACATGCAGTCAGAAGGAAAACATACACAGAGATTGTGTTGTACTCTTCACTACATCCTCTGGGCCACTGCTCGAATCTCTGCCACCCGGTTCATTTCTTCACCCTCAAGGTGTTGTGTATTTTTAAGCAGGAGGGGAAACATCTGGTGGTGTATCTTTGCCCTCCTGTTCAAGATATAGCTGCTTTCATGAGAGAGGTTTTTTTTCTTTTCCTTTTTTCTGATGTGGAAAACCTGTCTCAGCAGTGGGAACACAAACCCTGGCCAGGAAGAAGAGGATCACTTTTTTTCCTGCTGCTTTTAAAAACCCGCTGTTATGACAGACAGCTGTTCCCTCCTTTTTAAGAGCCTCACAAGTGCTGCCAAAGTCACTGACGTTACATTCAAACCTGCAGATGTCACGTTCTGTTCTGTTCTGGACATTTTACTCTGTGATAATATCTGTTAACACAAAACACGTCCTTCACTGTCTTATCTCTAAATCCTGTTAATGCCTGCTGCTGCTGTGTGTGTGTGTGTGTGTGTGTGTCTTTTGTAGGCTGTGTGAACCAATTGTCAAGCAAACCTATCTTTGTGAGGACATTTTGGCTGTTCCACACAACTTTAACAGGATTTTTGAGTATTAAGACCAGGTTTTAGGGTTAGGCATTTAGTTGTGATGGTTATGGTTAGGGTAAGGATACATTATGTCGTATGAGTGTCCCCTCAAAGGATGCAAAACTGTGTGTATATGAGAGAGAGACACCATTTCACACTTGGGATTTGATTGTAATGCAGTGACGGCAGGAGTGGGAAACACAGCGTTGCGCCACGAGAGCATTTTATTTACTAAACAAGAGTCGTGTTTGTCATGACGTTCTGGACAATTTTTTTTAAATTAGTTTGAATATAATCTGCTCACAAAAGGAGGCAGCGTTCTTACAAGAACACAGGGGGAGGAAAAACTCAAATAAGAAAATTACAGTTTACAATAATATACAACTTGAACAACACTAAAGCATTTTTTATCTCTAAAACGAACGTCCAATAGGACAATAAACTTTAAGGAACACTAGATATGGCTTAAAATTTTAAGCTAAATCTTCTGCAATGGCACATGTTGGACCACAGCCTTTTTATTCTTTGCTGAACACTTGGATGAATGTTTTATTGTAATCAGTGGCGAGTGTTGTGTTGGATGACGTTAGCGACACTTGTTCATCCGGCAGCAAATCTCTCTGGAAGTCTGGAAACAGAATGTCCACATTTTCTTCCACAGAACAACACATTTTTTGGTCCTTTGCCTGACTGCAGTGAAATAATGGAGCTTAAAAAAAACACATTCTCCAGTTCCAAAAAAATCTAATTAGTATTGGACATGGGTTGTGGTTTTTTTCAGTTGGTGTCTCACAGCAGATGCTGTTCATAATGTTGCATTACTGACGTCTGGATTTAATCAGCCATTACTTCTTCTCTCCAATAATGTTATGCTATTTCTTTTTCAGTATTGAGCTTCTTCTTCTTCTTCCCTTTGATCCTTTTAAACTCTGACGTCACGTTCAGAATTCACGATCCCAGCCAGAGAACTCCTCGTCTGCCTTGGTCAGGTCCGGAGGGAAACGATCAAAGTTGATGTAGCAGGGGCCCTGACGTGGGAAAAAAACAGATTTCTCTTTATCTCACAAGAGACAGGTTTATAGGTGGTTAAGATGTGATGAGTATGATGTCTGAAAGGGGCAAATATTGATTAAAAATGTCTTGAATATCATGTTTCATGATGATTTCACGGTGATGTCATAAACAAGCATCACGGTGGCAGAGAAAGCACCACGTATACGTCGTGACATTAATTTCGCACAATACATTTATGTTCATTTTAATTTGATCACATTTTTGTTGTGATAAAACAAGTGAACTTTTGACATCTATGACAGATGTCCACTCATACCCTAATGCTTTTATTTTGTAGTTTATGGTGTGATAGAGCAATATCCTGATATATTATCGTTTAAAAGTCTGCTGCATGTTTGGTTCTGTTTTCCTTCAACACACAGGTGTAACAGAAACGCGTAGGCAGTGCTTTGACTTGCCTTGCGTATAAGTCGGACTGTGGGGGCGTCGACTTGACCCACTCGCAGTTTGTGCCAGTTCATATTGCCAAACCACCTGAGTGCAGGAGAGGTGAGAGAAAGAGAGTCAAAAACAATCAGAAAGAATTGAACATCTCAGTCCACACAGAGAATCGACTAAAACTGCAAAATACCACCAAACTGAGCCGTGCTTTTCGACAAACACTGCGTCACTGTACCTGCTTTGCATTTTAACGCCTTACATGGCATGTTGCCATGGTTACCTGTGATGCCGGATGTCTTTGATTCCATTTTTGGTGTTTCCTAACCTCTGACCTGGCCGAGGTCTGCAAAAAGATGGACTTGTGTTCAGAAACTACTCACAAAACTTTACATCCATCTTTCACAAGATTTACTGCAGTTGATTTACATTCAGTTGTAATTATCTTGTGGGCCAGTGCTCATCTATGCACCATGTCCTCACCTGCTCAGCTTATTAATAATGGACTTGGCTGCTTCACTCAGGTAAGGTGGATACTTGATGTCTCCATCCAGTATTTTGGCGTAAATCTTCTGAGGCTCTGAGCTTGAAAAGGGAGGACTGTAGTAGAAAAGAGGAAAAAAAACACAGAATTCAAAACAAATGTGTACAATAAAAAGTTTCTTTAAGTGTAAAGGATCTTATTATATTTAAAAATAAAATGAACCTGTAAATGCAGGGCACAAATTAAATTATGAGAGACAGAGATGAACCTCATTTCTGCAGGATACAGTTACACCTCACTGCTGCCATCTACTGGTTAACATTAAGACTAATCTTATTTATATGTATTAATTTATTCATAAATCACTTTTTAAAACAAGTTTAAAAAGTGATTTGACAAGCAAGCAAAACAAGATAGGAAGATTGCAGAAATCAGAACACCAAACATTCAATTAAATAAAAGCAAAATTATATTAAAAACAACAGGATATTGCATGAAAGCAAGAACAAAGTAAGCATTAAGTTCAATGAATCTGCGAGCCTGATCCCCTCAGATAGGTCGATCTGAAGTCAACGGTTTGCTTTAGATTCAGGTCTCAACTTTGGGATGTACAGCAGAATCCCACCTGGAAATCTAAGGCTGTGAGGTGGCTGATATGGGTCATGACCAGACCCATAAAATCTTTAAGATGTATCATTAAAACTTATTATCAATTCAAAAATGCACAGAGAGCCACTGAAAATAAGAATAAACTAAAATAAAGAACAACACAAAGAAGTTACAGTAATCCAGTTCTGAGACAATAAATGAATGGATGAATGACCTTTTCCAGGTCAGAGTGTAGGTTCATTGATTCATGTTACCTTCCCACCAGTAGCTCGAAAATCAGGATTCCAAGGGACCAAAAGTCAACTGCAAAGTCATGTCCCTGGTTCTTGATGATCTCCGGGGCCATGTACTCGGGCGTACCGACAAATGAATAGGTTTTGTCACCACGCACCATCTCCTTAGCAAATCCAAAGTCCACCTACACAGAGACACACACACACACACACACATACAGATATGAGCCTGCTGATGATATGATTTACAAGTGTTTAACTTGTATGTTTGGTTTAATTGTTTGGTTTTCCTTATATGTGAAAACACAAGATAATTAAGGAAGGGGCCATACTGTGAGGTATTGTGTACAATCCCTGCGGACATGCAGTCACAGCGAGCATGACTCACTAGTTTGACGTAGCCCTTCACGTCCAGCATCAAGTTCTCAGGCTTCAGGTCTCTGTACATGATGTTCTTCTTATGGAGGTAAGCGTAGGCCTCCACCACACAGGCGGTGCAGAACACAGCGATGGGCTCGTCGAAGCGCCCTCTGAAAATCACAGAGATGCGCTTTAATTTCTTTTCAAACGGCTGCATTAACACACTAACACCTTTGTTTATTGCTGTTATTGTCGTGTGTCCGGGCACATGACTGCTGATGGAAATTAAAGTTGATTTTATTGTTGCCACTGCATATTACACGTCTAACCACATTAGATAGAGACCGTATATGTTTATTTCTCAAATGCCCCAAAGGCAAATGATTAAGTTTTCTAATAAAACCATCACAGGTCATAAAACAATGATTTAATAAAAACGACAAATAATATTCTGTATTTTGGCCTAACAAATAGTCGGCTTTAAAAACAAACAAACAGTGTTTGTTCATTTCTTTCCTCACACTTCTTTGAGTTTGGTCCAGATCTCTCCTCCACCACAGAACTCCATGACCATGTAGATGTATCGTGTGTCTTTGAACGCTGCATGAAGCCTGCATACACACACACGGCCAAAGAAAAATAGGTAAAGTGACTCATATGTCGCGCAGTTTAAATACATAATTGTGTCTGCAGTCACACGTACCTGACAATGAAGTCACACTGGAGGGCTTTGAGGATCTTCTTCTCAAACAGCATGTGCTCCTCTTGTCTCTTGGCAACAATGTGCTTTTTGCTGACTCGCTTCACTGCATAATATTTCCCATGGTTCACTGTGGTCATCTTACGATCACAAAAAATTTAAATATATATGAATAAATAAATATTGGCTCTAAACAAGTACTATTATATATTTGTTATAGTTTTTCCCCAAAAAAATGTTTTGGATTTTGTGAGAGACTGATGTTTTTTGGCAGTTCTGGTGTTTGTTTTTAGCAATTAGCTAAAGATCAGACGTCTGTATACTGTGACTTTGTTAGGGACTGTATTTAAATTATTCCAGGAGAGAGAGGGGTAAACTTAAAGGGAGGGTATGTATTTTTTCCTTCATATTAATATGGGGTGGACACTAAGGTTATGATTAATGTGGGTCTTGGATAAGTAATCTATATAGTTACTTTCGGACATATAGAGGGACATATACATTTTACATCAAACTAATCATTTTTTTAAAACTGTTCCTTTATATCGTATCTGTTTATTTTATTTTACTTTCAGCTAATGTCCTAACTAAATAAACTAATATAATTTATGATGTACTTCATGGGCATCAATCTACTTTATTTTCAGCAGGAAATGCTTACATGACAACAACCCCAGTGTAGCAAAAGATGAGAAGTACTTACACATGAGCAAATAATGAAGGAGGAAACAAACCCTCACCAGCGCAACACGACCAAACCCTCCGACTCCAAGTGTGACGGGATCTCCTTGGTAGCGACCTTCCTGGTACAGCATGGGAACCAGATCCTTAAACTTCAGAGTGGATGGCGGACTGAGGATGACGCACAAACATGTTGTTATTTCATTTCAAGGAACTTTGTGTGTCATCGTCCTCTACACCTTGACACTCACCTTGACTTTTGAGGAACCTCTTGCAGCACTTTGGTGCTGGGAGTAAAAAAACAACAACATAAGAGTCAACATACAACAGTCTCTGTAAAACACAGAAGTGATGATGCTCTATGTACATACTCGTCAAACAGCTCCAGGTGTTCGATGGGGATTGTCTCTTCAAAAACCCTGGATAAGCAAGACGTAAGTGAATAACACAAGGCAACAAAGAAATAGTTCACAAAATAAAATCTCTTGTGTCCCTCATTTTAAACTCCGGGAGAAACAGCCTGAACAAACCAGAACATCGCCTTCTTTTGCATTAAAAATTAAAGCCATGTCAGACTCACTCCTTGTCAATGGAGAAGCAAGTAACGGGGCCGTCAGCAGTGCAGGTGGCCGTTCTCAAAACTTCACTGCAAAAACAACCAAAAAAAAAGCCATTGCATTAGAATCAATGCCAGGAGATTTTAACAATTAAAATCAGACCTTATTAATGAAGTCATTTTCTCTACAATATGAAAGCGGCTAAAGAGTGTACACAGAGGGAGAGTGAATGTTTCACAGGATTGTCAAGCGATGTCCTCGGGCATGAGTTGTGTTGCCGTGGTTACCGTATGAGGGCCTGTTCCCCGAAATGCTCCCCTTTCCCCATCCTGCGAATCTGCTTTTGGTGCCCGTGTACTTTCTTAGTCACCAGGACCTGAGGAGGAAACCCAGAGGGAGAGTTTACATAATACACACACACACACACACACACACACACAGAGAGACTTGTGTTTGAATACAAAGTATGTCCACACTACGCTACCTCTCCTTTCAGGATGATGTAGAATGTGTTTGCTTCTGTTCCTTCTCGTACTATTACGTCTTTGTCTTGGTATTTCACCTGAGAACACAAGGATTAAGAGTCACACACGTGCACACATTCAACCAATGTTAATTATTACTTTTTTTTTGTCCTGAAACATAATTGTACTGTAATTTATAGACAGTAAAAGCAATGAATAGACCTCACAAAAAATATTTTACCCTGCTTCTTGCAATTTCATGAACTTAAGAAACCTTTTTTGCGATTCACGTGATGATTATCTATATTTCCGTCTATGGTATGTGTTTATAATGTAGGTTATTATCACCACAACTGTACTTCTACTGTCTTGCATCATAGACAGACAGAGGTAACATCCTAGTTCACAAAAGATCATTTCAGTACACACCTCCTCCATGGAATCAATGATCTTGGACAACTGGGCATCATTCAGGTCCTTCAGAGTATGAGACCTGTGACAACCAAACATTTAAAAATAAGGAAACTACTACTAGTTGTTGCATTGTCTATTATAAAGCATTTTTTGAGTAATTGTTCCCCAAAAATTAGAGGAAACAAAAAAACAAGCCGATATTATATTTAAATTTGGGTAAACTCACGTTTTCAGGAAGCCCATGAGCTGCTCTCGTCTCTTCTTGGATTTGTTGGTGATGATCGTCCTGTAGGTCTGTCGCTCCATACACCACAGACGCACCACGGTCTTTGCTGCAACACAAGTGAGGAAAAGCTTCTGGCAGTTAAAAACAGTTGATTAGAACACGCAATAGAATGAAGACATGGCCCAATATACTGTCGATAACACTGCGTACAGAAATAATTCCATGGCACCACAGACTGTAGGTCACACAGTCATCTGCTATGTACATTATCAAGCTTTGCTGTCCCATCATCACATGTGGGCTGACCTTTGACCGTTGCCGTTCGTTTGCAGTTGTACAGAATGGCCAGCTCTCCAAACACGTCACCGGTGGTTAGAGTCCGGAGGTCCTGGCCTGCCTGAGTGACGAGGAGCTCCCCATCTACAAGGACACAGGAGCAAAAAAACGATTTCCAATATTTTTGATAAATGTCACACACTATACTTTTCAGATCTGTCATCTGAGAACTTTTACTCAAAACACACACCGGTGTGTCCCCACCTGCTACTATGTACATGCTGTCTCCTTCAGAGCCCTCTTTGATGACCTCCTCTCCAGGTTTGAAGTTATACACCACTAACAGGTCAACCATCATGGCCGTTTGCTCATCGTCCAGGCGGCTCAGGAAGTCATTCTTCTGTATGGCTTTGACAATCAGATTAGTCTCACTGGAAAGAGAAGAGCCGAAGTCCAGGGCAACATTCACACAGACACACACACATACTTTATTTACACGCAAAGGCAATTAGACTTGGATCTGCCACAATGGCAAAACAGAAGCTCATGTGCTGTCCAATTAAAAAAAAAAGGATAATATTCTCTCAACGGCAGTTCTGTGAACCAACCTGGCAGTTTTCTTGACCCTGGTGCGTGTAATCTCATGAGTCTCGTGGATTGGTTCGGGGGCGATGACAGCTGCGCGGCTCTTCCTGACCTCAGGTTCAATTACATTACTAGAGGGGAACTCTGGAACAGACAGCGTAGCATGAATGGAAGCTTAAATATAGTGAATAGCTGCCATGTTTGGGCATTGTGTGTGTGTGTGTGTGTGTGTGTGTATTACCTAGGTCATGATATTGACCGTGCAGCTCCTGCAAAAGTTTTTCTTTCTCATGGAGTCGTTGTTCTGCAAGGATAAAAACAAAGGAAATTAAAGCTGCAAGCGGCGTTGTACGGGACCACGCAGCCGCCGCCCCTACCGGCATGCCATGTATAACCTGGGCTCTGGCCGGGTCACTTATCTCGCATGTGAAGTTTAGCACAGATTGGTCAACGTATGGCAATGTTAAGGGTCACTTCCTGTCTGGGAAGACCTACTTCCTGTGTGCCTTCAAACATGTTAAGGGCAGACCCTTGGTCTCACATATCAAGTTTCGGGCCGATTGGTCAATGTGTGGCAAAGTTAAAGGGCACTTCCTGTTTCAGCAGACCTACTTCCTGTGTGCAGGTGATGTCTTGCATGTGTGTTCAGGGTGGGCCCATGATCTCACATAACAAATTTTGAGCAAATCGGTCAATGTATGTGCAAGTTACAGGGCACTTCCTGTTTAGCGGCGAAACGTGCAATTCAAAATGGCCGACATCGCCTTGGGGTCAAGTTCGCATTCGTAGACGTGTTCAGGGGCGGGGTTTCGTGTCACGTACCAGTACCAATATGTGAGTGTTTATTTCTTTAGCTATTCTATACCTT
The DNA here is from genome assembly GCF_019176455.1 of Solea senegalensis. Taxonomy (NCBI): domain Eukaryota; kingdom Metazoa; phylum Chordata; class Actinopteri; order Pleuronectiformes; family Soleidae; genus Solea; species Solea senegalensis. Next base: position 10,339,452 of record NC_058037.1, on the reverse strand, counting down.
CTGTGTATTCCTATGCAACTACAGATCACAAGCATGACCTCCCTCTCTGTACAAAAACCCAACTTACTCTCTCCTGCTGCTTATTGTTATTTATGCAGTTATTTTCTTACCTAAGTCTTTATTTTGCCTCTGAAGCTCTTGGTTGATCATGCATTGCTTCTCTAGCTGCTGCCTCAGGTCCTCTAGTTGCTTCTCCATGGCTGCAGGACGGGGATACATGGAAAGAATCAACAGATACACAGAGTTTGTAATCAGACAAGGAAGAACAATGTAATCAGAAAGGAAACATGCTGACATATCTACGCCATATGGAAATGATGTCTTTTTTAAGCAAAGGCACTGAACTCCTCTGCACTGCCTGCACACAGCAAGAGGCCCACTGAATAATGCAGGCTAATGATGGACAGTCAACGGGGGGCTTTCTGAACACTGTCACACCCTGCTAAAAATCTATGGCTGCTCCTTTAACTAATAATAACACAAAAACGGTATGAATTGTGCCCATGAGCGTATGCCCATCTCTTCACTCTCTCTTGTTTGTGTGTAAGTAGAATAATGAGGGACATTAACAACCTCTGCTGTATAATTTACTGCTGAAATGTGCGAGTGGAAACAGCGCGTATGTGCATATACATGTCTGTAGTAGGTTGCGAGGACACATCTTGATTAACAACTGTCTTTGTGAGGACATTTTTGCTGGTCCTCAACACTTTAAATGTCTTTTTGACACAGCTTTTAGGGTCTAGGTAGTACACTATGTCCTCAGTTTGTGTGTGTGTGTGTGTGTGTTTTTTGTTACCACCTCAGGATATTTTCTGGTATAAATACTGTCGTTTTCAGGACCAGTAGTCTCTATGGAGACCAAATCCTGGTCCTAACCTTGTTTCTGCCTAACGTGTTAAGGGCTTAGATTTGAATTGTGGCTAAGGTTATGGTTAAGGTTAGGGATACGAATGAATCCAAATGAATGGAAGTCAGTGCAGTGTCCTAAGAAGAATAGCTGCAAAAATCTCAAAAACTAACAAAATTACAAAAACTTCAACTAAAATTGAATTGAATTTTTTTTTTTTTTAAATGATAACTAACTGAAACTGAGTTGCTTGTTTACAAAACCAACAAAAACTAGCATACAAATGCCTTTTGGGTTCATATGAAGCGTATTTATTTTTTATAATATAAGGAGCTGTGTATTATTACGGCTGCAATTTACCAAGGGCACACCTGCGGCACTAAGGGTTAAAATGGCATCTTTTGTTGGGTTTTTAACGACACAATATGTATTATGACCCTTTTCGATCTTGCACCGGGCAAATACTCCATATTATAAAAAACTAAAACTAATTAAAACGAACACATTTTAAAAACAAAATAAAAACTAAACCTAATGAAAATGTGTCTGTACATGCTAACAAATGACCAGACGCTGATTCAACAGCCCAGCAGAGTGCGATAGGGTGAGCGTTTACCATCTAAACTCTCTGTTCACAAAGTTCCTGATAACAAAACATTCGCCTTTTGCAGTAAATGGACAGATGTTTACGCCTCTGTTGACATGGCAAACATCACGTTCACATCAAACACAGGGACACTGGTTAACCGACTTTGTTTACTGAACACACACACTTCCATTTCAAGTGAAGCCCGTGTTGGACGAGGTGTTTGCAGACTATCACTGAGCTCAGCATGTGACCCCAGTTACCACGGCCTCACCCTGAACATTGAACAGCGCTGAGATTAGACACGACGTTAAAGGAATCGTAAAGTCGCTGAACAATAGACAACAAACTGTGTTGGCCAAATATTAAAATGGCTCCCGTCGACCCAGCAAAGAACAGTGATCCTATGGCCTGACAATGTGGAAGTGAGATGAATCTTACATGTAATAATAACATCTTTACTCCATTGTATTTTCCTTGTGCAATCCAAGAGTATGATAATCAAGAAACCACAGCCTGTATCATAGGAAATCTTAACGGTCAAATAAAAATCTTTTACAGGAATCATAATGGCAACAAAAGGAGGTGTTGCACCATACTCAGACGTCACAGATGGAATGGTAACTTTAGTTCCTGCCGTCAATATTTCAATCACCCTAAGATCAAGAGTGGTTGCGCACTGCTGTTTGTGTTTTAGCTCCTTTATCCTCTCGTTATGGGATGTAAAGACTGACATACAGAATTAATGAATGGTATGAAAAACACTAATTGATCTATTGAAGGCAGCAACTTTCTTGTCAACAGAGGATTATTTCAGACATTTCAAACAGAAGATAGCAGCTAAAAAAGAAGGTGGATCATGTGTCTGCTTTTTCAGCCTCTCAGCAGGAACATGATGCCGGACAGATTACCATTATGTAGGCACAGCCAGCATATACTGTACATTACACTCTATACTGCCTCATCACTAATTCATGGCCATGTGTGTAACTACAGCTGAATTCTCCCGACCTGCACACTACACGCCTGAGAGTGTTGAGATGCAGTGGTTCACCGTGTGTTGGGACTTTTTTCTTCTTTTTTTTTTAAACACATGCACAATCTCAACTTTTTACCCTTTTTTTGAAAAATAGAATTGTAGCAAAACTGTGAAAATGTGTATTTCCCCCTGTGTTCAATGCCGTTACACACATTCAAACCTATAGATCTGCAGCACAGTCTGCCAACAACCCTTTATGATCCAACACTCAAGAGACCTAATGGAAGCCAGAGTGCACTCACTCACCTGCAGGTTGTGTGTGACCAGGAGAGATGAAGAGTATCTGCTCAGTCTACAGAGCCGCATGGATTAAAGGAGACCACAAAAAAAATTCTCTTCTTGTGAGATCCACTTTCAGTTATGGAGAAGTAGACAGTCTCTGACCTGCCTGACCCACCTTCCTGCCCCTGATGACTACAGAATGGACACACCTGAGCGCACACAGACAGACACACATGTAGCCAGTGTCCACTATGTCTCCAGTGTTACCTCTCCTGAACACCTTCTTCAGCTCACACTCATGTCTGCCCTATCTACTGTTTTTGCTCTCTCACTCTCATTTTTTTTTCCTCCTCTTCCTCTATCTGTCAGTCTCAGCAGCTCTGGTGTTGAATCATTAACCATAACCCCAGGCTCCTCCCATCACACCAGGTAGATGAGTGTAGACAGGCAGGAGGATGGAGTGGAGAGAACGACATGAACATCATGATAACAATTGCACAGCTCAAGTGTGATTTGGTGTCATTTTCTTTGAATGTGTCAGGGTTTTGGGTTTTTGTTTAGGCGTTGACACAATAGTGTGTGAATTCTGTGACATTTAGCAGTGATTCGTTTACTTCCTGTGGACACAAATAGCAAGTTACAGTGGACGTGAAGTAAACAGTGTTAATCTGTCACTAATGTCGAGGATGACAGTAAGGGGAAGTGACAAGAAACATGGGGAAATCAATAAAGCTGTCAGAGCGGTAGACAATCTACTACAATCCAAAGGTGTCTATATTTAAATAATCTAAATAAAAGTGAGTGTTGAGAGAGAGAATGGCAATGTGGGTCTATATCACAGAGGGCAAAACACTAAACAACACACAGAACAGGAGAGAGCAACATTGCATGGTCAACATGGATTCATATGAATCTATTTATCATAATATTAGCCCATTCTTTGATTTGTAGGTCTATAGTTGATTTACAATATCTGGCAATTCTGTTTTTACAATAAGGGTGAATGGCCACTTACTCATGCATTCTTGAATTGTACTCAAATGTGCAAGCAATCCCAAAAAAAAAAAATCAATATGTTTAAAGACCACTGGATGTTTTCCACGTTGAATTACATGAATCTAAATGAGGCTGAGGGGTTAGCACTGTGACAGAGGGCGTGGGCCTTTATTGTTTACAGTTAATTATTGATGCACAGCCTGGTTAATCAACGACATTAATGACCGCTCCACTCGCAGATAAAAGGGCTTGGATTTCACACTGACAGGCAGTGCATGATGACATTTTTCCATAGAAGTAGCATGGTGTTAATCACAACAAACACAGGCCGAGATGAGATAAGCGCTGTTAAAACGACTCCATTTAAAATCACCATTTGAGATAACATTTAGGTTGACATTATTTAATTCAAGTGTAATTCAGTGACCAATAAGCACACAAATACTCCAGAATGCCCAGAGGACTTTAAGATGACAATCTTCACCGACGTCGTTTTTTTAAAAGCTCACACAGTTCAAATGGAAAAAAAGTGCCCATCGACTTATACACAGCAAAGAACTACCACTGAATATAGCTTTCAACTGCAAAAACCTTTGGAGAAATAAATGTAGTAAATGTAAATGTAATAAAAAGACCAAATTTCATCCAGGAAAAAAATATTACTTAAAAACAAAAACAAAAAAAACAATGCTGCTAAAATGAGCAGAATTGGCTGCTACAATCTTCATATGTACTTGTATAATATTGGAGAGGGGAGTCATAAAATGGCAGCTTTTAGTGAATTATATACAGTAATTGACAAGAGGAGCTGCGTTCCTTCTTTTGTCACTCATTCCCCAAATAACAATGTGCGTAAAAGATAGAGGAAATTATAACACACAAACACCACATTGAGCGTAACCAGTTTTTCCAGAGTCAGCTAATTTGCCTCTGATGTACTGCATTATTTACATACCAACTACACAAGCATATACTACCTCACATACAGATTTTTGTTTGTTTGTTTGTTTGTTTTTTAAATAAATTCACAGATTATGAACCTAGTTTATAATTGCATATTTTTCTTCATGGAAAATACAGTAAGATAAAGTGTATTCCTACTGTGCGAGTGTTAATCCAGTATGGGATTTACAGCTGAGCATTAAACAGGATTACCTCTACTGTAGCCTTGTGTCTACGGTATGTAAAATATGCATGCAGGAGGAAAAAAGGGGGGAAGAATAATACTTTGAGGCAGAAAAGAGAACAAATATTGTGAAACCAAAGAAGACTAAGGCAAACAAAAGAGTACATCTACAACTTCACCGGTCTATTACCACATATTCACTTCATTTCTACTTAAAAAATCATTTTCCCAAGCACCAATGTTCTAACTTGGAATAATAATGTTTTCAACACAAACTAACTTAACATACAGTGCTTCATGTCAAGGTGGAATGGAAGGATTGAGACAATGTCCGCCAAACAGTTTGTGACCACATTCCTTCAATATCTGAAGATATTGTGCACATATTGTCCACTTCTCGCGACCGTCTTTGATTGCTCGTTGAAAGAAAACTCGAGACAATGAGAGGTAGATTTGCATAACTGCTGCGAGGTCACGTGATTGTACAATACAGTCGGTCGTTCTCTGTGTCGACATGAAGGAGACGCAACATTTCTGTGGCAGAACAGCAGCATGCAGAGATATGCAATGCTTCTTCTTTTTTTTCATGAATTGCTCTTCTACTGCTGCAATGCCAGCAACTTTGTTTTCTTCACAAGAGAGGGAACTACTCCACTATACCATCATCTACTTCACCTTGATGCCACAGGCTTTCTTGATGTCCTTCGGGTGTTCAAAGACCGCTTGGACAAACTGGCCAAACAGCCGCTCCATGTAGCTCTCACCGCGGGGAAAGAAACCCTGCAAGAAGGCGATGTGTCCACCATGAGACGTCAACAGCAGAGCAACATTAGGCAGGCTCTGGACGATGGTCACAGGGAAGGCTGTGGAGGGGGGGGAAATGTGATTTAATATCCTGAGAGAAGGCCAAAAACAGATAAAACCAACTACGATTACATTGCATCAGTTTAAGGATCCAGTGTGGAACTTCTGTCACCTCCATGAGGAAGTCTGAGTAATTATCAAAACACTATATATATATATATATATATATACATATATATATATATATATATATACACACACACACACACATATACATATATAGTATATTTATGTGCCCGTCACAGAGCAGTAGGGCTATAACCTTTTTCCAGACATAGTCAGCATAGTGAGTAAGTTATTTGGCAAAGTTTGAAACTAAGTGACATTGATTTCTTTCAAACTACAGCTTTCAGATTATATCATTTAGCCTTCCTCTTCCACCGCCTACTCACCATTCTGGGGAGAAAAGGGATCATCAGCAGCGTTGAGACACAGTATGGGCACTGTAGTATTGTGGAGCCTTCTATCTGGGCTGGCGTCGACGTAGTATTCCTTACAGGATTTATAACCGAAAAGCAACGTAGTGAAGCGCTCATCAAACTCGCGGACAGTCCGAGCCTAGTAGACAAGAGAGTGGACAGTAGATAAGGGTAGAGAAGACGAGCAGAATCCATTACAGAGAGGTGACTGTAAAGGTCAGGACATACCTTCAGGACATAGTCAATATCTACCACGTTTTCAAGCATCTTCCTGTGCCTGTGAGAGACAAAATTACATGACAAATGAACTCAACAATGCCAATATATGGAAGTAAATGAAGACATCTGTGAAATCCATAATTATCTGACCTGGTGACAGCACTACATAGGCCGTTTGTGAGGTATGTGTTAAAGAGCAACCAGTTGAGTGGTTCTTCCATAGAGTCGGAGGATTTCTGTGCATCCCAGGGAACAGAGATTGTAAATCCGGCCACCAACCCCGACTTTGTGCGTTTACGGCCCAGGTAGTTTAACAACAACATTCTTTAAGGGTCAAAAGGTAAAAAAAAAAAAAGAAATATATGTCATTTAACTAAAGAGGAGAGGGAGAACTGAATAAAAGGGCAGAACAAATATCAATGATGAAAGCGATCCATTTCCTCAGAGAAATTTCAGCTAGTGGAAACCTTTGCAATGACTCACCCTCCCATAGACACACCAGCACCAAGCACAGGGGCAAGTGGGTAAAGTCCTTTGACATGTTGCACCACATACTCAAGATCTGAGGTGTCAGCTGCACAATAGGTGACGGGCGTCTGAAGCAAAGCAAGCGAGAGAACAAGGGACAGGAGAGGCTTGAGCTAGGTTGATCTGCAAGTGTCTTCCATGAACACTTTGGCCCTAACACCTTCTTTATAAATCACGAGAATCAACAAGCATAACAGGATGCAAACACTGGTGTTGAGTAGAAAGCCCAGGAGCTGAAACATCATCTGAAACTGGAGTACTGCAGTTGCATTGCCAATGCCATTGTTTTCAAATCTAAATTATGTGCAGAGAGGAATTTTATAATTTATATATATATATATATATATAAAATATAGTCAAATAAAATGTAAGATGGATATTATTCACTCCATGTACTCACCAACAATTCTTCTTGTCCAACTCCCCTGTTGTTGAAGACCACACATCTACAGAAGAAAAAAGCTCCAGCAATTAAATTTGACTCAGTTTTCGTTTTAGGGTTTATTCATTTCAGATGTATTTATTGCAAAAAAATGTTTGCGGTGCTAGCATCTCGGTCCTGATCCTCAAAGACAACTGACCTGTAGCCGTGGCGGGTGGCCTGGTTGATGGTGTGGAGCACATAGGGCTGTTGGCTAGTGCCCGTCAGGCCTGGGAGGATCAGTACTGTGGGACGGGTGGAAGATTGTGGGTAGGTCACGCTGGTCTGATTGTCGACCCAGTCCAGAGAAATCTGACCGCCGTCAACCGTGCGGATCCTCTCACTGAGGGAATGAGAGTAAAAGACAGAAACATAGAGAAAACATGACAAAAGAACAATAATAATAATAATAAAAAAAAGAAGATCACAAGGCATGAGTGTCAACCAAGAGGAGATTCATCCTACTTGCGATAAGTGATGGAGGGTCTGGATTTGAGGAGTGCACAGACAAGGGTTTGAAGGCGGCCTCCCCAGCACCATGGAGTGGGACTGAAGCGCTCTGCTACCAAAGGACAGTGCTTGTAAAGGAATGCACTGAAAGCCTCACTACAGACCAGAGCTGGTGTCTTAGCAGAGGAAAAAAAAAAAACATAATGACATGAATACCTGTGCTGTGACATAGCTGAAAATTAGCTGAAATTATATACCTTGCAACACATGCAAGGTATTTTGTTATGTAAGGTTCATTAACACTTAGTTACATAAGGGCTGCAATTAACGATTATTTTCATGAAAATGCATGATTTTTTCTGAATCAATCACCATAACATTTTGAAAAATGCCGATCACTGCTTCCAAATAATTGAAATGAAGATGTACTTAAATGTTTTGTTTTTTGACCACAAACCAAAATATTAAGTTTTAATGGTTTCTCCATTACATGGAGCAAATAAACCAGACAATATTCACATTTATGAAGTTTTAATTATAAAAAGCCTATATAAAAATAGCCTTAGCTTACATATCATTATTATGCTGTATGACCTTAACTAGGTTACACTGTCAAGCGGTACGTATCTGCTAGGGTACACAGCAGTTATGCATGTTTAAACTGATTAGTTTAAGTTCTTGACATTGAATCTTCTTATGAATAATACAGAGTATGACTAACCAGCTATTGATTATTTATGTGGTTTGCTTATTGTCACAAAATGAAGTGTATATTTACCCACTAATCATTACTTGTAGCCCAAAAGAAAACATATTAAGAATAAAATTGATGTTCAACTGCAAGCTAAAGTATTTGACTATCAAATGAGCATTATATAGTCAACAACAAAAGACCGTGTATACACTATAAGAGCTGAAACTCGTTCACATGAAGCTTATGTCATCATAGAGACTCAGCTTTGTGCTGCCCCATCAATACAAACTTAAAAGAAATAGCTAATAAAACACGGAAACACACACACACAATACAATTGTGCACATTTAAAAGAATACAAGACTATAATACTACTACCAACAACGACAAAAAAATGTAAATAAGAACACATCGCTAAATTAAATACAATTTTAAGATTATATTATAGTAATCCAGTTTTACAAAATCTAATCAAACTAAACAGAGTAGAGTGAACGTACAAAGGAAAAATAAATGTAGGTTAGCGAGGACAACATATCAAATGAAAATACAACAGAGAGATGAGTTTCTTAAAGGAATGGACATGGTTCTGGACCGCAGTGACTGACCTGACACTTGCGGCCCCACAGATAGTACAGTGCGGCCGTGAGGGAGCAGATGAACACCGTGTAAGGCCTGGAAACACATTCCCAGTATGTTCTCCACAGCTCCAAGTGTGACAGAAGCATGGTAATAATCTATATAAACAGCCACAGCTCAAGAGAAGCCTGCTAAACCTCAACCGGTAAAGTCAGCGGCTCCTCAACAGACAACTGACAGAAAGACTTGAGTAAATATCCGACAACCTGCCTTCTTCCTCAGCATCACCGTCGCCAGCTAAACACCGGCAGGGTGGAGCACTGGCTCTGACAGCAGCACGGCGCTGGTATCTGTCGAAGCCACTTCACTCAGCGGTGTTTTATCCAGCGGTATGCGGACACAGACTTTTCCTGCCCCCGGGCAGGACCGCGCATCGTCTGTTTAGACCTTGGACCAATGACAAATATTCGTCGCCGCCATGACCGCCTCCACTCTGACTTACCGGTTACAAACATGGAAGTTTCTCAACGCGCATGCGTGAGATATCTACGTTCCACATCGTTATCTTTAGCGCTACTTCCGACTGCGGCTGAGTGAGGTACTGCACAATGACTTTATGTTCACCCTGACTACAGTGTCGTTGTTACTCAGAGAAACAACAAAACGTCGTCAGACGCGTTCTGTCTTCACAACATTTCTCTCACGGACGAAATCACAGGAGTTGATGCATTACGTTTGCTTCTGATCAGCAGGGGGCGCTATGTAACTGAGACACCAGAAACAATAACATAATGAAAGACAAATATGGAGGAAAATAAATCGTAATGTGATTTATTTTATCTGGTTATCTGTTACTTTTATGTAGGGTTTATTTTTTTAAATGTCAGAAAGTGTTGACAGTGTTTCTCAAACCTGGAAATGATGACGTTTTCAAATGTGTTGTTTTGTCCACAAACCAAAACAATTTAGTTTTAATGATAAACCAGAAAATATTCACATTTAAGACACTGAAACAGCAGAACACTTGTCTTATTTAATTTAGTATTGAGTAATCAAGTCATTGTTTCAGCCCTTCATGTGTTATTGTTTTTTTGTTGTCCCCAAAGTATATAATGATAACAATGCTGTCACTACTAGTAATAATAATAATAAGAATGTGTTATTATATAGCAAAACATTACAGTGTCCACATTTTAATTCTAAATTTGCCAAACAGAAATGATTTTAGCAGAAGATAAAGTCTTCTCTGTTTTTCCAAGAAATGGAAGCTGAGTGAGAGCTCATATGAGCAACATCTCACCATTAAGGCAATAAACCACCTTACTGCATCTTGTTCTGGTTTGCTAAACCCTAAATTATATGGGTTTTTGTGCATGTCTGATTTATTCAGTTGTGTCTTTTGCCTCAGGCTCTGTTCTTTGAATCCATTATAATTAAATCCCCCACTGCCATAACATGAAAAATACTAACACAATTCTTAGGTTTTATATATCAAACTGTTTGCCTAGAAGATTAACAAAGCAACCACAAATGATTTGGTTCCATCATGTTGTGTAGTTTATTAACTGCTGATTACAGTTGCAAATGTTACACTTCTTTAAAAATACAGTCTTTACTGGAGCCAGGACTTATTTTATCTAGTTGTGTGGGATTCCTGCAACCACCTCTGACTCGATACCACACTCATCATTTCCACGCTTGATCTTGAAGAAACCTGAAATCAGAGGACGCAATAGAAATGAGCTATGGCCAACTCTTGTTGTGATATCACGCTGTTCTCCACTTGAAAGAATGTGTGACAGAGAAATAGGATGGATGGTGATTTTGTTTATACCATTGTCTCCCCAGTCACTGTTCCAGGAGTTTGCAGCCAGCCAGTAGGGTGTCCCATTCTCCTCTCCCCAGCCCAGAATCTTGATGGCGTGACCACCCAGCATTTCCCCTGTCACATGCTGATACACACCTACAATAACATCAATTACAATCACATTTTAGTTAAGAGTTTTTAATTGGTGGTGTCAAAGTAACTGCAACATCTGTAATATAACTCTGCAGGCCTTCAAAGGACCACAAGGTAACATTTTTAGAAAGAAATAGGGATGCGATGATACCACTTTTTTGTGTCCGATACCGATATCACAAACACGAGTATCTACAGATACTGGTATTAGTTCGATACGGTCATTTTACACCATTTATGAGCTATGAAGCTCTTGATTACATAATTGTGCCGAGTCATTACAAAGACATAATTATCCAACAGTGTAACAAATATTCTTCTCCCAAAAAGAAAAAATAAACAGCCCAAACATGACTCAGGTAAAATACTTTTGCTGATTTTACATTTTTATAGTCTTTTCATAGTAAAGCATGTGATATATAGGATTTTTTGGATTTTTATCCGTCTGATATCCGATCCAGTGATTTTTGACTAGTATCAGACCAATAGCAATACTGACCAATACCAATTCCCATCCCTAAAAATACTTTTTTTTACTACATTTAAGACTGAAGCAAAACATAGGGGCATGTCTACATGTAATATGAATATATATAATATGAAAATACTTTGGCAAGGATATATTTTTTGTTAATGGCAATAAAGAATCAAAAACCAGAACCTGTATAAGCCTCACCAGTCTTATACAGCAGAAAGTCCTCATACACAGAGAAAGCCGCCTCTACAGGCCCACTCTTGTACAGCTCGGTCATGATCTGCTCCTGCTGTGACGGGACACTGTACGAGCTTCTCCCTGAAAAAAGGAAACTCATAAAAACATTGTGTCAAAGTTGAAAACATGGCAGGATATAAAACAATGGAGGTTAGAGTTCCAATACCAAAGTGCTTGTCTTTCGGATAGGATGGTGAGTATCCATCGATGCACATCATCTCACATTTAGGAGTCTCTTGTTCACCCTGACATGGTGGACGGGTTCCATTTACGTGATGCTCACAGGGAGAGATGGTGTAGGGCCTGCAGCCTGCAGCATTAAAAAAACATGAATTTAATTTTGTCAAACTTCCATGCAGTTGTTTAAACCTCTTTTACATTCACACATACCAACTTTGGAATCATACAGTCCTCCTGTCACAAGCCCTTTCCTTGTCCAGTATTCCCATGCAGCAGAGGGATAACCGCCGAAACAGCTGCGACCACAGGGAAAATAAAAACATCACAAATGTTGATCATCGTACCGTGTGTCATACGACCACGAATACAGTCAGATCACTCACCCCATGCCACATTCCTCACAACAGGTAAGCAGATCTTCCGCTGAGATCTCCAAAGAGATCCTACCACTGCTGTGGATGCATAACCTGTCAGACATTGCCTCAACTGCCCCAAAGGCCTGTGAGGGATAAAAAATTGAATCAGCTATTGGCCATAAAATGTGGGCAGATACAAGGCATAAGGCTTGGTTCTGGCTATAATGTAAAATAGCAGATTATTACATATATACTGTAAACAGGTGTATAGGTGTGAATCAGGGGAAACACTAGTTTTAGGTCATGGATGATGGTTCTTGATTCCTGATTAATTTAACACTGTCCTGGTGTTTTGTTGGTCAGTCTCACCCAGCAGGATCCACACAAGCCTTGGTCTCTGATCTGCTGGATTGTGGGACAGTTGGGCCACTGTTGACGTGCGTCAAAGTTGTCCGGAAGCTGCATGCCCTCAACATCATGAACCCTGAACAGGAGAGTACAGTCACTCAAGCAGCGCAGCTACAGCTACGAGGAACATGCTGACTGTCACCTGTCTGGACATGTGAGACACTTCACCTGCTGTAATTAAAACTTACACCTCTGGCAGCTTAGGTCCATTCAGTATAGTCCCACATAGCCCCTTCACATAGCTGACATCAGCGTTATAGAAGTTCTGTCTAGCCTGGAGCAAAACCGGTGGAGAGACATTCATATCATACTTGCAGTATAAATACTGTTACTCTTTATTCTTTGCAACTAAAGTATGATGAGCTGTTGGATGGATGGTCTCACCCTCCAGGTGGTTTTGGCTTCGTTAATAAAGTCGACCATCTCTGAGGAGAGAAGGCCGAGTTGAGGACGAGACCAGGCGACTGACACAGTCACCAGCACGTAGAGGAGAACGAGTCGATGCATCCTGAGACACAGACCGTACACTCAGCATGCAGAAGCAGTGGAAGGCATTACAGCATGAAGATCACAAAAGTCTCAGATCATTTTCCCACATTTTTTTGGGTTTGCTTAATTCTGCAATTTATAATCCATTTATAGTTCAGGACTTTTTGTTTGTCATACTAATGTAATTTAAATTTTCTATATATTGGTAAATATCAATATATAAGTAAATATCAACCAAGAGACTTGTGGGCGACATGTTTATTTGTTTGTATATCTAAATGTATGTGTATATATACACACACATATATATATATATATATATATATATATATATATATATATATATATATATATATATATACATATATATACAGATAGATAGATAGATAGATAGATAGATAGATATCAAATGCACAATTATAGTTCTATTTAAAACATATTTGTTGGTTTTAACCCTGACACCTAATATGTGTTAAGGCAAGCACTTAAAATGTAAAATCTTGCCATACAACTCATACATTAAGACAACAGAGAAAGGGCAGTAGTAATAATAACATTTTCAAATATAGGTTGTAACTTTTACCTGACTGCTCTTCTTCTGGACAATTCTCCCTGTCAGTGGATCAAAAATGTTTCTCCTTCAGTCTTTTTATTTGTCACTGGTCTTTTTTTTACAAGCCACACGTTGTGGGATCACATGGCTCATCAGTTTAAATCTCATGTGATCCACAAAATGGCTTTCCAAAGGTTAACAGGTGCCCTTAAACCTGGGAGACATTAACATTAACATTATGTGTTGGATATGTATGACATATGTTTTAATTCGTACACAAAAATTACAATTTTCAGCTTGTGCCTTATTCTGTATATGTGTGTGTATGTTCTTGTACGTGTTGCTTTTTGAGGAAACAAAAATCATATAAACCAGTACAGAGTGAGGACATTCTGGGAAAGTAAGGACATTTTGGCTGGTCCTCACATCTTTAAAGGGCTTTTTGGGGTTTAAGACCTGATATTAGGGTTACAATTGGAATTGGGTTTAGGTTAGATGTAAGGTTTAGGCATTTAAGAGGCTAGTGAATGCATTATGTCCTCATTCAGAATGCTGTGCAAACACTGTGTGTGTTTCTGCCAATGTACATGGACCTTGATCTTCTGCTGTCAAATAAAACATAGAAACTACAGCATCATCTTCCAGGGATGACCCACTAAAACAAACCGGCTGTAAACGTGCCATTTTTGGCACAATGAACTTTAAAAAAGATCAATGTTTAGATCATTTCACCTCTTTATTTGTTCAAATATATACAAATCAGAAATTCACATTACATAGCAATGTTTGTAGCTCTCCTTTGGTTCTGTGCAAGGTTACTGTGCTGGCCTTTCTACTCACCAAAGCTGTATTAAGGACACTTCAGCTAGCCGTCTCAATAAACATACATCATGTATTGTGACATTTGTGTCATTTTTTTTCTTTATTCTCCCGTATTCACGTCCACACCCCATGTCTAATAAACCTAACCCCAGCCCTTAAATCGCACCGTTCTTTTTCCTTTTTCTCCTATGTCAAAGTACAGAGAGTAGAATGAATACAGACAGAAGCGTGTTACTGGGATGTTCCCCGCATGATCTACACAGTACATCTACATCGTAAATGCTCTGGCAGGTGCGTCTCCCACAGACACTTTTAAGTATAAAATACCAAGCCAGCTTTGTTTGGACATGAAAAATATATTTTGAGGAGAATTAAAAGAAAACTGTTTTGTAACCGTGTTCCTGAAAACACCTAAAAATAGGCAGTGTCTTGTCTTGTCTTGTCTTGCATACAGAAACAATTCGGCCTACTCGGCTGAATAACGCATCTATTATATTTTTTGCTGTGAATTCTGAAATTTAAGACAAAACAAAAAGGCAAAAATATTTCACACTAATCAAAAATACAAAGAAACAAATGATTTGCGTAAATTATTAACGGACAACACACCCTGTTCAAAGTGTCATTTATGCTGGTGAATATAACCACACTAAATTGTGTGTAAAGACTTTTACTCCAGATGTCGAATGGACTACAACATTTCACTATCGTTCCCATGGTGATTAGATCAGCCTGCAACCAGAACCTCCTAAAAACTAAATATGTCCTTGATGCTGTAACGTCTGTACCAACGAGGAAGAATCAGGGAAGATATGTTTGAGATTTCTATGATGAGAGGGGAACCAGACCTCCAGGGGGCTTTTCTGAGTCTGTAGCCCCCAGGAGAGCTGAGGGCGATGAGGTTCACTTTCCCTGCATGTCACTGGTGCCCTGTGCCTGTGCCGCAGTGGTGCTGAGATACTGCCAGCTGAGCGCGGCCAGCAGCATGGCAGCAGATAAGTACATGGGCGACAGGTGGTGGGTCCTGGAGGGAAAGCTGGACTGTGACAGCGTGGACTTCTCCCGGATGAGAGCCAGGATGTGCAGTGTCTTGTCTCGTGATGGGTCAGTCAGGGAGACCTTCTGTAAAATCTGCAGAGGGGGAAGAAGGACTGCTTGTGTTAAAAAGTGTTCTTTGAGTGCAATGATCCAAGGAAAAAGGTGTTGACAACACACCCACCTCCTCGCTGTGGTGGGAGATAATGGTGTGCACTGCTCTCATGTTGGTGGCCTCCATCATGAGGGTGACAGCCTGTCCCTTCCTTATCTTTACCACTCCCTTGAACACCATGGGGTTGTTGTAGCATGATGATAATGTAGCTATTGCCATCACCTGGTCAGCAGAGGAATAACATGCAGAGAGAAGAAGAAGAAAACAAAAAAAACGTGCTGAAAAACATAACATTTTTTATACATATATATTTTTTTTTTTTTTTTAATATTCAAAATGTACAGGTTTCATTTACTTTAAATGTTATAATAAAATATTTTTTCTGTGTATCTAGAATGTTAAATTGTTCGTAGACACCTTAAACTGAATTGCATCAATCTGGGGCTTGTCTTGGCATGTATGCAGGAAAAGTAAGAAATAAGAGCTAAAAACAAAGTGGCAGCCATTAGCAATGACACTCATGACCATACGTACTTCTGTTTTGAAGCCTTGACTTGCAATCTGGTCAGAACCGTGTTGAGTTTTTTAAAAAAGTGTGTATGTTCTACCAAAGAACACCTGAGATTAGCAAATGAGACCATTAACCATTTAGGATAATGTTTACTGATGTTGTTTATCAAGTGAGAAGAAGCTCATTTTCCCCCAGAGTCTTTTTTCGTCAATAAATTCTTTCTTCCGAGTTCCGACCTTTTATAGACCGTCCATGCTACACACCAGAACCTTTACTGTGAAGAAACCCAAGGGTACATGACATATCACCAGTACCTGTGGAATAGCACAGAAATTGAAGACGCTTTGGTTGCGGAGACGGGACAGGTACGTGATAACATCTGGGACGTGTCGCAGGGCGTCGGTGATCAGCAGGTTGAGACACGACAAAGCCGACTCCAGCTTCTCCGGTTGAGCCAGGTCCTCAAGACGACCTGCAAACTGACTCCAAGCCTGCACGGGGACACAGAGACACGGGTCAACACAACATCACGTGGTTGCATGTGTAAACAAGACCACACTGAGACCAAGATAAGACCTTAACTTTTAGGGACTGAGACCAAACCCAGTGCACTATATTTAGTACACCAGGCTCTTGCTGACTTTATGAGTCAACAGTAAACGTATTTCCAGAAGATAATGTCACTGAAATCACAAACGTCACAGGAAATTTAGTAAAAACCAAAAATTATAATAACAATAAGTAATAATAATAAAGTAGTACAATCCGTTATGCCCATCCTTTTTGTACAGACATTTCACAATCCACAGTGGAAGCAGAAAAGGAGAAGTATTTACTTCTGTTTCACTGCGTGACTGTGAGCTCAGGTCAGACACATACTCAAACACACTCACACGAGATAGAAAGACAGTTTCTACCTCTTTTGGCCAGAAGGCACGTCCCTCTTGTGTGTCCTCCAGATAGTCCCGGATGATGTTGGTCTTCTGGAGGAACAAGCCCATGGAGTTGGCCAGCTTGGTGTCCTGCCCCACCTCAGCATCCTCCAGCTGGGACGCAGAGAACAGCTGAGACAGACCAATGCCAACCAGACCTGCCACATAGTGGCAATACTGAACAGAGGAAAAAAGAGAAGATTCTGGATTATAAATATTGAACACATACATTAACTGTTATGTCCAGAGAGGTGCAGATTTACCACTTCACCATTAAACATTTAATCTCTGGCCCCAGTAAAGATAACAGTGTTCATTATGCCATCAAAATAAGAGCAGGTTCTTTTGTTTCACTCTAAATATTTGTGTAATCGTCCTCCCGTAACATTGCTAACATTAGTGGGAACAGTCACCTGGTCCCACTCCTTCATGGATCCCACTTTCTTCTCAAGGAAGTCAGCCATTCCCACTCCCATGCGGTGGCAGATATCCGAGATGACGTCTCTGTATTCCTGAGCGAGGTTTCGAAATTCCAGTGATATCTGGATTACAAAAGGACACAGAAATTTTGCAGTTAAATAAAACAATAAATCTAGGCAAGAGTCTTATTTGTCTGCCTATTGCCCTCCTAGAAGCAGAAGTACTGACCGTAGGGAAATCGTTCAGAACCTGTCGGTCTTTCTCCTGGCTCTCAGTGAAACACCACTCATCCTGGTACAGGAAGGTGTGGAAATCATTCAGCATGGGAACCTTCTTGTCCAGGGGGATAGTCATGTCGTCCTCCACTGTGTCCAGCGCTCGCAACACCAAGTAGAAAATACAAACTGCATGCCTGAATGATGGAGACGGAGAGGAGCTTTCAATCATGAGTTGTGTGTGAAAGAGTATGGTAAAAATGGCCTTGCCACTGATTTAGAAAATAGAAGACAGGTGTCACAGTTCAAAAAAGATCAGGTTAACTTACGGTACACACAGAAGATTCCCTTTCAACAAGGTGCACAACACAGTCACTCACTGATGGCGTACCATTTACAAACAGCTGCCATTTCTTTATTGACAGTTCTGACCTGAACACTGAGCTTAAATTAGACACACAGCAGCAGAAGAAGTAGCAGCAGCAGAAGTCTCTGCCTGCAATATTAATAGTTACCTTTCAAATTCCTGCTGCATGTTTGCAGGGCAATATCCTTTATGTTGTACTGTTATGTTGCTTAATCTTGAGTATTTGTTTTGAACTCTGTTTGGTCTCAAGACCACATTTTGAAGGTCTCGGCCTCGTCTCAGACTGGAACACATTTTTTATTCTGTCCTTGTCTCAATCAAAGAGGATGTGAGATTTTAAACCAATACCTCTCAAGACCACAACATGTTTATGACTACAAATCATTTATTTTGTCAAATCCTAGTGCCCTGTTTGTTTTCAGTGTGGCGAGCAGCCCTGACTCCAACAAATGTAACTTGAAAGACTAAGAGATGCAGGATTGCAGATATATCAGTGATATCAAGTTATCTCTTGATTTTATTTTACAATAACATAGTGTATATGAAAAAGTGGCCTGTGGTGATTTTGATTCTTCAAAGTGTTAAGTTTGTCATTTCAGTGCACTGACAAACACTCATTTAATTGTGTCAGACTTTCACAGCTTACGTCACTGCTTCAGTTGTAGACTGCCTACAGTTGGACACATGCAAAACCAAACGTAGAAGTCAGGAACATAAGTTTGATTGTGCTGTTTGTAACTGCAATATAAGGTGCTTGATTGAATGGTTGAGTTTTCATGCGTTTGTGCACTGGAGGAAAGACAACATGCCTGGCATACACACACATAACCCTAACCCTCACCACCACAACTAAATGTCTATCCTTTACGCCAGGGGTGTCAAACTCATTTTTGTTCAGGGGCCACATACAGCACAATGTGATCTCAAGTGGGCCGGACCAGTAAAATAATAGCATAATAACCTATGACCAACAAGAACTTCATTTTTACAAAACATGACATTTCTTGAGAAATGTAAGTGGAATTTCAACAATATCATGCCTAAATTTACTATGTACACATCACACTGGATCTATAAGGGCACAAACATTTAGTCACAGGTATCTGGAAGTGAAAAATATTGCATTTGACATTCCGTTTAGATTGTAATCGTAGTGTGAAATTTCGACAAATTCATCCTGTGGGCCGGATTGGACCCTCTGGCGGGCCGGTTCTGGCCCCCGGGCCGTATGTTTGACACCCCTGCTTTACGCTAACCCTAAAACTAGGTCTTAACCCCCAAAAAGCCCTTTAAAGATGTGAGGACCAGTCAAAATGTATTCACTCTGCGTGGTTAATACGATTATTGGTCCTCACGAAGACATAAATACAAGAATGCACACACACACATAGACACGCCCCTCGCTGCACACCTGCGGTGATCTAGCTCCCAGAAAGAAGTGTTACTCACCTCAACTCCCCGTCCAGTGCTTGAATCACGGCTGCAAAGCTGCGGCTGGTCTGGTTCAAGTACACATAACAGGTCCGCAGACTCTCGCTCATGGACTCCTGACAGGAGAGACAGAAGAAGGCCGAGTGTCGGTAAAAGCTGGCGGGTCTAACGGCGCTGCGGGCTCGGGCGGCCTCCTGCAGGCCGCGTTCCCCTAATCTCCAGCCTGGCAGCAGGGACCGCGGCGGCGAGGCGGACCCGCAGCCCCGCGGCGCCACCGAGAGAGAGCGCTTGAACGCGGATAGAGAGAATGGACACTTGCAACAGGCTCCGGTCAACATACGGAAAACCCTTCAGCAGCAGCAGCAGCAGCAGCACAGCAAGCGTGGCTACGACACGTCCATATCCACGCCACAGCTGGTGGGTAAAGTGGAAGCATTAAGTCCATGAAGAGGACAAGGGTGTTGAGGGGTCGCGCGACGTGCAAAAAACTTTTTGGGAGGACGTCGAGGAGAGCAAAACAAGAGTTGCACTGATCTGTAAACTGTCTGACGTCACCGCGCACAGATTTGCACAGTGTATCAGAGCGTCTGTAGATCTGCTGTTGTGATTCACACCTGACTCCTCCCACATATACCCAAAACATTACTCTGACATTACTCAACGGGTAGAGGTCGATCGATATGGGTTGCTCTATGGCCCATATTTAAAAAATAAAACTTTTATTCTTCTATCTGATTAAATATAACTGTTTATTAACAAAATATAGCAGATAAAGTTGCTTATAGATCCACTGTATAATAATAAGTGACATAATAGGGATTGTAACTAGGATTGTCAACTATCACCAACCACGTCTGTTGCTTGTGTGTCATTTCTCTGGACTTCACTTGTTGGGTGAATACGTTTAACCTGCAGAGGGCGCACATCATCTAACACTGTACTGTAAAGTTCAAACTGTATGATGCATCTGATGAAAAGCTCACGATTTACGTACGCACACTACGCGGTCCGATGTTCGGATGCGACCTGACTGCTCACACAGTGCGATACCAAATGGTATCAGTACTCGAGTATCATGATACAATCTAATCGTAACAAAAGCATACCATTCCAGCCCTACCTAAAATATTGATTTGGTGATATACCGCCGTCATTCCTTGTGCAAGACGGTAATCGATACGCCAGGGCAAATATCGTTATTTATCGTGCTCGACAGTAAACGGTCGCTGCCAGTTTCACTCGCTGGCTGTCACTACTTCATGCCTCCTCGTGGTGGCGCCGCTCAAATTGATGACCTGGCCGAAGAAGAGGGAGTTCACAGTGATAATGGTGGAGAAAGCTAAATTAAGAGATGCTCCATCCATCCTCCGTTCAATACAAAGACTTTATATCATATGTTGTGAATAAATAGCGAAATCCTGCACTTTTAACTCTTTCACTGACATTTTGTTTTCTTCAGTCGGACAGATATTGTGATGTGTCGCCATTTGATAGTCATGTAATGTATTGATTATCATAGAATCATTGTGTTGTGATATTATTGGTATCATGGACCATGTATCATGTTTCATATTGTGAGGGTTACCCTGTGATTCCCACCCCTAATGCATTTTGAGGAACCCTGCTGTGGAGACCTGTTGTCTTGGAAAAAAGAACCTACTCATGTAATAAACAATCAAATAGTCTAATTTATTGAAAATGAAAGTAAAAGCCTATATAGAAACTATATAACGGTCTGCTGCTCACTAAGGGTCACATTGGTGTTTTAAAAAAGTGGGATTATCTGTCAAACATGCGCACAGCATCGCTCCCCGCCGCTGAACCCTTCCAAGCTCATTATGTGACGTAAATCCCGAGTCAGTGGTCATCTCTGCCTCTGTGTGTGTGTGTGTGTGAGAGAGAGAGAGAGAGAGAGAGACAACACACTAGTCCAAGTCCAATTACCTGACTCTCTTCCCACCGGCTCATTTATTAAGGAACAGGCCAATCCGTTTACAGCTCAGCCTGTCGTGTGTGTGCACACACTAAACATGATGTGCTTCAGACCCGGTTACAGACTGTTAACGCTGCCTTTATGTCATTCACTTCATCCGTGAAGCATCACGCACATGTGTGCATACATCATAACCATCGTATGCTGCTTTATATAATCTCACATGAGTTTTTATTCGCACATTTTTTTACTCACATGATCCAACTTTGGCATGACGGTGCTGCATCCCCCGAGTTTGAATTTGAACAGGTTGTATAGTTCCTCGGGGTGACCCAGTGACTTCAGGATGTCCATGATGCCTTAGGTGTTCCGCTGTTGACTGTTTCTTTAAACACTGAGCAGAGATGTGTCCTCCATCAGATACTCGGCAGCGGCAGCAGCAGCAGCGGCGGAGCTGAGGAGGAAACACGGCATTCGGTCACAACTCTGGTCAGATCGACGGACGCCTCTGATTGGTTGGTGAGTCATGGGCTTAGCGCCGAGCGTCCAATGAGAGACGAGGGTGTCTGGTGTGATGTCCCGCCTCAGTAAGCCATCTGTGCAGCGCAGCGTCTGATTGGTCGGATATTTATCCTGTAAAAAAAACTATACACCTGATACCCGTCTGCATACTGTAAGAGAGGGGGCGGAACTACAAGTTGTCCCACGCAGAATCACAGAGAATAAAATAAAAAATGTATGAATATTAAACAAACAGACTAGAATCATGTGATTAGGGTCATGGTTAGGTACATGGGCGGGGCTATAATCAGGGGGCAAGACTTATGCAAATCACTTCCGCCCCTATGTTGCACTCTGCAGAGAGACTCATGGGTTCCTGCCTGAGACAGTGTGCTGTTCATTTTATCTCCTTAAAAAAACGCTGTTATTATATTATTTAACAATAATATAAGTTATTTTATTCAAATGACCATCATTCTGAGCTACATTCAACACCCAAGAGTGTCAAAGTGTTTGTATCCATGTTCACCAGCAGAGGGCAGAGAAATCAATGTTTATATATTAATTATTCAGCCTTGTATAAAGTACAGGTATCTTACCAGAAAATGACTTTGGTAGAAGTTGAGATTACTGTTTTATAATATTACTTAAGTAAAGTCTAGTAAATGACATTTACTGTACTTAAGTATCAAATGTAATTTTCTGACCAAATGAACTTAAGTTTTAGATGTAAAAGTATTAAAAAAGTGAGGATTCTAGGATTGAGCGATGATACCTCAGTGGTAGGGCGAGTTGTCTTCCAACTGGAGGGTTGTGGGTTCAATTTCTGGCTCTGCTAGTCAGTATGTGTCCTTGAGCAAGACACTTAACCCCATGTTGCAGTGTGTGAATGGGTGAGTGGCAAAATATAGTGATAAGCAGCTCATCAAGACTAGGAAAGCTCTATATAAATACAGACCAACTCTTCTTCTTCTGGTTTTATTTGGCAGTAATAAGCTACACAGATAGTTAGAGGAAGAGAGAGAGTAATTAATCAAACATTAAACATGTCCATAGGTTGAATCTCTAAGATGGCTACACAATGCTGCCGTATGTCCTTCTCTTTGTGTATATATATTGTCATTTTTTGAATATTGACACATTAAACCTCGAAAGACCCAAATCCACAAACAAGCTACAGCATGAGAAGCCACCATGAGTAGTAATGCACAGATCCCGTCCAACGTGCTACACTGCATGACTAGGTCTTCGGTGGTCACAGCTGTGATGCAACATTCATATAATTATGTTTCAAAGGAACCACTGAGGAAAACTGACATTCCTGGCCTGTTGTAAATGCCAGTGGCAATGACAAGGTGATAAACTGACAGCGTTCTTCAGGCAAAGTTGATTCTGTCAAAATATTTAACAAATTTAACAATTTAACATCCTGATAGAAGTGATATTGTTCATAAACAATCAAGTGTAACTGTTCAAAATAAAAGTCTGGCAGTGTTTCACGAGTTTAATGCTATTAAGGAGTGAAACTGAAATGTTTTGTCTGTGTTTGCAGTGGTTAAAAAGAACTTATCTGTGTCGACTGCTCACATCACAACTTCAGCTGAGCAAGAGTCAAGTTAAAGGTCACCTGTGAGGATGTAGCGGGCCGGATCCGGCTCCAGGGCCTTATGTTGCCCATGTGTGGGTTATAGCTTTAAAAGTGTCATGGGTTTGTTTTAGAGATTATGAGCAAAAAAATGACCACGGTGCCATCTCACACCAGGTGTGTTTCCCCTGTAGCAGCGTCATAAAATTGGCTTTAAAATAAAACAACATCCTGTTCACGAATTTAGATACCATCAATAAAATGGTGTTGTTAAATGGGATAACGGAATCTCTTATGAGTCACGGGTCATGTCACCCACAGCTGAGTCTGCCTGAAAGAACCAAACACCCATCGTCAGCTCCTCTGTGCACAGTGTGACAGATGAGACAAGGCTAAGTCAACTGTTACACTTGTTATTGTATAGCTTTTTTTGTTGCTCATTGTCATTGCACAAGGTGAGATGGTGAACTGCAGCTCTCCTCCATTTTGTCTTCCAGAAATGATTCATAAGTGAAATGTTCTATATACCATAGTTTTCTTTTGATCTTTAAGAGAAGGTTAAGTGGTGTTTCTCTCTGCACTCCTCTGTGAACCTGCTCAACAGGAATGTGTGATGAAACATGGCCATGAGCGTAGGAGGAGGAGCCGAGAGCGTTTTGTTGAGATTGCAACAGTTTTGTTTGCTGTTTAGTTTACTTTCATTTGTGATCTGACACCCTGTGATCTATCATAAACACCTGCGCGAAAGAGACAAGACATTTTATTTTGCAATTTTGTGATTTCTGAAAATATCAGCTGTGGAAAGACTGGATGGAGCTTCCCATGTAAGTGAACTCAGATCATATATATAATTGTATACAGTAAAATGTCACCATCTCAGCTCTACAAGTAAATTATACAATTTTATCATCCACTGTTTGCTGTTTTCATTCAGGTTGAGACGCAAGCGACCTCGGTTTGCTGAATATGAGAACAAACCTCCTGTGTCCAGAAAGAACTGTTTGGCCAGTCCTAAAACTCTGCTGGACACAAAACATCTCAGACCAGAGTAAGTGCAGACCTTTTTATATGGTTAGTCTATGGTTGTTAATCTGGATTGTGAATCTGATTAGGATGTATGCGGGTGGGATGGAATGTGAGATTAGGTCATGTTAGATCGGGGGGGGTTATGCAGTGCCGTGGTTCTCACCTCACAGTTCTTTTACTACAAGGTTTTCACATTTAATCTTATATAGGACCAGGCAGTACGACCAAAACTGTTATCACCAGAGTGAAAGATGAAGAAACACTTGAAACAGAGAAACATATTACATATCTGAGGCAAAAGTGCTTGTTATACCTCATATATGTTGAATATTACATATTTTTCAAGTGTATTTTCCTAAATATGTCAACTATTTTTTCAGTGTTGGCTTTAAGCAAGCAATTGTTTAGCAAATAGAGATGTTTTTGTTTTTACAGGACGAGCTGTGTTCACCCCTGTACACACAAGCCTGAATACCTGACTGACAATAAGCATTTCTTTGACCAAATATCATCCTGGTCTGATACTGATTTCTCCGTGAAGAGGGCACTGGAGCACTACAACCACAGAAAAGCCACCAGGGAGGTTTTCCTCGACGACCAAGTCAACAAGAAGTTTTTGGGATTTCACTGTGACATCACAGAGGAATGCGGTGCAGAGGAGAAACAACATTCGTGGGCTGCGATTGAGAAACGGGAGGAGATTGTCATGTATGGACCTTACTATCCAAACTACAACAGCGGAGATCACAGCGAGGACGTCATTATCAGACAAACACAGGAACTTCTGCAGTCAGACGAGTTCACACAAGACTGGAAGGTGTACGTTTTCACTATGAACAGCCCGTGTTTGGCTCGAAACACTAGCTCATGCATGATAAACCTGGTTCAGAAAGCGCACGAGTGGTGGAGTGTGTATGGAGTCAGGACTCATATTGGTTTCATGAGATGCTGGGGCTTCAAAGGAACCAAAGAAAATCTGTTCAGGGAGGTCGACTATGGCCAGGTGGACTGTATAAATCAGACACAGGACCACGAGGACTATGTTAAAGCAGCTAACACGAGACCTGATCTCAATCCTTTATGTGAAAATGTAAGTTCTGCCATTAAACACCTGCTGAGATCTGTAAACCTGAGTTTTTCTTTGAAGACCCTGGTGCAGGGTCAAGACTGGAAGAGTTACTTCAAAAACATGCACTGTGTGTTTGAATGCGAGCCGGACGACGAGAAAAAAGCCTTAACGCAGAAGACGAGCCTCATGATAGAAGCCGCTCAAGCTCGACTTTCAGAAGAAAGTAGGAGTTTTGAGGGACATTTGGAGAGCGGGAATGAGTTTGCACTTGATTACACGTTTGGTCCACAGGGATCTGATGTCCTCCACGAAGACATGAGACTCACGTTTCAACGGAGCTGGCAGGAGATGGTGCAAGACAAATACGCTGAGTTGATTAGGGGGAAACTGACCGACGACTTCAATCAATGTGTCATCCAGCTGTTTGTCACAGATTTCTTAGAGTGCACAAACAATTTTTTGCACATAGGAAGAATCCAGCTGTCCAATGAGGATGCTGTTGAGAAACCAAACCCTTTGACAAGATCGCAAGGAAAAAGGCTTCGACACTAATTATTCTACACATCTGTGATATGTGTTTGAAGCACATTTATGGCCTTCATACCAAACATTCTTACCATTCGCTTTGCATTTGTCTTTATTAGGCTCCTCAGCAGAGCCAACGAGGGTGTCGGGTAGAGTTAGTGCACACGCACAAATACACATACACATATCTATGTCTCGCGTTACTTACAATATATCACAAATGGCGTATTACACAATTATACTGGAGTGGACTTTTTACATACATGGTAGTTATTCTGGTAATTACAAATGTGCGCGCTCTCCCACATTTACACACGTAAATGCTCCCTCCCTTGTTTGTCACAAGCAAATTAAAGCAGTATCACTGATTTTATACAGTACACATTCTTGATGTAATAGGTCATAAATGTGGTTTGAGTTATGTCTATTATTATAATAAATAGTAGCAGGATCTTTTGAATCTTTTGGATGCACGTCTATATTTGTGCCAGCAGAGGGAGCCATGTGACAGTACATCCATCCTCATCATACTGGTCATGTGCATCTTTTCTGCTCCATAGGTAGTTTATCATGTTATATCTTTTCATACATTTTTTAAACATTTTAAAATCTAAAGGAGAAAGGCAAACTGGTCCAGATATTATTCCAGGTCATTATGGAGCAGTTCCTATAGCACTGATGAGATTGTGTACTTTTTTCTTTTTTTTACTGAGGGTCATATCAGTGGTGTTGAGGAGTGATGGATGTCAATAGTTGTGTTTTCTGTGGTGTGGAGATACAAGCTGCTAAGACTTCTGCTGACACCCCATTACAACTGAGGTGCTCGTCATTAAAATACTACATTTGCCTAAAACAGCACAAAAAAAAAAACAGTATACTGGCGTTTTCTGATGAAGTCACATTCAAAAATACTGAAAAGTGTCCACGCAGAGGTGTGTGATTTATCAAGTAACCAGCACATATGTTTTAGTCATGTCTTGTCTCTCGACTGAGATGTTCAAATGTCCTTTACAGATGTACCACTAGGGTATACGTGAAAATATATAGTATACTTGTTACTTTTCTTATTTATACAAACTGACCCTTTATGACACTTCAACTTTGACATCAAAATGCTGTGATTCATCATACATGTCTTTTTTTGGCAAATTGTCCATAATAATTATATGCAAATCATTAAAATTAAGAAAATGTATTGAAATAAAAATGAAAAAAAAGAAGCTATTCATCACTGGCTTATTCTATCAATGGCTTATTTTACAGTTGAGTGTCAGACCCAACATTTTAACCAGGTTTTAATCACAAGAGCTGCTTGTTCACAACTGTCTAAGTAGCTGTGCAGTCATGTTTAACGTTTCCATTCATGTCGTGACTCCCACTTCCATGTCCCATGTGGGATCTTTTGCATCCAGAGCAGTACTTTCCACCACTTTCCACCACTTTCCAAAGAGTCTGTCAGGAGAGTTTCACTGGTGTAGGTGGACCAGTCTGAGATTCTTGGTTGTAGGTCTTCTAAGCCAGGATTAGGTTGTTCCAGGGCTCAGCTTTGGAGCCAGAAGACCCACTGTGGCTGCCAGGTGTCATCTTAAGAGGAATGGCTCCACCTTGAGCAGTCATGTAGGCTGGCAGGGCTGAAATCTGCAGGGACACACAAGAAAATCAGATGTATTAGGATAATTTTACGGATATAATAGGTGCAAAAGTTAGTGTTCTAGAATTAAAATCTTATTGCAATAGTTGCAGTAGATGCAGTACGTAACATTTGGTTGCCTCTGTTTGGTCTTTGTGATCAGAATTAGTGGAACATTATCTGTTTGCTGAAAACAGAGTCTGTCCATCAAAACTAAACACAGGATTTTACATTTATCAGTGGTTGTTATTCCCTATAAGGTATTTTGTTTTTTATCACTGTGTCATTGTGCATGTCACAGACACCAACAAACAAACAGAAATTGCTGTGCTGCTAGCTGCCAGCAGGTGGTGCTATGCTATGATGATTTGTGGCCAGGTTTCTCGGGACAATCGGTCAATTTATGGAGAAGTTGTAGGGCACTTCCTGTTTCGTGGTAAAATGGTGGGCCAACTTCCTTTTGAGTTAAGGTCATGGTACCAATAGACTTTTTTGTTTGTCTTGGGCTGTGGCATGTTTCCACCAAGTTTGGTGAAATTTGGTGCAACTTGGTTTCGATTTTGTCGTACCAGGTTTCACCTTTGGACCACTTTTACATATTCTTGTTTTATGAAAAAAAGTGACAATTTTCATCCGTTTTTACCAAAATTTATTACCTCAAGAATGCAATCCTTTCGAAAGAAAAGATAATTAATTTCAATAGATCCTTACACCACTGAGTGAGTGCTCGGGCCCTAATAAATATTGTAAAATGAACAAAACCATAGCTCTCAGTGGTAATGTTGTGGGCGGTAATTATCTTTTACTTTGGTCCATGAGGTCATTGGACCGTTCAGTGGGGGCATTTGTTTTCACTGTTCAACTCACCTGTGTGTGTGAGCTGTGGTGTGTGAACAAGCTGTGAGCCCCTGGCTCTGTTTTTATCTGACGTGGCTCCTCTGTGCTGCTGCTGCTGCTGCTACTGCTGCTGTTGATGGTGGTGGTGGATGTGGATGTGGAGGTGCGGAGAGTGCTGCTGCTGCTACTGCTGCTGCTGTTGCTGGGTGTGACTGGAGTTCCTTCACCACCTGGAGTCCCTGTAGAGCAGAGAACAATAGTTATCCCACTTGTACAGCCAGTAAACACCAGTGTGCCCCATGTGGCGTGTCACTTAGGGAGTAAAATATCTTTTTGGTTAAGCAACTTCTGCTATATTGTACTGTATTAGTAGAAAAGATACCACGTTTTATTGTTTCTCACCTGTTTGGGACTTGTTGAGGTTCTTGGGTTTGCGTTTGCGGGTCTGGATTCCCTCTTTCTTCATAGCCAGAGGCCGCGGTACCTATGGAGACACAAAAGAACATACCAAAGCACATAGAAGAGAGATTTAGTAAATGGTAGTTATAGTGCTTTTAAACAAACACTATCTCGTCTCCCTCGCCCCCTACTTTTTCTCTCACCCCATGGAGTTTCATGTAGAGGCCACAGGCGTTGCAGACCGGCTCTCCCTCTGCGTTTCGTCTCCACAGAGTGGTGGTGGTGGTATGACAGTTGGTGCAGGAGAGGCCCACCCTTCTGGAGGCAGACTGCAACACATTAAACATGTTGGTCAGTGATAAAAAAGAACAAAACAAGAAGAGAGTAAAGGTTATATAATAGAATCGAAGATGATATATGTACCAGTCGTCTTTGGGGTTTGATGAGAGGTCTGTTGATGCCGTTCATCTTGTGGTACAGGCCGCAGGCGTTACACAAGTAGTGGCCAGTACCATCTCGCCTCCAGAGCGGGGTCGACATCGCCCCGCAGTTCACGCACTCTCGGCCCTCAGCGAAGTCGTCAAACAAATCTGATCGGGGAAGGACATGTGAGAGAATGAAGGGTTAATGCTGTCTTTAATGGTTGTACTGAAAACTGTGAGGTCATGGCGAGCCACACTGTTGGTGTGGTGGTTAGTAGCCAGAAGACCCGTGTTTGAGACCCAGAACAAGGGCCTCTCTGCATGGAGTTTGCATGTTTTCCTTGTGTGTGCATGGGTTTTCTCCGGTTTCCTTCCACAGTCCAAAAACATGCGATATGGGGATTAGGCAAATTGGATAATCTAAACTGACCATAAGAGTGGATGGTTGTTTGTCTCTATATGTGGCCCTGTGATGGCGATCTGTCCAGGGTGTACCCCTCCAATCATCTGATGTCCGATTGGCACAGAGCCCCCCCACGACCCTCAAGTGGTGGATAAAGCGGTAGAAAATAGATGAATGGATGAGGTCATAGCTGCTTTTCTGTCGATCCATCCATCCATCCAAAATTCACAAAAGCACACAGATTAATATTGCCTTTGCCAAATGTGTTCCATTCTAGTGTGAAAGAATTAGTGCCATCTAATGGTGAGTTTGCAGATTGCAACAAAGGGAGCGCTCCTCCACTCGACCCTCTAATTACCAAGCGTGTCAGGCAACTACGGCAGCCTCCACAATGCAAGCCCCTTGCTTAATGTACATATGAAAGGATTATTACAGTGTTTCTCAATCGTGGTCCTCGGGACCCACTGCCTTGCATGTTTTAAATGTGTCCCTGCTCCAACACACCTGATTCAAATAGCTCATCAACGACCCATTTATTTGAATCAGGTGTGTTGGAGCAGGGACACATGTAAAACATGGACCAGGTTTGAGAAATACTGGATGGCTATTCTAAATATTTGACTCATAGAGGATTCTTTCCATCCTTTTTAATAAACTGTCTCTTGTGTAAAAGGGTGATTATGCTGAGCGGTGATACAGTTATTCTGCGCCAGCAGGAGGCGCCAGCTGCAGTAACCCTGGCCCACACACACAACAGCAGCCTGGATTCCCTCCTTATCTCACAACTCCCCTCAAGATAAAGAGGCAGCTGGAAATAGAGACAGAGTAAAGCTCCATCATATTCAAATAGAGACTCCATGTCTGTCACATCTCCTTCTCCTCTCTCTCTCTCTCTCTCTCTCTCTCTCTGTCTTTGTCTCTGATAGCATGACATCTGATGAATGTAGTCTTCACTTGCTCATCTGGCACATTACAGAGTATCTCCAAAGAAACACTTAGCCGTTAGAAGACATCAATCTGCAGTGTGGAAGTGACACACTGATATTTTTTTAAGGTAGCAGTGATGAGAGCAGCCAATAATAGTTGGAGGAGCTGCGGAAAACACTGAATCAGAACTCTATCTTCATAATGGGGTCAGCCGTTACTGCCGTATAAATTATGAAATTGGCCAGAAAGGCATCTATAAAACACCATAACTTTATAAACAGGACATTTTCTCACTATAACCAACACACTTCCTCAATTAAACAAGCTGTTACGGCACTGTAATTGGCATTATGTGGTACAAAAAAGGTCTTGGGGAGATCCCTGATAGATATTTATCAAGATTTTTTCACTGAAAAGTATATAAAATGAGTCCGCAGAGCCGAAAAGAGCCACAAAGTTCATTTCCTTCTGTGTTTCATAATGTCTTTTTTAATTTCACTTCAGTGAGCGTATGAACCTGGCCATCTAGAGAGTTAATGGAAAGGTACTAGTGATACAAACGGGGCCTCCTCCAAGGCTAAGAGCAAAAACAGGCGACTGCAGGGCAGCATAACCTTGAGCCAGGCAGCAATTGTAGCCAACACAACAGTAGCGGCAACACGAGAACACACTCTACGCGGTGCACTGTGCCGCGCTGTGCTGTCCACGTCTCTGTATCTGAGTGCAGGCGTTTATTTTTTCCGCTGCACAAAATGTCAGGGTGTATCTTTATCAGATACACGCTGACAATCAGGGTGCAGTTTAAAAACAGCCACGCTAACGCCGCCAGAGGTCAAAGGTGACTCCCGGTGACAGTGATAAATGTGGAGAGTAACGTCTAAGCATGTTTGAGAGGATTTCATCATGGCCACTGTGAGCGTCATTTCAGATTACAGTAGCAATACTAAGCTTGACGCGAACACATAACATAATAACATAATATAGTCTCTAATCAGTAAGTTTACTCAGAATCTATATGTTAGTAAATACAATGTGTTTGTTTGCTACTTGAGTATTTCCATTTTTGCTGTATTAATATTCAACTTTTTACTATTTTACTACATTTGTTTGGTAAAGTGACTTCACAAATTAAGGTTTCACTATTATACAAGTAATGCATTTTATATAAGAGTAGTATAATGTATATTCTATCACATTTACTGTTGATACTTTATTTTTTTGTACCTGGTGTGTGAATTATACATTTTACTTCATTTTATCACTTTAACTTCAATATAATTCAAAAACTCATTTTTTCCTTTTCATATTTTAGTTATATTTTATGCTCATTATTTTTTTTTTTTAACTTTTATGATTTTGGCTTTAATTGTGATCATTTATAAAGGAGCAAAGAGTTTTTTGTTTTTTTTTACAACTGTCAGAGTATCATATCAGAATGATAACGCAGGTCTTTCCTTTTGGAAACTAGAACAACAACAATATCAAAAAACACAACACAAAAGGATTGTTTGCTGTTTACATTTAAATTTTCAGTCAAATCAGATGTACATTGCAGAATCACCATCTCGAGAAAGATAAGCCAAACAACAACTATCAAAGTAATTTGATACTATGTTAAAAAAGAAGAAGAATGTACTGTAAATTTAAATGAAACAATTTTCAAAAACTGTCAAACATAGACTGGATTTAAATCTGAAAGTAATTATTTATTTTCTTTGAAAACTTCTTACCTTTTGAGCTAGTTTCATTGTTATTTACTAAAAAAGGGGTGGAGTTTCATGTCATGACTGAAAGCTTTGATTTAATTTGCTGTTACTGTGAAACAATGAGTGCATGCGGTCTGTGGCTGATAGCTCTTTTCATTCATCAATCAGTGAACAGGCCAAACTGTGAGTTCAGCATGATCTGTAATCAGATGAAGAGGTCAGATCGGATCAATGCTCTTATCTCTCACAGCTGATCTCTTTCTTCATCAAACAGTTCAAGGGGACGACCTTGTCGATGTGGACGCCGTTATCGGCACCACGGGTCACAAATTAATCGACGCATATAATGTAAATGTATGAATGTCAATTTGGAGATGGAAAACAAATGTTTAAATATTGTTTTGGTGAGTGAAATGAAAATAAGAGGCTGCAGCTGCACAGACAAGATAATCTAGGAGACACACACAGGTCATATCTGATTAATGTAGACGATACATGATGCAAGTCAAAGCATCAAGAAAACAAAACAAAGCTAAATCAATGCATTGTGAAATGGCTGTGTGTGTGTGTGTGTGTGTGTGTGTGTGTGTACATGAGTCATATTTAAGCTTCAGCTACTGCAGGTCACTGTCACCTCAGTTCATACCTGTGATATAAACATACACATGAATATTCACTGCATCATAAATCAAAAGAAAACACACCTGCAGTTCACGGTTTGATTCCCTCTGATCTACAGTCAAATACTCATAAACCGGGGCTATCAATTCAGACTCAGTTAAATATGAATTTATATGACTTTAATAACATCTCTGATATTATCTAACATATGTTTGTTATTATTATGGTATACTGTCTTTTGTTGTTGCGAATCTAATGTGGACATGGGTGGCTTTTACAACATTTAGATATTTTCACTTAGATAAATCCAACAACCTGTTGGCCTCCCTTCAGAATATATTTATTTATATTTATTTAAACATATTTTTTCATATATAGGACATATTTTTGTCAACAAAAGGCTAAGGAACTTTGATTAAAGTAGCTATTTGTTAGTGCATTTACGTGTAAAATTAGAGGGGAAAATGCTGCTCAAGGTAAATTAATAATAAATTGTCTATGCACTTCATTGCTCGCAATCTGATTTTTATTTCTGGAAATATAACAACACATTGTGATGTGGTGATGCCTTGTGTTTAACACATTTGTGGAAAAAAATAAGAAAATCCACAAGTGACTTATTTTAATTTTAAAGAATATGTGTGTGTGTGTGCGTGTGTGCGTGTGTGTGTGTGTGTGTGTGTGTGTGTGTGTGGTGAATCTGAGGAAAAAAAATTCTAATTATTTTAAAATTAAAATCATTATGTAAATGAGAAAAATTGAGAAAAAATAATTGTATTCGTGCCACATTCACATAGGACGGTATACGGAAATGTTGCTTAAATTAAATGTTGCAAATATTGGGTTCTCAGATCGTTTAAATAAAAAAAAGAAGAAGACGCAAATGAGTGAATCTGAACTTAAACTGTGTGAAATATAATCACACATATGATAGTGTCTTATTGTATGAATAATGTAATCTTTTTAATGTATTTATTATTATTTAAAATAATTTCCAATGATATTATATATGAATTCAATCAAATCATATTCTTAATTAATAAATGGATTCTGTTTCAAACAAACTAAAAATAAATTCTAAACATTATTGCATTAAAACAAGAGCATTTTTACTCCTTTTTTGTTGCAGGTTTGATTCGTGTTTTTTGAGATAAATGTGTTGTTTTTAATCAGCTTTCCTCTGGTTTTGACTGTCTTTATTAATCCCTCACGTTTGTTTTATTTACACTTTGACAATCCTTATTTCTACTTCCTAATATGAAGAAAAACAGACACCTGTTCTAACAGTGACTCTTACAGAAATGCTATAATGAAATATAAAAGTTGCTCACCCATGTTTGGATGCCGTGCCGCGCCTGGAGTAGCACCGGTCTGGAGACCGTGCAGCACCGAGCTGTCGAAGGGGGACGCCGACCACGTTCCGCCCATGTTCGGGCTCATGTAGGCCGTGTACGGGCTGTGGTAGGACGCGCCGAGGCCCCGGGGGGTGCCGTAGTGCTCCCTCCCGTTGGCAGAGATATTCAGCGGGCTGGAGTACGCGGAGGCTGCCGTCTCCCGGACCGCGGCCACCCCGGAGGTGAGAGGCGGGCTCGTGGAGAAGCTGAAACGCGGAGACACCGGGGAGGAGTGGTTGTACGAGGGCACCGAGTCTGCGCCCGACTGCCCCCAGGCAGAGTGGCTCGACACGGGGCTGCTCTGCTGCGACGCACCGGGCGTCTGGAGGTACGGGATCATCGGGGTGACGACCCGGGTGGTGGGCACATAAACCGGGGAGGTGCCCGCCGAGGCGTTGTGCAGAAATCCGGCCTCATAGGAAGGGGGTCCGTGGTTGGTGGTCATTATGCCCTGGTACATATCCGCCGCGTGAAGCTGCACATCCGTGTTGTGGGGGCAAGTGATAATGATGATGATGTGGAAGCAGATTATTCTAAGAGATTAATGCAAATCACAGGTGGATTTTTAAAACAATCCGATTAGATGATCGGTTTCCTGTTTAAAATCAAATCTGTTGCTAAAAAAAAAGTTAAAGCAAAAGATCTGCAACATCCAGATAATTCAGAGAAAAAAGTAAGAGAGGAGACTTGAGACTGGAGGGGTGAATGAGTGAATGAGTGAGTGAGCCTGTGATCAAGATCCAGCTGTTATCATCTCTCTCTCCCTCTCTCTCTCTCTCTCTCTCTCTCTCCCTCTCCCTCTGTCTCTCTCCCTCTCCATGTTTCAAATTTCAGTGTTTTTCAAAGTTTGATAATTTCACACAAGATCGACATATAATCACCATCATCATTTACGGCTGTCTTTTTATTATCTGAGGTGACTTTTGCATTTGAAAATAATTACTTATCACTTCACTTATCGCTTAACATAAGCATTTAAGTTTTCTTTACAGTGACTATAGTCGATTCGCACCGTAAACCTGGTCAAATTCTGTATTTATAAACGAATACACTTTC
Source organism: Solea senegalensis (assembly GCF_019176455.1). Lineage (NCBI taxonomy): Eukaryota > Metazoa > Chordata > Actinopteri > Pleuronectiformes > Soleidae > Solea > Solea senegalensis. Next base: position 10,303,919 of record NC_058037.1, on the reverse strand, counting down.
TTTTAAAAACAAAACAAAAAAAACACATTTGTAAATGTCAGTCAGAATACTGAACATTTAAGTGACGCTTAATCATTTGCATGAATGTTTACTTTCCTTTTAGTATTTGTAAAACGTCTTAATTGTCATATTTTAAATGTCATATTGTTTGTTATTTATTATATTTATCACTGTGACATTCTTGCGCTCCTCTATTTAAAGATATAGGTAATAGATACAAATCACACATGTCTGATATGTCAGCAGCTTGAAATAAATACGTTGATATTACATCATTATTACAGTATTATTATTATTATTATTATTATTATTATTATTATTATTATATATCATTATTATTATTATTATTATCATTACAAAGACAAAACTGATTGTGATCGAAAAGTTAAGCGGGTAAGAGATACGTTCAAAACACGCGCGTGTTCATCTCGGACTAACTAACTTCTACGTTGAGTTATACGAGAGTTAGTGCGCACGTGGATCAGAGGGAAATTCACCAGTTTTGGAATAAAGATAATAAATGATCATTTATGTATGCACTGATTTTGCTTGTTTTTAAAATATCTGATTATACTGGCAGTTTTACAAGTGAGACCTACAGACTGACAGACTGGGTTGTGTGTCTGTGTGTCTGTGTTTGTGTTTTATTTGATTATTATTTGTTTTCCTCCCACTGTCAGGAGCAGGATGAAGAATATGAGGTGGATGCTCGTCGCGCCTGCAGTCGTCTGTTGTCCTCATGAGGACGGATTTATTCCTGTCATCAACACCAGCAAACGTAAACACACGAGGCCTTTTCATTGTGCGGCCACTTCCCACTGACAGCCTCTCAGTGAATTATGGGACTGCGAGCGCGCGCGCGCGCGTGTGTGTGTGTGTGTGTGTGTGTGTTTCTCAAATGTAGGTGCACATGAAAATGTTCTGTATTCATCACCCTTGATCATACTTCTCTGTTGTTGTTATTTTTGTTATTCTATTATGCCTTTAAATCTTAATTTATGCCTTGGTTTTATGAATGTGGGGCTGCCACAAAATCACTTGCATCATCCTATATAATAACATTTCAGTGAATTATCATGATATATTTTATCTTTATTTATTGTCCATTTATTCCAATATAAGGCACCTCTGAACCTGGTGTAACTAATTAATATAATTAATAATAAGAAGAAGAAGAATCACAAATGTGTTTTTAGTACTTAATTATACTTCATGGATTCATAAAGTTTTCTGGTTCTGGTTCTGTATCAAACACAGAGGTCTCAAAAATGTGGGACATGGGCCACACAAGGCCCTCCAAACAAATTCATGTGGCCCACCACTTAATTTTCTTTTGTAGTTATTTAAACTTTATTTATACAGGTTATGCCATCAAGACCTGTCAATCACAACAACGCAGAGTTATACACATACAACACAGCAATAAAGGAAATGTGCAAGATGTCAAGTGAATAAACAGATATAAAAAAATACCCTCTCCAGTGACTTAATTCAAACCTAAAATCAAGTTAAAAATAAGTTATTTCTATATGTTTTTTTATACTTTCATTTTGCATCATACATGTGCTTTCACGCTATATATGGTTCAAAACAAACACTTTTATTTTGAAATTCTATGAACTATTGTCACACATATATTGTGATATCAGAATAGCTCATCGTTTTTCACACCGTACGAGGCAAGAAAATCACTCATGCTCAATTCAGCAGCAGCAGCAGTGGACGTTTACCGTCACGCGTCTTCTGATCTGGTAAACTGCTCCAATCTGTTTCTGTCTAATCTGAGCACATAAAGGGTGAAGAGTTTGTGAAAATATATCCTTTGTAAAAAATCGAACACAGTTCATCCTCTCTTTTGTTGTTCTACTGTACACTGTGTGTGTTTTGATTTGTGTGTTTGCACATGTCAGGCTGTATCACTGACAGTGACAGAGGCCAGAGCTCAGGCGTGTGTGTATGTGTATGTGTGTGTGTGTTTATAATCATGATTCATTCTTTGTAACTCTGTGTGTGTTTGTGTGTGTATTTGCTGTCAGTGTGTATGAATGAGGAGGTGTTGGGTGAGGGACTAGATAGAGATGCTGGAATGTGGTAGACAGAGTGGACTGTTGCTGAAGGTGTGTGTGTACACGTGTGTGTGTGCATGCGTGTGCGTGCGTCCAAGTAAGCCAGGCACCAGGAAAACTGTCCCCATCCTGGCTGGGGAAGAGATTCAATCATTTGGGGGTCGGGGACTTACTTTGGCCCCTTCTTCCTCACATACACAGACACACACACACCCTCTGAGTCTAGTAGACTCCTGGCTCCAGGAAGAAGACTTCAAATTGAGGAGCAGGAAAAAACAGGAGGCAGAAAACACACACACACACACACACACACACAGTATTCTTTATTCATTTTGCAAACTAAGTTAAAAAAGAGTCTTCCTCCTTTTCTCACATGGTCTTGCCTGGTGTCATCTTCGTTCAATGTCTTTGTTCTGGTTTCATCTGATCAGCCTGATCATCAAAGATTCACTCACGTGATAATGATCCTGCTGAAGACAGTGTTAATCAATGTTACCTCACTGTGTGTGTATGTGAAAGACCTGTGATTACATTGATCTAATGACTCAGATTATCAGCCAATTGACGGACCAAGGCAGGCCAGATATTTAATAAACTGTGTAAAGCTAAAACAAAGAGCAAAGAACACAGCGATCGTCCACTGCTGGTTTATTCACTTGACAACAGTCAAAAGAAGTTAAAACAGGTTTGTTTAACCTCTTGACTCCAGCCTTTTCCTATTTTATTCCACCCTGTGTTGTATTTTACTTAATTTGCTTAGTTTGTTTAATTTCGAAGTTAAAACTGTTTTTTTTTTTACTCTTTTACTGTAGACGTTTCCCTTTTAATTCCACCGCTTTGTTGTGTTTTGTTGTTGTTCTATTGCTGTATTTGCCTTTTTCTCTTTAGATTGAATTTTCCTTTCATTATGAAGCACTTTGAGCTGCAATCCTTGTATGAAAGGTGCTTAGTATGAAACAAGAAATGAATATGATAAGTAATGTGTTAAATGCAAAAGACAAAGCTTTTGTTTTTCAATAATTACGTGTCATTTCTGTTGTGGGATTGTGTACCTTGGAGATATACCAAGGTATTTGTGAGTTATGCTTGTGGATTAAGTGTGTTTGACCAGGTAAGGTCACACTCTGGAGACACTGAACTCCTCATAGAGCACAGCGTTAACCAGGAGTGTGCTTTTGAACAAATTATTAACTCCTCAGTTGCAGGTTCTCATCTGTGTTGAGCTGGAGTGCTGAACTGGACTCTTGGTTTCACACACTGTTTGAAGAGCAGTGCAAACACATCACGCGACACTCAATTACAGGTGATAAGGAGCCAATTATCAAAATCTCCTTTGTTCCTGTGACGGCCTCCAAAGTTTGTGAGGCTACTTCACCAAGCGACAAGCGCTCGTATACACTAATATTTGAAATTCCACTCGTGGGTGTCGCCCACTCAAATATGACACAGTTAATTCATAAAAAAAAATGTTAATGAAGTTCTGTGAGGAACTTATTTGGGTCACGTGACATTTGGGCAAACGGGGGCATGTATAAGCCTTAGCAAATATATTTTTAGCAGCGAAGACTCAGGGATCCCAGGACCTCTCCCTGCGATAAGCAGTGGCCAAAGTCCGCAGGCCAGAGAAGGTCTGAAGAGCAAATAGGGAACACACACACACACACACACACATGCAGGACCAGTGTTTAATATGCTGATACATGGGGCTTAGTCGCAGTGTGATGTGGCAGGCAGATGCTGTTTGCTCACACACGTGTGAGGTGAGGGCAGGTTGGGGGTAAGATCCAGGTTAGGCAAAGGTGAGGTGACATCATCAAAAACAATGGATGGTGGTGTCTTCGAGGAGTTCACGTAGAGTTCAGCCACACGGGGTTAAAGAGGTGTCACCGGTTCTCAGGTGTCACAAGACGCAGGCTGGCGGGAATGAAAAAAGAAGCAAAGTCTGTGTGAGCGTTTTTGTCACTTCACCGATTAGCATTTAGCTTTGTGTTACTAGAATAGGGGTAGTATTTTACGTCTTTGTTACGTGCCCACCAGTGACATTTGGTCCTGTTAGCGTAACTGTAAGCAAAGATGGAGGACACTGTTTACATTCTGGACATGAGGTCCCGCAGTTTCAAGCCTCGGATCAAGGCTCGGACCAAGTGTCACTGGTGGGCACGCAAGAAAAAAAAGAATGACGATATTTCTCGACTTCAAAAATACTACCCCTATTCTAGTAACACAAAGCGAAACGTAAATCGGTGAAGTGTTCCTTTAAAAACTCTCTCCTCCTGTCAGTCACAGGCTGGCTCCTCCCCCTCTCCTTTAAAAACACTGCACAAGAAAATAAAAAGGAGAAAAGTTGTCACCGCACACTTGCGCCAATAACAGCAGGGATATTTCTGTTTGGACAAAGAAGAGAAGGAGGGCAGGAATGGAGGAGAAAAACTTTGACAGAGTGATTTTAGTCTGAAAAAAGATGAGGTTGAAAGAGAGAGGGAATGGAGAAGGGTGATGCCACCAGACAGGAGGAGCAGTGGAAAACAAAAGAGGCTCCACACTCTGCTGTGTCTTATCTGTCTGAGGGTCTTATCCACCGCCGGCTCTGTTAGTGTAACCCCATTCCCTCCCTCCCTCCCTCCTCATGCTCTCCTTCCACCTCATCCCTCCATCTCCAACCAGCCCTCACCCCCACCACCACTGCTGCTCGCTGTGGACCCCGTTATCAGGGCCCATGGCTGACGTCAGGGGGGCCCGCTGGTGCTGTGGGGTGGGGGGGGCCGGAGACGGAGGCTGATAGCGCGGCAGAGGCTGCCTCCGCACAGGCTGTGGGAACTACGAACCCAGCCCACCTCGACCCAGTGGCCTCGCACGTCCACCACGAACACACACACACACATCACACACACACAGAAATAAATGTACAGTTAATTGGAACGAAAATATCTCTCACACACACACACACAGTTTCAGCAATAATGCATTTGTTTCTGCAGGTTAGAACACAGTATGTTCAATAAATGGCCTTTTGATCCCATTTCGAGATTTACAACAACATACTGTATGTGTATGATGTCACTTCCTGTCGTTGGTCGATACATATATATATATATATATATAACCTGATTGCACCTAATTTCTGGTTTGGCAGCCTCATAAAAGTAAGTTTGTTGCAACGTGTCAGTGAGTAGTTTTTAAATTTACTCAGTGAAACTTACACAGAGTCAAACAGCTGTACTTCTTTCTTTCTTTCTTTCTTTAAAAAGTTAAAGTTCTTTAAAAATGTTAATGTTACTTATTTGGTTACGCAAGCAAACTGATTTTAATTCAATACAAGTAAATAAATATAATTTGACAAATAATAATGTGTTTTACTATTTTTCCTGGGTTTTTTTGTAGAACAGTACATTTGAAAATTCATGTACAACAATAATAATAATTTTTTAGCTTTAAAAACATAATTTCAGTTGAAGAGCTTCAACATACTGGTGTATTAACCATTACAGAAAAATAAAAAAAAAAACATTTATATCATTACCAATGCTGTTGATTTGGGGCAGCTGTGGCTTTGTGTGATGGTCTAATAAATGTGTTAAGCGCATGTTTGTGCCATGCTTTATCATCTATTTCCCTTTAAATGAGAACATAGGAGCTGGAACTAGTTATTGACCCCATTAACTCCTCAGAAAATACAGATTTCAGATACGTTTTGCACAAACTGTGGATCACAGTCTCTTTGAGCCTCTGTAAAATAAACAGGAATCTTTTTCCACAGCAGATAAAACTGTAAAATTCCACAATGGTGACATACCACAGGGAGGAACGCCCGCCTCCTGCACATGCACCAAAATTGTTGCCTTTTTTTTTTTTGTTATTTGTTATCTCCCTTTCCATTTCTCTGTCATGACTGCCATTTCACCAAATTGCTTTATCCACCGCAAGGATTTCCAACCACACTCTGGAGAAATCAGTTCCCCAAACACCCTGAAGTGATAACACATGGGAAAGGACGCTGACGGAGATGAAGCCGAGGTTGGTTTATTGTGACTACTGTCAGCTCATGTATCTCCATAAACGCGGTGCGGCTGACACACTGTGATGCAGGGCCACAAAACATTAATCCACTGGAGGAGAGAAAAACAGGGAATTAATTACCAGAGACTAGGTTAAGGAGGCACTTAGCCCCAAAGTGGAGGAATGGCTATTGTCATGGCCAGAAAATGAGTGTGTGTGTGTGGAGGGTGTCAGAGTGTGGGGGGTGAGCGTGGAGGTAATGGTGAGGGAGTTAACAGGTGCAATTCTGATGTGTGGGGAGTGAGTGGCTGCAGCAAGCTGGTGAATTTCACATCATTAGTTGCAGGTGCAGTCCTCCCAAAAAGTACACACACACACACACACACACACAAAGGTTTGCACAGCTATTCTTCTGAGGACACTCCATTGATTTCCATTCATTTAGACAGCCTCAACCAGGGGTCTGCAACATGTGGCTCTTCAACGCTTCTGCAGCGGCTCCCTGTAGCGTTTGAAAGAATTATGTTTATCTTTATTTCCTTTCTTTCCTTCATTATTTCATTCAAAGTGAACACTTGTTCTTTTAGGGATCAACTAAATCCACTAAAATATGCGTCACACGTAGGATTTTAGTCAAATGTAGTCTACGTCAAATGCCATATTGAAAAGGTCCCAGAACCCAAGAGAGACACTCCCAGCAATTAAATTAAGACATTTGTACATGAAGACATACACATATGCAGGTTTGTCAACAGTTCTTTTTCTACTTTTTAGATTTCATGAATTTAACAAACTTTTTTTTAATGTATAAATAGAGTATATATATATATATATATATATATATATATATGTATGTGGATCAAATTTTTGCTGCTCCAGATTACATTTATATGGGTGGAGAAGGGGCAAAAATGGCTCTTTTAATACTAAAATTTACAGATCCCTGGTCTAAACAACACTCTTATTCCAACCCATAATCTGATAATGTCTAACTCTAACCTTAACTAACCACAACTCAGGTCTTTAGCCCTAAACTTAAACCAGTTCTTCAGAAACGAGGGTCGGCCTCATGAGGACCATGAAAACAAGTACAATCCATTTGCAACTAAACCTTATTAATTATCATCCTGCAGCGTCTGTTTGCTCCAAAGCACAACGCGTCCAACGTTCCATTTCTTTATTTTATTTCTGGTCAGTCATTATACTTTAGAAGTGAACGGGAGTATAAAGAAATGGCGCATGAATCTGCCATTTACACGTTCATATGTTCCCACATCTTCATACATGTGTGTCCGATGTTTTCAGAGATGGATCTGTTGGATAGGGAGTGGAGACACACTTATCAGTGTGTTGTCTTGGATAAGGTGGAGAAGATTTGTAACACTGCGGTCAGCCAGTCCTCGGTTTGTATGTGTGTGTTTCTCTCTCTCTCTCTCTCTCTCTCTTTCACCCTTAGTCTGACCTCCTCTTGGCCGAGCAAGTGGAGGAAGAGAAGCGTGGCCTTGACAGAGCGAGAGGAAGGGTAAGATGTAAAATAAGAAGCAGCAGCTAAGAGAAAGCGTCTGTTGTTTCGGAGCTGCTGCTTATCTCCACCTCGCGCCCGGCCCTTTCTCTCACTCTCTTTGTCAGACACACACTCCCTAAATTTCATGGTGTGCTTGGGTGTAAAGAAATGTGGGAGACTGGGAGTAGAGGTGAGCAGAGGTGCAGCAAGGGGGAAAATGAAAGCTGCACTCAAAAGAGTTAACCGTTACTGTACAGTGTGGCTGTGGAAATGATAATAGAAAAATGTTTTGTTGTTGAGTCTGTGTCTGTATTAATTTAAGCCTTATTGATATGAATGTATTGGCATTCATGTGACTGACACGTGGGAACGTATGTATATATTAAAGCTGCATAATATGCAAAATATGATGCTCAAAAAAGGGGGGCAACAACACAATCCCACATAAAAACATGATAACTTTAATATTTCAGATGAAAATCATCATTGATATGAATGTATAATTGTATGGCAACAAAATAATGTAACCCGCTGAGGGCTGGATTCAGAATCACACAGGAAATATGATAAAATAATGATTCGATGTTGCCTTATCATTCCCAGCCGTGTGAGTGATAATGAGCCACAGATTATTAAAATTCTGAATATTTTCTGGAGCTCTCATCACATGAACTTAGACAGAAATGATTGTTTCATATGCAACAGATGAGTGGAGGTAATCGCTCCATCTCTGACAAACATATGGCCCTCAGGCCAGAGCCGGCCCACCAGAGGGTCCAATCCGGCCCGTGGGATGAATCAACATTTTTCAGTTCCAGATACCTGTGACTAAATGTTTTGTGCCTTTTTAAATCCACTGTGATCTGTAAACTCTAATCCACATTGTTATGCTCCGCCTGCGTCTCCTCCTTTCCCTCCTGCAATCAGCACACCTGCTCCCAATCTAATTATCAAGCACCTCTACTTATTTCCTGGTTCTCCAGTCTCTCGTCATCAGGTTGTTACAGACCTCTGTGTGGTAAGTGGCACGGTTCTCTTGAAGAAATCGCAGTTTTCTAGTGTTTAGTTATTTGTTTGTTACTCTGCTCTTGTTAACTAATGAATGCCTGATGAAGATACCATGTTTTGGCCCAAATCAATGGCTTAAAGGAAAAAACTGGTCCTTGACCATACTTTCTTGCTAAAGATATTGTTCTCTATACTCCAACTTGTTCCTATTCTCTACAGTCTACCTATATTGTGTTTGTTCTCCAACTCGTTCCCCCTTTTTTAGCATTGGTAGCACAGTAGCAGTGGTAAAGACTTGTATAAAGGTAGAAGTAATCTCTGTGACGTGATTGGTCAAAGCCTCCTGTCACACTACAGATGGACTTGTGAGGCTGTACACGGAGCTAAGAGATGCAGGATTTGCATTATTGCACCGATCATGTGAAACAAAACTACTGTTTCAGAAAAGAATGGAGACTTAACAGTTAATAATAAACCCGAGTCTCGTGCTTTATGACTCTCTGATTCAGTGTGACTGGTGCAGCCTGTCAAAACTGAAGCGCTTCATCTAACAGCTCACTGTAGCTGCTCCTTCTTTATCCCTGACTCCCTACAGTCATTAAAACTGATCTGCTGTCAAAAAAAAAATACTGCTGTCTCGTGTTGTTGACATCTTTTACATAATTAACTTGCTTTAAGGTCAACATGTGAGCCTCACCCGAACATTAGTGGCCAGTACTGTATACTCTGCCATGCCGCCTGACTTGGTGCCCTCGTCTCTGCCCTTAAGCAGACCTGATAAGTGCAGGCCTCATTAGTCTTTTTTAATTGGTCCTGAACAGCTGTAGTAAACTGGTCTGTGGACAAACGCCAGGCTAAAGTAAACCGACTCAGTGGAAACACTGCACAGGCCGGCCGACAGATCAGAGTGCAACGTCAAGCTCAGCAAATGCAGCGTTTGATCGAGACCATTGAGGTGATTCATCTCAAGAGGGTTTTTTTATATATATATATATATATATATATATATATATATATATATATATATATATATATATATATATATATATATACATACATACATATCTATTTATATCTGCACTCACGAATGCTCTGCCAAAAACATGTCCACAGGATTAAACTAAAATAAAAAAATGTGTTTATAATGTTTCTCATGGACGTGCATTTGTTTTTAAATTAGAAAAATCTATTTGACAGCTTACTGGCCTTCTCGAACGTATGTGCACAAAACGTTTTATTAAGACACTCATGCATCAGCTATTATCAGATATTTTTTCTAAAGTACGCGAAACTCTATCTGATAAAGTCGAGACAAATCCATTTATTTCAATGGCCCAGCATCCCAAATACAATTTGTAGTCTGTACAGCGAAGTGACAACCTCTATCCTTAGACCCTCACATTGAGTGTGGAAAAACTCCACAAAATTCCCTTATACGGGGGAAAAAAACATGTAGAAACTTCAGGAAGTGCCACAGAGGAGGGATCACACAAAGATTATAACATTTACAATGAGCCTAGTAGTGGGAGTTGTAACAAAAGCTAATAGAAGCTAATATCAGTAGTTTAATTACGATGACATGAGCATAAGGCTGTAAAGGTCCAGTGTGTTGAGTTTATTTGCTGTAATTAAAAATACTACCTGCGTGTCTTTTATAGAATAATGTTTTTATATGTACTATAGGAAGGGGCCTTAATTGCTTTACAGAGGCTGTAATCTTGGGCCGCCATATTTCTACCAGCCAGAGCCTGCTTTTTTGTATTTTGAAGCATAAGATTGGCAAACAAATGAAGAGGGATGACATTCTTTCTGGCGCTCAACGGCCACTGGAGTGATGTTTATTACAATCTGCTGTCTCACCATCAGATCTCTCTAATTATAAAAGATTTTTGAGAGCACGGTGGTGCAGTGGTTAGCATTGTTGCCTCATGGCAAGAAGGGAATGTGAGCGTAAATGTGCTTCAGAGCTCCCCACACACACACACACACACACACACATTTACCATGTAAAAGATGCTGTTCCCATTGCTTTGCCATGAATCCATTCCACTTGATTATAAGGAGAAAACCTATAACCCCCATAATCTACTGCAGGTTTTCCTTGTTACCTAGAGAATGACATCTACTTCATTAAAAGTTTGTGCCCCACCAGTGTGTTGGCCCCACATTAAAAATTCTACTGACGCCCATGTTCATCTTTGTATGTTTGCCCTGCGATGGACTGGTGACCTGTCCAGGTTGTATCCCGCCTTTAGCCCTATGTAAACTGGGATTAGCTCCAGCCCCACCGTGACCCTCAAGCGAAGGATTAAGAGGTGGACAATGGATGGACGGACCTGTAATAAACGCATGTGCTCCTTTTTTCATTTTTTTTATTATTATTATTTGACATCTTAATTCCAAATGGATTTTCTAGTCTGATACTCCAACATTTGTGTCAACGTGTGCACAAGCGCACACACATGTGAATTAGACTATGTGTGTGTGTGTGCGTGTGCGTGCCGTGGCGTCTATAGCGTGTGGGGAATCCATCAAAGCTTATCATTATAAGTAAACATGACAGAGTGGACAAAATGTCTTGTGTGCCGCCAGACTTGCTATCTCACCACAAGCCATATCTGTGATGATGGACTGATGTGGCGCTGGTTTGGACTAACTAGAGTCTGAGTGGGAGTGTATACGTCTGTACACACACATACATCAAAAGAATTGCATATGTAGACACTCAGGCACAGTAAGGACGCACTCACATTTGCTACAACATGGCCCCTTGTGTCTTTAGTCTCTCAAATTAGAAGGTGACTAATCGCTGAATCATACGCCGACAGGCGCACACTGTGAATTATTTACAGGATTTCACATCTGTTAAATAAGTGTATTTGATGTTAAATTACATCATTGTATCACAGACTTTGACTGTGACTTTGTTTACAGTTAAATGCAGGATTTATACAGGGAAAAATACTGATAAACCACAGTTTTAACTTTAAAATGATATAGTAACCTGTTGTGAAAGTGCAATATCAAGTATACACACATGGCAATTTGCAGTGAAAATAATGTAACTAGTAGCCAGTATTTTACTGTGTGGGTCATAATTCTTAGAGGAATTTATAGCTCTTATTTATTGGCCAGTGTTTGCTGGGGGTTACATGTGTTCATCTACGAGTGGAGAGGAGAATTATTTTCTGAAGAGCGATTATTACTGTGCAGGACAAGCCCCTATTTATGAGCACCGAGATCAGAGGAGAGTTAAGAAAGTGCTGAGGAAGAATTATTAACGTTATCTCATCAGTCATGATCTATTCCAGGCGTGGACAACAGATATGGCCTCAGGGCAGGAGCCAACCTGCAGACTTAGAGTTTCACATTAAAGGCACCTTACATTTTACTTTTGAAATTCACTAGCACTGAAAAGAAAAGAAAATAGACACTTTATGGCAAAGAAGAAAACACTTGGAGATTAAAAAAAAGTGGTTTCATCAGTGTTGTAATGTAACAAAGTACAAATACGTTGTTACTGTACTCAAGTACAAAATCCACGTATCAGTACTTTACTTGGTTATTTATATTTCTGGCAACTTTTACTTTTACTCCACTACATTTCTTCTAACTGTCTTTGTTACTAGATACGACTAAATAAAATCAGAAGAAGAAGAGTTGGTATTATGGTCTGTATTTATATAGAGCTTTTCTAGTCTCACGCTGCAACATGAGGTTAAGTGTCTGGCTCAAGGACACATGTAGACTAACAGAGCCAGGAACTGAACCCACAGCCTTCCAGTTGAAAGACAACTCGCCCTACCACTGACCCGCCATGGCTCGATCCTAACTCCTCACTTTATTAATACTTTTACTTCTAAAACTTTAGTACATTTTATATCAGAAAATTACTTTTGATATTTAACTACAGTAAATGTCACACTTTAAGACTTTTACTTCAGTAATATTATAAAAAAGAGGTGACTTCAACTTCTACCAAAGTCATTTTCTGGTAAGATACTTGATAGAAGACTGATTCTCATAAAGTGTGGCCCCTTGTCTTCCTTTATCGATGTTAGTGTGGATGAAAGATTATCACAGGCGTTGTGAAATGTATGCATCCCTATAGAATTAGATTTTTTTCAAGCATTTTCTCCACATTTTCGTGCCACGGTGAGGTTTCTTAGCGCGGTGTGTTAATGTAAGCCTGTGTGTGTGTGTGTCCCCCGACTTGTTACAACACCACTGATAAGCAGGGTAAACAACCATGCACTGTTTGCTCCTGTACAACCATCATGTGACCAGAAAACACTGACGAGAGGGCGTATGTGTGTTTGTTTGTGTGTGTGTGTGTGTGTGTGTGTGTGTGTGTGCGTGTGTATGCGCATATGTCCATTTCTCGTACACTGTCTGCTGTTTCCTTGAAGTGTGGCTCCGGCACAGTCTGGACCTTCAGCTCTAAAAGCACAAACAACGACAGTGATAACCCTCCTCCCGCTCTTCAGTTCCTGGGTGAAAGGTCACTGCTGCAGTGCGTCGGCTGACTTGGCAGACTGCAGTGGGTGTAGTGGCGCTGGTATCGAGCCGTCTCCATCACTTTCATTCCTCTGTCTGTGACTATTTCTCATTCATTCATTCATCCATTCATTCATCCAGGTCATACTCCTTCCAAAAGCCATTGAATCAGTAGCAGTTGGATGAGTAGAACGAGATGCTACTGATTCAATAACTCATTCCCATCTTTGTCTCTGATAAACTGACTGATGCAAGTGGACAGTAAGGGTGAATGAGTGTGTGTGTGTGTGTGTGTGTGTGGGGTCATTAACCTCATGGTGGTCTCTCGTTAGTCTGAATGAGACCACCAAGGAGGCAGTGACTGTCTTAATCTGATTATAATCTGATGCATCACGACGAGGGCTGAAACAATTACTCGATTAATGGATTATTATTCTATCGCTAAATGAATATTCGACTATTTTGATAATCAATTAAACTGTTTTTTTAAATAATTACTAGGAGTTTCATTGATTTTTCTTCTTTTCTGGTTCCTTTGCTCCATGCAACAAAGAAATCGTTAAAAACTGAATCAAAACATTTGAGAACAGGTTTGAGAAACAACATTTTCTGACATTTTATGGACCATAGGATTACAGATTAATCAAGAATATAATTAACGATTAAAAGGTGCAGGCCAAATAATGACCGCAGTATTTGTTTTTCTGTACCGGACAACAACACACGTCCCGGTCAGAGCGTGGGATTTAGTTGAATGTCTTGTGTGATTCTAATCTAGATTTTAATCAATAGCTCATTCAGTCTTCAGTCTTAAACGACAATAGAAGTGTGACATAAACCACACAAAAGAAACGGGTGAAACAACAACTCGCTGATGCTACAGCTACAGTATTGTTGTTTAAGTCATTGAGCACAAAAATATGAATTAAGATAAAGCATGTTTACGTAGCATATCTATGTGTGTTTGCATAGCTACGACAAAGGAATAAACATTGAGATTTTTCTGCAATTGCATGTGTTTTAATTTCTGTTTTGTTTTATCTTTTGCTCATTCTTGGACAATCATTGTTTTCCCTTAACTTGATTTTTGTTGTTGAAATGTCATTCTTAAAGTCTTATCTTCATGTTACGTTGTTTGTTATGCAGCAAAACACCAAAGCAAAGCATCCTTGTATGTTTAAAACAAAAAACAAAAACAGTCGGCAATAAAACTGATTTTTGCCCATTTATCCCAAATATCTGAAATAATTATTTTTTATTGTTTGGGGTTTAAAAGTTTCAAATTCACAAATTATTATTATTATTTTTTTTTTACCATATTTCACAAAATGTTTAGCTATGTCTTTAAGATAGGATTAGAAAAACGTTTTTTCAAAATGAAAGTTGTTGTTTCAGTGGCCTTCTCGATGATATGGTCATGTGTCAGTGTGCTTAGTGCAAAGCTTAGTGACTTGTTTGTAAGTGGAACTCTCTGTCGGTCGTAATGAGAAGTGATCCAAACTACTGTTGTATCCATCCTCATGAATTATAGATTCCTCATCCTCATTAGTTTAGTTATAATGTGTTTTCTGTCTTTTCATAAACACATTGTTTGGTTCATTATAATGATTGATGACCCCCCCTCCTCATACTTCCTATCAATTATCATTTGTGTGACATTATCCGTTCTCTGTGTTTAGGTTTAGCGGCTTCTTGTTGCCGCAGTGTATTTTAAGTTATCGTGAGTTGTAGCCTAAACTAGACGTGTATGACGTTGGAGCAAAATGATTTAAAATCTCTCCAAGGCCAAACGAGTGAGATAAAGTCATGTTATTAACACATGCTTAGCAAAACAAGGCAATGAGCGACATTAAATATCCATATTTTGTGGTTGTTTTTTTTTACTGTAAATCTTCAGTTTTAGGGATGTTTGAAAATGTATCAATTGCTGTACAAATTTAAAAGCATCTACGCAGTAATTTCTCTTCCTGTTTGTCTTCTCTGTGTTTCTACTCCTAATCCTAATCCAGTGCAAATTCTTCTGTGTCGCTGTGAAAAAGTCAAATGTCACAGGCTGATACGCTGAATAGACATATCATGATGCACTTTGATTATTTTAATATTGATTTTGCTGTGTCTCAGGAGCCCCTCCGGACTAATCTCCTTGTATTTTGTGGTAAACACTCAGTAGAAATGTGTTTCATTTTAGAGATAACACATGGAAATGAAAAGAGAGAAGCAGACTGTGGGGGTAAGGAGAGGAAAATACTCAATTTCCTTACAAATCTAGGTGCAATAAAATGAGGTCAATGTGCACTTTATCTCAAGTTATGTGCAATACAATAAGCACTTAAGCATGAGCGGTCCCCCCCGTTTGTTAATATTGTCATGTTTTTTGTTTTGTTCTTTGTCTCACTCCATCAAACCGCCGGATGTAAATTAGCAAATAGCTATAATCTGGCATATTTACATGTGCAATGTCCCCTAACGATCCCTAATATCAAACAAGGGAAATCAAGGAAAAGAGAGTGCATTTGTGTAGAAAAAAAGGGAAATGTGACATTTCAAGATGTCCTGTTTCTGAGTCACATGGAGGTTTTGATGGTCCTGAAAGGGGGACGATGATACCCAGAGTCACACGACTTCTGCCAACACAAACCCCGCTCCCAGTCACAGCAGTCCCCCACCCCCCCACAACAACAATTCTCTGTTTCAAACATGGGCAGAGGGATGACGAGAGCCTGAACAGGCCGGAGGACGGACACACAGGCGCCATGGCGATCCCTAAGACAACTTATCTCCTCTCTCACAATGATAGCGCCTGTCAAAATAACTGCCTAGATACCAGGAACTGGTTAACTCCAGAGTCATCCAATGGAAAAGAGAGTCCGGCTCGGATCTGTGTCTTTACCCCACCTCAGTGGGCTCACACTCTGTGGCCCAAGATCCACAAACACACATTATCTCAGTCTCATTGCTCTCTTTCTCAAACAGCTTCAGTTTGAATAAGCCTTAACTTTATCAGGAGGAAAAAAAATTCACATTAAGTTTAAAATGTGCTTAGATAAGTGTTTCTACTCAGGTAAAACACTGCATAGATTTCAGATTCTATTAGTTACTTGGTTTTTAGTGAAAATGTCTTTTAATTTATTTTGGGTTGTTATGACTCCCCTCGTGCAGAATGTGCCCTGTTGCACACTTAGCAGACCTCTGTTTCTGCTTGTGTTTGCAGTGAAACGGTGCCACCTAGTGGAACATTTGATACACAGCACAGCAGAGGGTCAAAGTGTGTGTGTGCAACATCAAAGTCTGTACGCATCCCAGGATGATTCTGACTGGTTTCGTGCCTTTCACGTCCAAAACACAGCTTTACAACTTTAAAGTCATTTAATTGTCTTTTTTTTACTTGTTTGTTTCCAAGAAAAATGTGCCTACGGTAGCATAGATTTAATGAACTGTAAATATGCTAACGTCAGCTCAGCTAGTGTTACTTTTCAACAGGGACAACATTGTGGCAAAAAAATAAAGATCCTCCGACGATGCAAAACGCTCGCCTACTTACTAGTTTCATGAACCAGATTGCAAAAGAGAGTTCCCTGACCGGGAATCGAACCCGGGCCGCGGCGGTGAGAGCGCCGAATCCTAACCACTAGACCACCAGGGAGCGCTGATTAAGCGATGAAACATTATCACTTTTAAAATGTACAAATGGAATCTACAGTGTTTCTATATTTTTTTGTTTTGTTGTTTTTCTCTGTGTTTCTTGTAAGCAGAGTGAAATCCTCAGTCTAACTCGTGGTAACTAACTAAACAACCAACACAGACTTATCTGACTAGAAAGGAGCAGGTGGTGAGCTCTGTGTGTTTAATAGCGCTCTTGACAGCAGGGGGCGCAGTGAGTAAGAGGATGTTTCATTTTAACACCGACCTTAGCTTTGAGAGGATGCACGCAAGGTATGTGTTTTTTATATGTTTTTATGAATAATTTTGGCGTTTAAATGCATCGTTTCGCGTCAGAATTTCGCGTGAGCTTAAGTTCTGACAACACGAGCGTTAGTGCGTTAAAGTAAGAGCCAATTGCGGCGTAAATATATCCTCACCATCCTCACCAGGTTATCATTGTCGTGTAAACAAAGTGGCTAGCTAGCACCGTTAGCATCAGCTGGTGAAGTCCTGTAGGTTTGTAGCTTGTCCATGGTGCCTGTGCCGGGTTTCTGGAACTGGCACAAGCTGGTTTCACATGAGCACAGCTGGGTGTTTGTGTCACTGCTGCATCGTGAAGAATCTGGAAGAAGTCTGCTCAGTGGTGTATGCATCTTCCCTCTGAGAAAAATGCTGCAATCTGAAGAATGTAGCTAGCTAGGTGGGGTAAGGCTGCTATGTCCACCGCGGCCACTCACCTGTTGTATAATATTTTGAGGCTGTATGTGGATGAATTTCCTTGGCTCAATTTTCTGTTCTTTATGGTGTTTGACATACGTTTAAAGGCCATTAACCCGTTGTTGGTCCAGTTAGCAGATATTGTAGCCATGTCGTTGTGAATGTTGACATCGACTGGATTTAATAAACGGCGTTTGCAGATTTTCAATGAGTAGTATTTTATTTTATTCCGAATAGATTCAACTGATGTTACAAATTGGCATAAATAAAGCAATTGACTAGATGGTGCCAAATGCTCACTCTCACTAGAGCTGTTGCGTGAGTATATCATAATATCGTATTGTGGCTAAAATATTGTGTCAATTTAATTTTGTGGTGTCTCTGGCAATCCCCACCCATATTTACTAGCCTTGTATACGTGTATAATCATTTAAGAATTTCAATTGTTTTGTTGTCGTAGCCTGAGTGTTTCCCAAATATGTTTCAATTTTAATGACTTTTTTGTCAAATAGAGCATTGGAACCAGAAAATATTTACATTTTAGAAGCTGAAAAATCAGGGAGCATGTTTTATTTACTAAAAAATTGTTGACAATTGATTTAGTAATTGTTGAAATGAATAATTGCAGCCCTATGAAACAGACATGCAAACAGAGCATGTTTTGAAGTAGAAGCATATCCCAGAAATGATGGAAAACTAAATCCTCTCTGGTATGCAGAGGCCACTGCAGTTCCCTGATGTGTGAGCAGAGACTTCTTTGTTGCAGTTTGCTGTCCCTCTGTTAGGTGTCACACATTTTTACACACTTGACCCTTTTAACTAAAAAAGGGTTGGATGAAAAAGTTTGTCATAACATGTCAAATGCAGTTACTTCTACTTTTTCTATATAATCATTCTGTTCTTCATCCCTTCATCCATCTCTGTGTGTGTCTCACATACTGACTCTAGTCCAAATGCTCATCAGAATTCACTGGTGTGATTGGCTGAGTGTCATCACATGGTGATTTACAGGGTCCGGATCCGAACCACAGTCCACCATTTTGTGGCTCCTACATTAGAGAGACAGTTCTGTTGAAGCATAATTACATAATCAAACACATGTGTACTGTAGCAGCATTAATGAGGAGCAGATGTGTCTTTGCTCTACAGCAGAGGGATGCTGCGTTGCCCTTTCTGTTGCTCAGACGCTGTCTGCTTGTTTTGAGTGCTTTCATCACCTTCCACTCAGGTTGATGAGGCTTTCCCATCAGTTATTGGCCTTTTGTAGTCAAATGAGTGTTGCTGAATGAGGAGGTCCCAGATGAGTCCACTAATCCCCTGCCTTCCTCCTCTGCAGGACAAGAAAGAAGAGTTACATCTCAGCGTGAGTGGTGATCTTCCCCAAATTTGTGCCTTTTGGCTTGGACACCGAGTGGGGGAGTCATCGGGCACGTTTGTGGTGGATGTTTGTATGGATGCAGTCTCGTGCATGCACATTTAGGACCCTGGCCTGATGGAAAAGAGAGACAGGAAGCCGGGATATTTTGCCAGGTAAGAGTGTGTTTGATTAAATGTCTTGTATGTGTTTAATTTTTGAGAATATAACTGATCTGTAGCTGTGATCTTAGGCTCTCATTTTGAACCGTAGTACCAAAATATATCTTTAAATTCTTGTCATCAATTGCTTTTGTAGACCATGTCGAGGGAAATCGGAAAGTACATATTTTCCTAAGATTACATTCTCAATCTGTGCCATGTATTCCATGAGAAAATCTACAAAATTAAGTATTCAATATTAAATAAATCCATAATCCCAGCGCGTACAGCTCCAGTTTCCTCAAACTCAGTACTCAAACTCCCTGTCAAATCAAAGTAAACTTGTGATGTTGTATTGTTGTGTTTTGGTTAAAGTTTGACATCTTAGAACATGCATCACATGTTAGAGTCCAACATATTCCTGTGCTGGAGCTTTGCATTGATACTGTGGCTTTTCTGTCTAGGTGCCTTCACCTATTACTAATTCCCACCTTTTTTCAAACCGCCCGTCTCCGAGCATCTTTCACTCCCTCAAATAAGTTGTGCGTCAGAGTTCTTGCACGAACAAACCCCCTGGAAAGGTTTTTGACCTTATTGGATATTGAATTGGATTTTGGCAGCAGACTGAAATGTGATGTCTGGAACTGTGTGTAGAAAGAGGCTCGTCACAGCTACGGTGCATAAACTGTAAGGAAATTGGCAGGTTAAGAACAAAGAGCAGCACTCTCTCTCTGACGTCGTCACAGATTAGGTGTGTCAGAGAAATGCGTGATTAGACAGTCGACCAGGAGCTGAGTGAATAAAGGGGATTAAGTGGTAGACTTCAGTGTAATGAAAAGGTTTCAGTGTGTTTTAAAAGCCTTACCCACACTTAAAAATACTGTTCTTGTTGTGCTGGGTTTATCCAAACCTTAACTGTCCTCATGTATGCTTTAAAGTGGGCGTCCATTTTTGTAAAAAAGTAAAGCATCTACAGTATAGCTGCAACCATAATAGGCTACAGGAGTTGATATATTGAAAAGCACTTTGCTACTGCAGCATATTCGCCAAGAAGTTGACTATAGACGTGATGGATGCTGTGCAGCCTAATGGGCTTTATTCTTTCTATTATGTCTCAGGTTACTTGTTCAGGCTTCCCTGACAGGCTGGTGCAAACCTGCAATCTGTCTTTGGTCTTGTTTTTCTTATGTTCGAAATAATACATCATGGAGAGAAATGACTTTGTAATGGCAGCACAGCACAGGCACCCTCTAATTATTAGATAGGCAGTGTATTAGATTTTAATAGGATGTGAGCGTTGTGCTATGGACAGTGCTGTCCTGCAAAGATAATGTGGAAAGCTGTGGGAGTGGACAGCAAAAGCAACGGTGGCATGGTGCAAGATCAACGCAACAAATCCATGCAGACCTTTTCCCACTGCAGAGATGACATGTCAGGAAATAAGTCTTATCTCCCAACAACAGCTACTGCTTTCATATGATGTCCCCCTGGTACTTGCACCATGTGGTGTTTTACATCCTGACAAATTAGAGTAAAGGTCTCTGAGAGTCAATAAAAAGTATAAAGCAACCATTTAACTTTGTTCATGTTTTTATGTTTATTGTTTTACTGCACTGAGAGCCAGTGTATTTAATGAGAGCTTTTGACGAGGAACATCACATCAAAAGACTGTCAAGTAAAACAGTTCTTCGTGGAACTGAGGGTACAGTGAGTATAGTGGGATTATGCTTTGGACGTTGAAAACAATATGATGCAGCTGTAGATTTGCCTAAAACTGACTGGTGCATGTACACACCTTAAGGAAGTCACTGGTGACTGAGGCTCCCCCCAAGAGGCTCACGGCACCTCTGAAGCTTCGGTGCTCTGTGCCACTCTGCACACGAAGTAATGGTCGTCATGGCGATCTCACTAATCACAGCTTTATGTGAATTGTTTGTCAGAAAATATGTGGGAGAAACACTGAAACATGGTGGGAAATTTATATTTTATTCTCTCACCATGAGACATTCAGAAATGTAAAAATTAAAAATCTAAAAATATATTATCCAGCACAAATGCTGCAAACCAATGCAGCTTCATTGATCCCAGTAGGGCAAATCATTTGTATCTTACATTTATTACAAGCACACAAAGGACAATCAGTGTGTTACATAACAACGCAGAGATCAGTGAAGGAAGGTACAGTAAGTGTAATAAATAGTTGATTCAAGATTTTTTTTTTTCAAAAAAAATATCACTAGGTCCAAAAAAATAACTTGGAGTTTGTGTGAATTATTTTACTTATTTGTATTTATTCAAGCTGGGAAAAGTTTAGGTATGAGACTAAAAATGTAAATAAATTGTGAGCAGACAAAGTGACTGGGATGCACTGAGAAATCCCCCTCACAGTAAAACGGATGCTGCAGATTCTTGAGTTCACAGTGCTGCACTGGGTAAGAAGAAGGAGGAGGAGAGGGACCTGAGGCTGTGGGAGAGGCCCAGCCTTCGTCTGTCTGTCTGTCTGTCTGTTTGCAGCCTTATCGACCCACACTTTCCTTTCCGTTCAAGCACTTGAACTCTTCAGACCCTTCTTTCATTTTTCTTGCTTTGTACAGGACTATGCAGCAGAGCAACACCACCCCGGCCACTCACGGCTTTAGATATATTAGTTAGAGCCTTATCTTTTTCTTAACATGCTCACATCCGCACTTAAGATTTCAATGGATCTCTTGGAGAGCACATTATTCCTAAGTGGTCCACTAACATGTGGCTCTTCTGCAAGCACTGCAGTAACCCCCACCCTACCCCCCACCTTGGTGAACCCATCAAGGTCTGGACTCTGGAGATGCCATGACGTCATTCTCTTACCTAATAATAAATGATCGACCAAAAGCAAAAAGGACAGTCACAGCTGACTCGGCAGAGTAAAAGGCACAATGTTATATCTCTGAGCACAGAAACAGAACTTGGACAGAAGAACATCTGAATTCATTGCGGTTTCACTTCTCATAACACAAAGTATAAACAAGCATCGGTTGCCTGGTGTTTACAGATCATTACACTTAAAAAAAAATGCACTACTCTGTTAATAGAAGATTTCATGATGAGAACATTATTATCTACAGTATTGTCATGGTCTAATTTTATAAGGTATATTCGTACATAATTGATTCATACTCTATTTTGATTGCAGCCTGGAGACACTGATTACACGTCCATCTCAAGTTTTTTACCATACCATAGTTATAACAACTTATACTTACTTATAGCTATGTATATTTACTTATAATCACTTAAACTTACTTATAACAATTACTTATAACTATGTTTATCATTGTGTATAACCACTTATAGTTACTACTACTACTTATAAGGTAGTTAAAGTAGTTAAGTATGCTAAAGTAACTGCACATAGGTATAACAAAGTGTTGTGAGCCAAATGACCTCTTTCATTATTTTAAGTTAGTTACTGGATTTTTGGTCCTAAGAGACATTTCACTGTGTGATTAAAGACACAACACCCATTTATGTTTTATTTTTTCAAATGAAATCTCTTTTTTACTCTGCGATTCCATTAGGCTGAAGAGGCGGCGGCAGCTCAAGCAGAGCCAATCGGACAAGAATGTGAACGAGCAGAACCCGGCGATCATCTCCTGTCCAGGCATCCAAAATGAAGGTGAAGCCAATAAGAGGGCAGACCTGCAGAGAATAACCGTAAAACCACCTGCGGGCTCAGGTAAAGACCTAAAGTACCACTTTATCCTCCTTTTAGGGGTCATTGGGGGGGGCTGGAGCCAGTCTCACTTGAGAATGGGCAGCAGTTTTATTTTCTTATGGAAAAATCATTCAGTAATCCGACGTTTTGGAAGACAATTATTTACGTTTGGCTTCGCACACGCTTTTATGTTTTCAGTTTATTATATGTGAGATAAATAATTGTAACATTGCTTTAATTCACATTAAACCTATGACACTGCTGCAACAATCACTGAGTAAAACCCACAGATATTAAAATGTAGGCGGTCATGTTCATGTCCCATTGTATAATTATAATGAATTATAGTTGATCTTCATGTAAAGGCTTCATTTAAAACAAATTAATCCTATGTAACGTCCTATTTTTTAACTGGCAGTGTGTCAGTTTCCAGTAGCCGTTTTATTATCGTCACTGTCACAGAGCTCTGACTTGCTCTGAAACAATCTCAGCAGTTAACACAGGAAGTTGCGTAACCCTTATCCTGTATTGCTAATGGGGATGTTCTATGAACAAAGCACATGAATACCAGGAGTCGTTGCTTTTGTTTAATGCACAAGACAAATCCTATAAAGACGGAACATCTTTACTTGAAATATGAAAACGTTTTTAGGATGAGGACATTTTCAAAACTACGATAAAGTGGGTTTTATCAATTCAACACAATTGTTTTCATTATTTTTTTGAGACTAGTGCTCTTTCCAAATGTTGCAGTTATGAGCTCCGCCCCCCTGAGCCCAGTACAAATTTTCTGATAAAGTTCCAGCTTTCATGACTTTCATAACATTGAGAGCTTTGAACTGTGGAGGGCAGCATTACACCCAGAAGAAGAAGAGGACGACACTGGTGTTGTCTTTGATGCTCAGTCTGTGCAGTAATTGACACACAGCAGGACTCCGGCTGTCCAATGCTAAACTCATGGCCATGGCCTGGGTTTGATTGGAGGAGACAGCAGCGTTAGAAGGCAGCAGGGTGTAGTTTGCTAATGGCTTCTCTTCTTGGCATGAAGACAACTCTGACTGTGGACCTTGTCCACCACAACATTTTGTGTGAGTGTGAGTGCATCATGCGCTTTTGTGTGTGCATGTGTGAGAGATAACGATTTACAGCAAGCGCTCCTGTAAACTACGGCATATTTAGCATGTCATCTGTTGCGTAATGTCTTTGTGCTGACCTCGCTGGACGGTAACTGATCTGTCATCTGTCAGGCTGATCTTAGCCAATTATTGCTCATTTAAGTTTCCACATTTTTGTTCTCAAAACCTTGGTAAATATGGCAAAGTCACTAAAACGTTATTAAGACGTTTGACATATCTTCGTTATTTGATGATCTGTTTGACAAACTAAATATTTAGTTTATATATTCCTTTTATTTACAAATATGATGTCATGGATGATGTCCATCTGCTAAAGCCTTTTATTCCCTCTCTCAGACAGCAGCTGTAAAAGTAACAATCAGGCAAAAAGGGAGAAGAAGAGGCCACCGGGGACAGTGGAGATAGTTGTGAGTAACACTACACTGGTGGCACGTTTTTGTTTAACATGTTTCTGACGAACGGACATGAAGGTGACGGACTGAGCGAGGTGATGATCTCTCATTTCAGGTGGGAGCTGACGATTCCCTCAACAGCATCGCTCTCAAGTTCAACATCACGCCAAACAAACTGGTCCAGCTGAACAAGCTCTTTTCTCGTAGCGTCTACCCCGGTCAGGTGAGAACGCTGACGCCGCTGCGCGATGCTGCTTCAAGTCTCCGCTTTACTTAACCTGACTTAAGCGGCTGATCATTGGTTGTTTGTTCCCCGTTACAGAAGCTGTTTGTCCCCGATGTGAGCCAGTCAGAAACTGACTTAAAGTCTCCCAGTTCCTCTGATCCCACGTTCTCAAACGACTTGTCTAAGAAACCGTCACACGTGAGTGTTGCTTATAGTACAGTGGCTCCTATCCTGCCATCCTACTGATGCTGCCCAGTTAATTGTTTGGTGTTCATTCTGACACCACTTTCATACCCTATATCTACTGTATAATGCGTATATGAAGATTTGGTCATATTGTTATTGTTATTAAGTTACAATATCATTACACACTTTGAAGTGGAATGTGACAGAAAAACATACTAATCATGTCTCTCTGATCTCCTTGTGTGTTTTTGTCGCGTCCATCAGGATGGCCTTTCAAACTGTAGGTCAGCAAAATCCGTCCGGCGTGAGCTCTCCCCAAATTCGGAGGACGAGAGCCCGTCAGCTGTTAAATTCATCAAGATGAGCTGTAAATATTTCACTGATGGCATGGTGAGATGGCTTTTTAAACACATTAGTAGTTGCTCCAACAACTCAATTTATTTATTTGCAAATCAATTCTGTTAACTTTTAAAGTCCTTCTCTGACGTATTATTGACATCTTACATATTAGAATTTGGCAAAACATGATAATTAACATTACTCTGATATTTCCTCCCCTATTCTGACATTTACTGACTTAAAAAAATAAATAATATATCCATGAAGTCATACACTATTTAAGAACTATGATATTGACCTTATTCCGATTGTTACCAGTCTTCTCGTGTGTGTGTTGTTTCTGACCAGGTATTTTTGATCATCCCTCATTTCAATCTTTTAGGGAGTGGTGGGAGGTGTTCTGATCGTGACGCCCAACAACATCATGTTTGACCCCCACAAGTCCGACCCGCTGGTGATCGAGCACGGCTGCGAGGAGTACGGCCTCATCTGCCCCATGGAGGAGGTCGTCTCCGTGGCGCTGTACGACGACGTGTCGCGCATGAAGCTCAAAGACGCGCTGCCATCGTAAGAGTTCCCCGCCCTTTTTCCCTCGTTTCACTCCCTTCTCTTTTTTCTTACTCCTCTTTTCCTCATTCCTCCCTCCAGTTTCTCTTTCCTTCCAATAACATTGTTTCATAAAAACCATTTCATTTCCACATCTTTTCAATTTGTGTTCACCTTTTTCACTTCACCTTGTCTACAAAGTTGTTTTTTTTATCTTAATTCAATTGAATTTTCAAGCCTTACATTTTAAGATGGTCTTCATTCTTTTTTTAATTTAAGTCATTTTTATACTGTCTTACATCACATCTTCTCGTTCATCACTCGTTCTTTTGCTTTCGTTTGAGTTGTTTATCATTTTTGTCATTCTTAATTTCCGTTGGAACTGTCTTGTTTTTGTTTTTCTCTCTTCATCCCCATCCTCGTTTGCCGTGCGGTATGTGTGGTGCCTGGTGACCCCACAGAGACCGACCCCAGGATCTGTGTCCTGTGTACAGGCCTGGTGAGTGGGAACAGCTGCCATCAGAGCAGGACCTGAACCCCTTCAGCCGCTATGAAGCTCTTGATCCAAAGCGACCAATCGTCCTGGATGACATTGAATCGGCGCTGTCTGAAACCGGTAAGTGTGGACGTTAACGATGTGCTTTACATTTAACTTGGATTTGTGTCCTCCTTACGTGAATCAGAAACATTTTGTTGCTGTTGTTAAGCTCAGTGTTTCCCAAACTTTCGATGAGGGAACCTTCTTTTTTAAGGTGGCACATTATCGTGGCACATTACAAAATAAATCCTGACGAGATGCAATTTGTGCATGATGCAGCTATTAATAAACACCAAATTTCCAAGAGATGTTTGGTGAATGTATTGCAACTTTATTCTATGTATGTTATTTTAAACTTATACACATAAATCTTTATACGTTGGAGAAATTCTGCAAATGTATTTGGGGATCCAAAAAGAAATCTCCTGTGACCCATCCGTGGGTCGCAACCCATTGTTTAGGAAACACTGGTCTAGTCCTGAAGGTGTGCCAAAGACTTTTTTGTTGTGTTTGTTTGAAAATAACAAATTGCACTTTGACAATGTTTCCAGAATGAATTTATGTTCAGATTAAGATTAAATTCATGGTCTAAAAGTGTTCAAAGATTTCTTTCTTTTTTTTTTACAAGGGGTTTGGTTTTATGTGCCAGTGATATGAGGTTATTGAGGTCATTTCAATAATGCTTGCATTTTAAAAGTTTAAAAAGTACTTAAAGGGCTTGATTGTAATTTTAGTTTGCTTATTAGATGGGAAAATAATACTAAAGTATAAAATAAAAACTGCTCCATCTGGGCCTTATTTGCTCCGTAGGTCTACTTAAAAACGCATTTTATCTTCAATTTCTTATCCTTCTGCTGCTGCAAAACATACTATTGGTTGCTTATAGCATAACAAAACATTTTTATGTGATTTAAGTACAGCAAAGTGATATTTATGTATTCATAAGTCCATAAATTCACAAGTAAAAGGGCTAGCAAATTGACATTAAAATGAAAAGTACTTCAATTTGACCATGAAGTTTGTCAATAGGCCTGGTATCATTAGGTGATGGGGCGATATGCAGTTGTGCGTGATTGCTATAAAAATGTATTCCTCTTACTAGCCAGTATCAGCAGGAAAAACACATTTTTAATGTCTTTATGAATACAATTGATCTTAAGATGCAGCTCTGGAATAAAACCTTTTTTTTTTTATCTCCTCAACACCAGGGAGTACAGAGGGAGAGCTGACGGAGCAGTCTCCGTCAGATGAGGGATTCACAGAGTTGGAGGCGACTGTCAACGGCAGCAGTGAGGAAGCAGAGGGAATGTTCTCCAGAGCTCCCAGCACTGTCAGCAGGGACAAACTGAAGCTCCAGGGACCGGGCTTTCCAGGCCAGGAAGACTTTGAGGACAAGTTGAAGCTTGATCAAACAAAAGGGAAGCTGGATGATGAAGAGGACGAAGGCGTGAATCAGAACAGCTCCATCGAGGATGGAGAGTCGATACAATCTTCCTCAGACACAGGAAAACGAGGCGACACGGGGCGTGGAAAACCCACAAGCCAAGAGGCAACCGAAACCAAAGATATCAACCATAAAGGGACCATGGAGCTCCTGCTGAACGGGGAAAGGAGCGACACGTCACTGGACCAAAACAGGAAGTTGAGCCTAAGCCAGGCTGCAGAGGCTCCTTGGAACTCTAGTCCCAAAAGGCAAAGCTTGGACAGACCAGCAGAGGGAGATGAACTCAGTGAAGAGGAGAGACGGAAGAAAAACTATGAAGCTGAGGTGAAGTCGTGGCTGATGGAGAGGATGCAGGCGCCGATAGAAGGTAGAAATTATAAACGAGGTATTATGAGTAGATTCTGCCGAAAAGATGACGCGGAAGCAGGAAGTAATCCTAATAATCAAGAAATAGAAGGCACTTATTTTATTTGAGAGAAATAATAAAATCAGGATGTTTAAACTCTGACTAACATAGTTTATTTGTCTTTCATTCTCTATTCTGTGTAGATATGCTGTTTTCATCAGAGGAGAAGAGTAAAAACCCTCCGATGTTCCTCTGCTTCAAAGTGGGCAAGCCTATGAGGAAGTCCTTTGCCACTGGAATGAACTTTAGCCCTGCCCACTCGTTTGGAGGCTGTGGAAAACAGCCAGAATACTGGTTTGCCGTGCCACAGGAAAGGTGAGATCATGACCATGTCATTCATAACACAAGGAGAAGTGCTTGGTTGCTGCCAATGGAGATTAAACCAGTGACTGTGTCCAAGTGTTCACTTACTTATGAAGTCGTATTTATTAGTGTGACTTGTTTTATTTTGAACTCACTGTATGCGTGTTTGTTCCAGGGTGGACCATCTGTATGCATTCTTTGTGCAGTGGTCTCCGGATGTGTACGGCAAAGAGGCTCGAGAGCAGGGCTTTGTTGTGGTGGAGAAAGACGAGCTGGACATGATCGATAACTTCTTCAGTGACCCTGCGTCTTGCAGCTGGGAGGTGAGAGGAGTAGAAACGGTTTAATATTGGCTTCATCCATCCATACTATTCTCTTTTCATTCAAAAACGCATAGATTCTGCTCTGGATACACCTGTTGAAATTCGAGTAGTATAACAAAAAAATGCTGCTGGTTTCATTTCAGTTTGAAGATTGTTGGGGCTGCATTTCAATTTGGAAACAAAGACACAGTTACCCGCATTCCTATTTTTACTGGCATGCGATGGCGTTTTTAGTTGTTTCGGTATGGACGCAGATTAATCCTCTTTGCTTGTTTAAGATCATTACCCTAGATGAGGCGAAGCGGCGGCAGAGTTTTGGCAGCCATGACGGAGAGCTGTCTGTGGACGCGCTGCCCATACTCGGCGACACCAGTGACCTGCTGCAGGACACGCACATCGAGAAAGTAATAAAGATTAATTTGCCCACTTCGTGACAGTAAATCATTTACATTTCACTAATACATATCGATCAGTGCACTTCATAATCTGATTATCCGTTCACTCCCCAGCTTGCTTGTCGCCTGCCGGCGCGAGTGCAGGGTTACCCCTGGAGACTGGCCTACAGCACTGTGAAGCATGGAACCAGCCTTAAGACTCTGTACAGAAACCTGGCAGCTGTGGACAGTCCTGTCCTGCTGGTCATCAAAGACATGGACAAACAGGTAGACGTCGTCCACATGGATTTCCTGAATGAAAAAAAGTACACACACTGTGCCACACAAAGGCAATTTTCCATTTATGTATTACAATAGTATAAAGTCCAAACCTCCAGAGGTGGATACTGAAGTTGACTGACATTTTAACAGTTAGTACATTTGTGAAATTGCTGTCTTTTTGATGTTAAATACATTTCAAATGTTGCCGCAGATATTTGGGGCCTTCTCGACTCATCCCTTCAGAGTGAGCGAACACTGCTACGGCACAGGAGAAACCTTCCTCTACAGCTTCTGCCCTGAAATCAAGGTGTGTACGGCGTTGATATAAAAACTAGTTGTAGGTTTTTAACTGAATTTTGCAAACTCACACATTGTGTGCTGTTCATTTTCAGGTGTTCCGGTGGACAGGGGAGAACTCCTACTTTGTGAAAGGCAATACAGATTCTCTGCAGATGGGAGGAGGGGGGTAAGATCTTACATTTCTGCTTCTCAGAACAAACTTGTTGATAGAAACCACACTCTTTTTGGGGCAAAGAAGTTTCTCATTACATAAATAACAATTCTTATCATTTTATCCCCCCCCCTTCTGCTTCTGTGCAGTGGTCAGCTGGGTCTGTGGCTGGACGCTGAGCTGTACCGAGGTGCCTCCACCCAGTGCGCCACCTTCAACAACCAGCCTCTGTCGACTCAGCAGGACTTCAGTATCCACAGTCTGGAGGTCTGGACCTTCGAGTAGCGTTCGAGGTATTTCTACATTCATGCTCCGCTCCACGACCTCAAAATGTCAGACACCGCCAAGTCTGTTACACACCACTTGAAGTCAAAACTAACTACCCCACCATGACACTACATGGTCAGTGAGAGTAGACAGAAAGCAGCCTGTGGAGTTTTCATAGCGACTGAAAGCAGCGCTTGAAATGTTCATTCTGTTTTGACGTGGGTTTGACCTGCAGGGAGTTTGACCACTTAATGCTTGGTTCATGCTTCCGTTTAAAGACCAACTGTGTGAAAACGCTGCTGTCTTAGTTTATTTGCTGCCTTACACATGCGACAACGGCACCAGCTTCCACAGCATGCTGACTATAGACTGCCTCAGCACCCTAAGCTTGTGAGGATCGAGGGAATAAGAAGCTGACTTTAGTGTGACGTGAATTCCAAATTTCTGTAGGTTTGTGCAGAGATTGCGATTGATGCGATTCTGGGAATGTACAGGCTTGTATACCATAGATGGTTTGCTTTATTCTTTTGTTTTGTTTTTTAATTGAAACTTGAAGGAAATTGGAAAATGCCAGGTCAGATTTTTAATTTCTCCACTATAAAATTAGTTTTTAATAAGGAAAATGCTGTAATTGTTTACAACTGAAGTGTTGCACTTCCTGCGCAGGCTGTCTGGAGTTTTAAATGTAGCCAGTGAGAAGAGTTTCATTGCGTTTCTTCGTGAGAATATGTAACGTTTTCTTTCCCCCCGTACGATCCAAAAACAAGCGCTAAAGCCAGGAAACGTTTGCAGTGACCAAATATGTCCTTTTTAAGTTTGATTTGTTGTTAATTTGTCATGTTTTATAAAAATATTTTTAGATTTTATTTTTTACATTTATTTTTGCATTCTGTCTTTATAAATAACCATATAATAATGGTTCTGATTTTATAGAAAAGTGTACTGCTAAGCATTTCTGTTTGTGATTGGACTCAAGCACTTGAAATGTCTGTTCAGCATTAAATTCATGTCTCACGATGACTCATTTTATATCTCCTTAAATTTTGTTTTTTATTATTATTTCCGGTCATTGTTGAGACATGCAGCCAATAGAGTTTGAACAGGATGTGACTTTGCACTACGGGATTAAATACCAGTTTGTGCTGTATTGTGGGCCAATATAATTAAGCATTTCTCTAATGTAAACTTTTGTTACTGAACGTTTAATCATCACTGCACATGTGGGAAAGCTGCCTTTACTCAAAAATTGAAAAAAAGGGGGGGAAAACATCACTTTTTGCACTCTGACATGCCACTTACTAAAACTTCACATCTACGAACATAGAAAAGAGATTCTCATTTATATCGTGTGTATGTGACACAGGCTTGTAGTGCATGAACATGCAGTACTGCAGACGGCTGGCACCCATGTTACAGCGATAGCCTCCCTGTCATACTGTCCACCTTTGCCAATTATTCGCTTCATGTGAAAATGAGCTCTATTGTCTGTAGCCCTTCAGTGTTGTTACTGTGAATGCTCTAAAAGTATTATTTCTTGTGAATCCAAAACTGCTGTGTACTGTGATATCACTAAGGATCTATTTATTGTGTTGTTATTGCAACCACATTTAAACTTAAATAAATGTTCCATATATACATAAATAACAATGGTTTGTGTTTTTATTGTCCAACTTTTATTTCCTACGTTATATTGATTATGTTGAACATTGATACTGACATGGGAGTGATGTTTACAAGTAATTCCTACGTTTTTTTCTTGTAAATCAAGCTGTGTAAATTTTGTTGTTTTGTTTTTTAATATATACATGCAGCCCTGTATTTATTATTATCATAGTCAATCCAAGTTCGATTCCACCCCTGGCTAATTGTACTTGATTCCATTGTAAGTCGCTTTGGATAAAAGCGTCTGCTAAATGACATGTAATGTAATGTAATTGTTTGATATTTTTAGTTAAACATTTAGTTTTAAGGCATCAATTAGGTCCATAAATGGTGCCCCCTCAAAAACTCAGAATGAAGACGACCTCACATGAGCTGTTTAGTCTACAAATTAAATGTGCTATGTTTACTGTAGGTTCACATTTAAGAAGCTGGAGAATCAGAGAGCTTATTTTTTGTTTTTAAGTTTAAAGAAAGAAAACATTTAAATATATATTAAGTCATAATTATGAGATGCTAAGTAATAATAATAACATACTTGGTATCATAATGAGATACCAAATCACAATTATGAGATCCTAGATCGTAAGATACTAAGTCACCATTATCAGATGTCAAGTCATAATTATGAGATATTGTTTCATAATTATGAGATATTGTTTCATAATTATGAGGTACTAAGTCATAATAATGAGATACGTATAGTATTAGTTGTTATGACTTAGCATCTCATAATTATGGGAAATTATCTCAAAATTATGACTTATGGTATGCATTCTTTTTTCCCATGTGGTGGAAATGGGCTTCCTTACAAAAAACAACAACATAACAATTGTTTATTTTTTCTTTTTAATATTTGGACCGCCCACGCCGAAATTCAGTTCCCTAAAATTGAACGTACAAGAAACAAAGAGTCGCCCATCTGTGCAAACATAGACGATCTTTGACAGTGACCGTGGATAAGGTAAACTACAGAGAACTAGCTTCTGGAAAATAGTTACTAAAATATGGCGAGAGGTTTCTTAACGTCACTTGTTGGAGAGTCCGTGGTTGAATCGTGTATTTTCTGTTTGATTGCCAACGAGCAAGACGAAGAAACGGAAATTCTTGCAAAGGTAAAAAAACATTTAAACCGAAGGGACGCTAGTATGGAGGTGTAGTGCTAACCGGAAGACGAAAGCAAACTATGGCTAATTTTGTCCCATTTTGAAGCTTGACATGACTTTTAGTTATAATAATAATAATAATAATAATTATAATACATCAACAGCAGCCTGCCAAAAACATTAATTCAAACTGTGCATACTTGATTTAGCTGAGCTTTACTTTTACCAGGTGAAGCAGCTCAGGAATATGCAAATGTGTTCTTGTCACTTTTAATGTTGTGTCACGTAAGTTTGGGTCTAAGATTTGAATTTTGGTTAAGGTTACCAGTGTGTGTGTGTGTATGTGCATGTCTTAAGTAGGCTGTGTGGACCAATTGTCAAGCAAATCTATCTTTGTGAGGACAATTTGACCTTGTGAGGACATTTTGGCTGGTCCACACAACATTGACAGTTTTTTTGAGGTTTAAGACCTGGTTTAAGGATTAGAATTAGGTTAGGCATTTAGAAGTGATGGATACAGTTAGGGTAAGGGGGCTAGAGAATGCATTATGACTACACAAAGGTTGCGAAATCAGCTTTTCTTGTATAGGTACATTCTGTGAGGTCCAAAAAAGTTTTTGGAAAGTGAGGACATTTTGGCTGGTCCTCATTCTGTTTTTTTGAGGCTTAAGACCTTTTAGGGTTTAGATTTGAATTTAGGTTAGGTTAAGGGCTAGGGTTAGTCACTCGGTTGTTATGGTTAAAGTCAGGCTACAGGCCTAGGGAATGCATTATGTCAATAAGTCTTCCCACCACGAATGCTGCGCAAACGTCTGTTTATGTGTGTCTCCACAGAACCGGGACATGGTGTGTTTCAGGGACATTGATCCAGCTGCTCCTCACCACTACCTGGTCATACCCAGAAAACACATACACAGCTGCTCCTCTCTGCACAGAAAACACATCGACCTCGGTCAGTAATAGTGTCAGAGCCAACTCCTGCAAATAAAATATTTTACCTGCGTTGCTATAATGTTGATGTTAATTATTTAAACTGCTAGGAATGGGACAATATTAGACATTGTGTAGGGCAATACACACTAAACGAAGACACAATACAGACAGAGGGTGATGCCATTTTTCATCAAAGACTCATCTGCATCTGTATACACAGGCACATTTTTATAATTATCACAATAATATTGTGAGTTGCAATTATTGTGGTCATGATCATTGTGACTACATTTTTCACTATGTTTGTTCTCTGTTACATTAGGATTATTACTGCTGCTGCTAACTATAACAGCCCCTCTCTTTAGCATGTTTTAACTCATGCTGTCTTAAAGTGCACAGATTATTTTTTTACATCTAATCAGACATTTACAGATCAATGACAAGTCATGTGTCCAATAGTTGAAAGAATGGCTGAAATGGGGAAAGCTGTGCTGCATGACCAAGGGTTCGCAGATATGAATGACATAAGGTGAGTGTAGTGTGTGTGTGTGTATTAGAGCTGCAACTAACGATTATTTTCATAATCGATTAATCTATCGATTATTTTCTCGATTAATCGTTTGGTCCATAAAATATCAGAAAACCTTAAAATGTTGATCGGTGTTCATCAAACCTGGAAATGATGTTCTCAAATGTCTTATTTTGTCCACAAACCAAAATGATTAACTATTAATGATTTCTTTGTTATCCAGAGCAAATAAATTAAGAAAATATTCACATTTAAGAAGCTTAAACAATCGGAAATCTTGTTTTAATCATAAAAAAGCTTCAAACCGATTAATCGATTATCAAAATAGTTGTTGATTAATTTAGTAATCGATTAATCATTTCAGCTCTAGTGTGTGTGTGTGTATGCATTTCTTGAATCCCAGTAAACAAAGTTTAAAATAATGATTTGATTTTTTTAAAAGGGTTATTTAAAGTAAAAACTTGTGTAAACTGTAGTAGGGAAATCTTCAGGAGTCCGCTGTAGGCAGCTGGACTTCAACATAAGCACTTCACCGTCTTCAATTTAACTCAAGCAAGCGCAGTTGCCGCCAGCTAACTCCTGAAGATGACTTTGTACTTTGACATGTGTTTACCCCAACAGCATGGGATTCCACCTGCCACCCTTCATTTCAGTAAACCACCTCCACCTCCACGTGCTCGCCCCCAGCAGCCAAATCTCACGGTCCATGATTTTCAAATTCACACCACGGACCGAGAGTTTTATTTTAGTGAGTACAGAAATTATAGCTGAATGATTTTCATTTTGCAAAAATTTAAGATAAAATAATGATAGTTAATTATATATCAGGGTACATTCACCTGATCAGAAGCCGATTCAGCTCTATGCAGGCCGCCATTTTGTACCACCATGTTTGTACAATTTTACACCATTTTATTAACGGGTTTTTATGCCCTTTTTTTATTTGTTTTTATGCAGGAACAACGTGTACGGGAGCAACTGAAGAATATTTCTCCAATGCACCACTTCACTACACAGCTTAGAAGCAAAAAAAGCAAACATTTATTTGAATGAAGTCCTTTTTTATGATCAGTGATAGGACTGACTTGGTACAACACAATGATGCACTGTATGGTTGTTGAAATATGCTGGCTCTGAAAATCACTTTACTTATACAAAATACTTTTTTAACTACCTGCCTTCATGTTTTAATGTGTGTCAGCATGTTTACAGAATCCAGTCTGTATGTACTGTGTTTGCGTGTAATTAACTGAGTTGATGTAGGTATTTTTAGCCGTTCAAGGAAAAGTTGCAGCCAGTATCAGTGAATGAATCTTTGTATTAGGGCTGCAACTAACAATTATTCTCATAATCGATCCATCTGTCAATTATTTCCTCAAATAATCAAGTACTTCCATGAAATTCCAAAACAATGATGAAAAATGTTGATCTGTGTTTCCCAAACCTGGAAATGATGATATTCTCTAATGCCTTGTTTTGCCTATAAACCGAAATGATTCACTTTTAATGATTACTTTGTTATATGGAGTGAAGGAACCAAAAAATAATCACATTTATAAAGCCAAAAAAAATTTGCGCATTTATCAACTACCAAAATACTTTTATGAATGCAATTAATTCAGTAGTCTGTTAATAAGCAGTAATCATTTTAGCACTAATTTATTTACCTGTTTTCATACAAATAAGGATGCCTAAATCTGAAAATGTAATAATTGTACATGTACATATTTCATTATATTATATATATATATACACATATGTATATATGTAAATAAACAATTATAAACTGAAAAAAAACAATATAAGTTTATAATGTAGTTTGTGGATAATTTCCTGATTGTGTCACGTTTACTGCCAAAATATATATTCCATAAAGTCAGACTTCATTTGAGTAAAAAAAAAACTGCAGCGTTCAGGTGCGTCAAAGTTGGAGTTTACGCATTTCTCTCAAACGCAGCACTATAGTACTTGGCTCAATGAGCTCTGTGTTCGACTGGTTGTGCTGGCTGCTGTTTGCTGACCACGCCCATGTCGGTAAGACTCCGTAGAAATGAGCTCACACTGTCCCACAAAGACAACTTTAGAAGCAGACAGTAATGGAGTCTCGGGAGGACGACTGTCCTTTTTGCCGGATAACAAACAACGAGACGGACACAGAAATCCTGCTCAGTGTAAGTAACACGCTCCTCACAAATGAGACTGATAAACATGAACTGTTGGATATTCCTGACTCCACCTCTGTCTCCGAACAGGACGATCAGCTGGTGTGTTTTCGTGACCTGAAACCGGGGGCTGCTCATCACTACCTCATCGTCCCCAGGAGACACATTGACACCTGTAAATCTCTGCAGGCGGACGATGTCCCTCTAGGTAAAGACGGGGGAAGGGGACCCGAATCCACACCCCGAGTCTTAGCTTCAGCTTTAACTCATAAACAACGATTAAATACAGAAATAATTAAGAGAACATCTACAACAACTACAAATGCATTCTTTAGTAATAGATTTGGCCAAAATAAAAGCAAAAAATAAATCATTCGGGCCAATTATTCATGTTCAAATGATCATCTATTGTAGTAACAACCTTGTGTTTTCTATTTAACCTTTCCATAAAGTGTTTTTGGGAAGAATTGACTATGCAAGCATGAAATAAAGAGAATATCACTTTTATAAAACAAATACTTTAATTTGCCTCAAAGCCAAATCTTAATCTTCTAAATTTGCTGGAACAGTAGATATCATTCTTTTCTCTCTTTTTTAAAGTTTAAGTGGATTTCTTTTGTTTTTGGTATCTATGGAATGTGGTATGTCAAATAAGTTCATACTCTTACCCCTATAAGGTTGAACAGGGTATACATCATTTATTAGAGTGGGTCGAATAGATTAATATGTTTGAGCATTTTTATCCATGAAATGAATTCCATTTATAGAAAGTGTGGGTAGATCAGGTGGGGATTGTGTTTGGTATTGCACCAGTAAGAGATTGTAATTCTTTAAGTTGTACTACAACTCTGCAACAGTGAACGTGTGATTATTGTTATTATTGTGTAGTAAGAGATTCTGTTTCTTCTGGACTTGTAGATGTATCATACTGTTGTATGTGTACTCTTATGTATGAGTAGTTTTCATACTGATGATGTCTTTTATGAATGACTTATAGTGATGTGATTTGTCCGTTGATAGTGGAGCAGATGCAACAAATGGGAATGAAAATGCTGGAGAAGAATAAAGTCTGCGACCTAGACGACGTCAGGTAAATCACTCTGTACTGAAATCGCATGCTCTACATATCTTTATTACATTTTAAGTTTAATTGTTTTCATCTTTTGTAATCTACTTTCTTTTACAAATATGTATTGATCACATCTTGTTGATAATATCTGCAGGCTGGGCTTTCATCTGCCTCCCTTCTCCTCTGTTCCCCACCTGCACCTCCATGCTCTGGCTCCAGCCAGTCAGATGGTATTCAGGTCACAGCTGCACTATGGCCCAAAATCTCACTGGTTCATCACAGTGAGTCTTGACAGTTTCTCTGATCACTGCACTCTGGCCACAGAGGCTGGAGTTAGCCAACATATCATGCACATGTACGACTAAAGTCATTGATACAACTTCATCTACAAATCAATCCTTGGACTGCTGCCCTCATATATCTCCTCCTACATGTCACACAGACAGTGCAGTCACAGCTTGTGTGTTCCTTCATTACATTACAGAGCTTGACAAAAAAAATGTTTACTCTGCCCCTTCAACCTGGAACACTTTACAACAGGATCTGAAGTTGTCCAGTGTCCAGATTCCATTGGGGGGACTTCAAATGATCTTGATTTGAAAAAATCTCTGGAAAATAATCTGCTCCTCTTGTCACTTTGATTTGACTGTATTTCTGTCCGTCCGTGAGTAATTGTTGTTTGTTAAATTGTATGTTTGTCTGAAACGGATCTCTCTTGAGAACGAGACCCCGTGTCTGCATAAATAAAGGTTAAATAAATAAAATGAATGACGTAAGTGGTGGCAGTAATCAGCAGATTATGTATTTACCAAAAGACAATGGCTTTTTTTATTATTAAGAAGCCTTTAAAAGTGTTAAAAAATATCAGATATTTGTATGTATTTGTTTAAGCTGGCTATTGCACAAAAGTAGAATTAAAAAAATCCAGGATAAGAGATAAAGTGAGGCTTGACAATCCCTGACAATGTCCCTTATCTTTTGTTTTGTGCATTTTAGATTAACTTTGCTATTTTGGGGTTCTTTTGTTGTTTTAAACAAATAAAAATTGTTGATTTTAAACCTTGGTTCCATTTGAAACTTGAGGGTTTTACAGATTAGTTAAAAACAACATTTTTTATGCACATGTGATTTACAAGAAATTGATTTGCTCTATGCTGAACCACAGTGTGGTAAATATTGTAAATAACTTCCCTTTTCTGTTGCAGGTGGACAAAGTGCTGTCTCAGCTGAAGACTCAAGGCAGGGTCAAATAACGTGAAATACTAAAAGTGTTTGATATTTATGTCAGTACTGGTCATTTAGCCTCACTGAGTGAGATTTAATACCCGTTCTTTAGGTGACTTACAGTGTTTTGCATCGGCGCTGTAAAATTTGGGACATTTCTGTGCACATGCTTAATAAATGCCCCTTTTTAAACTAATGTAATAAAAGATATCAGTTTGAAAGTCATATAAATTAGATGGTATTTAATTGAATAATTAAAATAGAACTTTGCACATTCATGTACAAACCTATTTTGTTTCTTTGTGTTTATGAAGTAGATCGTTTGAAAAAGCTGCTTACAGGGTTTGATATCTTGTGCCATAACTTGATTTTAATGTGAAAATAATGTATATATAATATTAAATAAAATGCCTTAAGAATAATCATGTGGTCATCTTTGACAAAGTCTTTCTACCACTTCACAGACACAGACTCACACTTGAGAACACAAACATTAGATTAGCATGAGAATACTGGAGGTCTAAATGGGCGTGATTGAAACAAACATGGGTACAAGGGTTTTCTTTATTAATTTAATTATTTACTGTTAATACCGGTCAAGATTCGATTTGAGATCATGTTAATTGACAGTGTGTGCACATCAGGGGGGTATTTTTTTCTAAAATAATGTAAGAAAATGCTGATTTGTCCTTCACTCAGCAGTTACTTCTGTATTTTGGTCCTTCACCCATGTCACTTCCACTTTTTTGCCACTAGATGCCACTGTTGTAACTTGAAACTCACAGAGTTGTCACATGCACCAAAAAAGCTTCATATAAATAAAGCAATAAATAACTAATATTGCTCAAAATTAAAAGTTTTACATAGCAATGCTTAGACGATACCATCTATCCATCTGTCAGTAATGATCACATTCAAATACTGTGACTTGTACCAATCTAAATATAATTGATCTAATAAAGCTTTTTTTTGAATAAGCGTTATTTGTGTATAACAATAGACACGTAGTGGGATAAAGTAATGTACAAAGAGACAGGCAATTCCATAAACGAATAATGATGTACAAATACAAGAAAACATTTTAAAAAAATAGATAACTATTAAACATAATAGATATGTAAAAATAGGGGAATGTGACACGGTTAAAATGTTCTGTGTAGCATCTGATGACACAAAAACATTTTTATTTATTATGTTAGATATACTTTAGGGATTCACAGTATTGTTTTAGCTCAATTAATAATATCTTAAATGATTCAGTTGTTGATCATTTAGATTTGTGACAACCCCAGTAATTGTGTTTTTTTTTTTGGATACTTTATCTAAAATTGGGTTCTCTCTCTCTTCATCCCACAGTCCAAAAACATGCAATGTGGGGATTAGGTAAATTGGACACTCTAAATTGACCATAGGAGTGAGTGTGAGAGTGAATGGTTGTTTGTCTCTAGCTGTTTGTGGCCCTGCGATGGACTGGCGAACTGTCCAGGGTGTACCCCGCCTATCGCCCGATGTAGCTGAGATTGGCACAGCACCCCCCGCGACCCTCTGGTGGAGGATAAAGCGGTAGATAATGACTGACTGACTTTATCTAAAATATAATTTTCCCCCCTTCCAATTTCTTTAATTTAATAAAGCTGGGATTACCCCGGAGCTTTACGTGATGTTGGATTCTTGACAGGTTACTTACGTAGACGCGTTAGCCCCGCCCCTCCCTCCGTCAACAACTGGATTACAGCTATTTGTATTTTCGAGCCTTCTGCCAGTGCCCATTGCGATTCACTGCGCCCGAAAAGGGGATAGTGACACAACAATCTGCTGGGACATGTACTCATTTTCGTTTATTTGAAGCACGCTCTATCGATAGCTGGTGCCGATGTGCAGCCAGAGAAAGCGTAAGGAGCCACGGAGAGCGGATAGTTCTCTGTTCCCACCGTCCTTTAGCTCCTCTGATAGCAGCTAACGCAGCTAATACTCCAGTGGAGGTAACGCTAGCTGGCTGGCTGACAGCTGGCCCGGCTAGCTCCGTGTCCTCAGCAGTGCCGTGGATTTACTCGCTGAAACAATGACTAGTCTCTGACATTGGTGAGTATTGGTAATGTTTCACTACTTGGTAACAACCAGGCGTTATATGGTGTTTGTGTTCAGCCGCTTTGGCGTCGCTTTTGCCAACCAACAGTGAGTGGCTAACCGTCGGCTTGTTTGTAGCAGCAGCTGCACGGAGCCACGCCTGGGCCATTTAAATGGACGTTTTGCGCTTGTTAACACCAGACGTTGCTTTGACCAGTCTGCTTCAACATACTTCACAATGCCCGCTTGTTACTGCTTAATAGAAAGTCACTTTTGTGGTTCACAGAGAGGACCTAGGCCCAGTTGGTTGTCACATACTGGTGTAGTCAGCCAGAACCCATAAGTACCAAGGTGGGGGTCTCTACCGTGGTGCTATTGAGAATAAGTGGGTGGACAGCACAACCAACCTGCCGGATGCACTTTGTTGTGACCTGCAAGAGCTGCCAATATGATGCCGGTAAGTACACACAACTCCTGTTCTCCTAACACTGAAGCATTGAAGTATTTTTACAATAAATCGAGTAATAAACCATCATATTTAATCTTGTGTACTTATACATGTAATACAGAGCACGTGCCTCAACCAGTCACACACTGAAGACTAAGTGTTAGTAAAATAAAACAAAGCTGATGAGCATTTCCTAGGTTTAAATGCTCAAAGCTATTTGTACATGCATCTTAAATGTGTTTTACAGTCTCTCTTAGTTTGAGCTCATATGTTCATAATTTTGCTCCTCAGTATCTGCCAGATTTATGTTCACAAGGAATATATTTAAAGGAATCCATAATATCTTTTCAATAGCATTTTGTCTCTCTATTCATATTTACGATAAATCACTCTTTCTAAAGGAAAGATTGTCATCATTAGCTTCACCCAGCATGCCTCACTTGGCCTGTCAGCTGTTTTCTGAATCATTGCAATTGCTGTCCGTATGTGCTGAATTGAGCAATTATTTGATTGTTATTTATTATGGAATGGTTGAATTGCCCACATGTGTACAAAGGGTGGACACTGTTCACTGTGAGCTTTGCTATTTTTGGTTCTTCTTTCACGTCAGTTATGTGTTTGAACCCAGACAGTTTGGTGTTCTGATGTCACACACAAGTAGCAAATGCAAGGACGATTATCTGTCCATTTGCCTTTCTCGCTGTTGCTCTCCGGTAATCTAACGTGCAAGTGAGATCAGTTCATGAAAGCTTAACTGTATCTACTATGACTTTATCTGTGTAACAGCATGACTGCAATTGTCTGGGTCCATGGCTGCAGGACTTGCATTTCTCATGCCTTTTTACACCCACTGAAACACGAGGGAGGGGAAATATAAACAATTATTTTCATATCTTGATAAAGAGGGATTTTGTTCCATCTGTCATCTGTATGCTTTTAGCGCAAGGATTATAATGGTTTTAATTCACAAGATTAAACAAGCAAGCAAATATACTCATTTATTTAGAGGAATGACAATGTTGTATTTCAAAATGGGGCAGGTTAACATTATACCTTCTACTCACCTTGTAATAACAATGAATTTGTGTGGTATTACAAAAAATGATCTTTACATTTCAAGCAGTGGGTACAGTCAAGAACTATTTCCCTCTGTTGTTTTCCTAGTGTCATTGTTTAAGACGCTCTGTGTATCATATAATAGAACACCTGAATGGCAACTCTACCCGAGCAGCGCTTTGTTGGGGCGTCTTTTGTTATGTTTAGAGCTGAGAATGCAGTGAGAGGCTGTGGGGAAACATGATTGCAGTACCTTTGGCCTTCAGGGAGGGGAACGTGAACTTTTAAGCAGGATAAGTTTACAGTAGCTTCAGTCAGACGTCGTCAAAAAAAAAGAGATGATTCAGTCACAGGCCAGTTGAGTTTATAAAAATGGTGTCAGTGGAAAATACATTCACATTTGGTTTCATGTCATTGAAGTACCTACGTTTATAAGCACAATTTCTATCTTTTGAGTACTCAATATTTGCTGCTGCCATGGAGTTCACAGGATCGTTATTAGCCCCAGTGTGTGTTTGTACCCCGTGGCACCGACAGGCTATCAGAGTCAAAGAGCCAGTCGTGCATATAGGCAACCCCGGCGTATATTTCTTGCGTGATTTCAGCAGCCAATGAGATACGGGCAGATCTAGGTCTGTGTGACTGGCTGCATCAACTAATGCTCTGTTGTTAAGGGGAACTTCTGAGCTGAGTAGATTGTCAA
Organism: Solea senegalensis; assembly: GCF_019176455.1. Lineage (NCBI taxonomy): Eukaryota > Metazoa > Chordata > Actinopteri > Pleuronectiformes > Soleidae > Solea > Solea senegalensis. Next base: position 10,261,111 of record NC_058037.1, on the reverse strand, counting down.
GTGACATTAATCTCACCCAGTAGAGCTGGCAGAGCATGACTTACAGTAAAAGTAAACCTTGCATCTTTGTGTGGCTTTGTTAGGGTTTTCAGGGGGGTGTATATCAGTTTAAAATGGCATTGCCCAAGTCATCCACAGTAATGGTTTTAACACACTTGTTATTAAAAAGTAAAACGTCATTAATCTATTACTTGTGTCTTTTCCCCCAGTGAATGACTTATTTAACAACACACACCTGTTTCCTGCCTTGTCCTTTTTTACACGTAATTATCCATTATTAATTAGACTTTCATAACGCTGTCATCTCATGTGTGTTAGTAAGATAAGTTTTGTCTTGTTCTTTTCAAGAACAGAGAAGCAAATGTAATGACATGAATCCTGTATTAGAATGAGTTTGTACTGGCAAGGAATGATTGTTGGGTCAATAGCAGCACCAATGACTTGTACTTTTAGTCCTGAAGCATTTTTAAAATGTCAACCTCGTGTTTGGAGGGAAAAAAAAACAACCCTCATCTCTTCTCCATACACTTCAGTGCCGTTTTTAGCCCGATGGGCAGTGTTTTAGCATATTTGGGCTGCATGATCTTTGTGTTAACCAATGATGTCAACAACAACCTGCTCATGTTCTTATGAATGGGACATTTGCTATGATTAAGCTATTTGTATGCTAACTTCTTAACACGATTACACAGTGTCTGGTTATTGTGTTAAAGTTTCCCCAGTCCTGGGCAAAATTATTTGTTTATTTTAATTTAGGAGGTCCATTTTCAGTGGACTCTTTTAAAGAATGTTTCTCCATGCAGGACATTCAAACTTTAGTTTTATTGCTCCTGGTAATCACTTAATCCTTTAAATCTGTCTATTTCATTGGTGTTAGTGATGGGGCTGGTTAGAGGAAATTACTGTTTCAATCATCCTGCTATAGGTCAGGCCAGTCAAGCATCCCTCTCAGATGTTAAATGATAAATGCCTTTCTCCGTTATACTTCAAGCACAACCTCAACCACTCATATTTGGACAACATACAGTGGACAGATTTACTTAAATCTCCATGATGGTGCCCTGATCTGTCTGTCAGCCATGGCCAAACTACTGTCATTGGCAAGCAGTTGTTGATCTTGCAGCCATTGGCACAAATCGGTGCCACTAGAAGGACTTGTGGTTGCCCACCCCTCCACACACTACCCTGTCACTCCCTCCCTTCCTCTCTCCCTCTCTTTATTACCCTCTAGCTCTTCCTCTCTGTCTCCCTCCCTCTCTGAAATTCACATACAGAAAGTGTTTTTTCCTCCCAAGTCTCCTCCGCAGCCCTTTTCTAAGGCATACACACACTGCTGTTAGCTCCAGAGGTCTGCTTGGGATGGCATAACTATTGAGTCTCATGTCTCCAAAAAAAGTGGTGGTGTAAGGATGAAGAGGTTTGTGACTTTAGTGTTGCGTGGCCTTGTTAGCCTCTCCAAGGAGACCCCCATTTGGGCAAAGGAGCACCATCAGCCACTCAAAAAGGACATCAGGAGGAAACGGAGGGCGACCAAGAGAGCCAAGAGTATGGGCAGACGCAACTTGGTCAAGGCGGTTTGTATTTCTTCTGCAGTCAGTGACCTGGACCAGTGGAGTTTTTTCTGCACTGTCACACTTTGAATGTATAAGGTCCAGTATTTTCTGCTTGAGCAGGAATGTTGTGTATGGGTTCTCTGTGGTGATTTGCAGTTGAAATTGAAGACTTGTGCTGAATTTACAATGTGTTTTCAAAGACGTTTAATGTATGGGTCTGTGTTGTAGTTTGTAGGAGTCTGACTGGCTATTAGTTTTTTTATTTTATTTTTGAATGTGCTTAATAAATATAAAACATAAATGAAATAAAAGAAGAACAGTTATTATCTTATCTGTGTGCAAAGTGATGTTGACTGCATTGGCATATTGTATATCTTGTTATGCAGCTGCCTGAGCTTCAGTGTTGCTTGGGGATTAAGAAAGTAATTATGGTCATAACTGATATTCAGCATTGTTCTTTTTGTCAATGCACATATCCCAATATGACTAGGCTTACTGGACAAGAGCAGGAACAACATGAGCTCATGGATGATGTGTTGTGGATGAATGGAGCAAAGCTATTGTACTGCCTAAATACATGGCATTTGCCTCTACCTCATCTCTGGCACCATTTAACATTGTCAGTTTCAGAACTGGCCAGAATGTCAGCTTTTTGGTGTCATAATCAGTTGCATGGAGTTTGCACAAATGATCGCATCATTTCAGTTATGCTGCTGCAGAAAATGCCAGTGAATCACACAGTTGCATCGTTACCATCGATGAGTCATTTTGTCTGGGAGAAAGTCCAGTGGTCATCATCCATAGGTTCCTCAGTAACTAATGTGAAGGCCTATTATTCATGACAGTGGCAGTTATTATAGAACTATGAATGTACCTTGTGGCCAAATCAAATGTACGTCACTATGTAGCATTGAAGTGCCTTCCAAGGTGTGCATGTGTAAAATAATGCAGGTTATTCCTTTTTGATAATTGTACTTCATTAAGCAAAGTAGTTTGTGACCAAGTCATTATGTCCCAGAGGAGTGAACGTGAAAGTCAAGTGCCCTTGACACCCTTGAGTCATTCAACAAATACTCTACACAGTGTGCCTTGTGATTGGAGTTTTGCCCTTTTGCAAGTGTTTCTTCTTTGTTGCAAATTTCATTAATTTTCCATTCATTTTGTTTGATGTTGTAGCTTATAGGTCAACACTGTGAGACATTATGTAATTTTATTTACTAGAGAAATGTGAATAGCTGAGCAGGTTAGAAGGAACCTTTTTATTTTTGCTGAACCCCACATCCCCCTTTCATCTCACAAAGCCATTAAAGGTTTGGTGTGTCATTTGTTACCCACTCTTTATTCTATGAGCAGTCCTGTTGTTATGTAGTGGCACAATGCTGTAGTGAGCCTGTTATATGAAACAGGAAGACACACCTCAACCACCTGGGGTACTTTGTGCCAAAGATAACAATGAAAATCTGGGCACTGCTCATATCAGTCAACTTGGGTCATACTCAAACTTCTACAAACCAAATTACATGAGAAAAGTTAAACTCCACTGATGAGAGCAAGTCAAATCTGAGCTGTGTTCAGAGCACTTTTGTTCCTTTTGTTCTGTCTTTGCTTTACTCAACCATGATTTATTGATTCTGAATAACCAGAGGTTTTTGTTTTGCCCAGCAACAGGTTTTCACATTGTGAAAATAGATTCATCTGTTGACATTTGAGAACTTATGGCATTAAAACCAGTGGGACTGGACTTCTTAGATTTTACAGATTCAGCAAAAAGAAATTGTAATGCCTGCATATTACCATGTATACAAATTGAGTACAGTTGTACCATATGTACAAAGCTACACCAAATTTGATTTCCAAACCACTACCAGAATCTCTCAGCTGTGGTTAGGTTAAAAAGAAAAAAAGTTATATAAATAATAAATAGATATTTATATCATCAGCTTGTTAAATAATGCCCAAGTCATCTCAGCCCTTTGTATTTACGCTGAAGACTCGCTGAAACTATGCAGGCACTGCCATAAAGATTAGTCCAAAGGTCATATATTCTACTGCTATGTTTCCTGGTCCCACCACTGTACTACTCGGCTACAGATGAACTGTATCTATACTCAACTAAATATTTGTAAGATCCTCAGTTGATGATGAAGTTCACCTCAGTCCTCATGTTTTCAAATGACTGCCTCCAGGCATTTACATTTCGCTATTTAGCAGCTTGCATTTAGGGGGGTATCGATAAGAGAGATCGTTTACTCATATCTCCACAGGATGAGAAAGTCTTAAAGCTTATTTGAGGCCTGAGAAAGATGGTCTCAACTTTTACTGCTTGCTTAAGTTTAGACAAAAGCATGTGAGGGCTTGCATTGCTATGTCTTTCCTCACTGTTTATGTTAAATACTATAGCAGTCTGTAGTCACAGTGAGCAGAGAGGTGGCAGGTACAGGCATGAATCCACCAGCATTCCAAATTTGCAGCCAAACCAGGAGAGCAAATGTTCTGTTTGTATCATGCAAATGTTTTACGCATTTCTTTTATATTACTATTTAGAAACCTTCCTGTAAGTCTTCTTTATTATGTTTTCCTGACTTTCATGCGTGTAATTTAAACTTTCCTGTTGTTGTTATTGTCGTCGTCTTTCAGATGATATTGACAGTGTACCTCAGCGACGGGGAACAGGCTGTGACTGAGGTGCCCATCACCCCTGAGACGACGTGCCGCGATGTTGTTGAGTTCTGCAAAGAGCCCGGCGAGAGTGGCTGCCATCTGGCTGAGGTCTGGAGAGGCAACGGTAAGAACAAGATGTGGCAGTACTGCTTGTTGTGGAGCCTGTTCATAAAGTCTAAAAAAATCTCAGACACTTCAGAACAACGAGGGCTCTTTTTTCCTGCGGCAAACAGTAATCAGTACTATGTTAAGAGAAAGAACAGGGTAATCCGTGAAGGTGAAGTAATCTGAAACTCCATTATTGCTGACACTTCACTTGCATGCACGAGAATGTAGTTTTACAAAGCACTAGCCTGTAGCTTTCCTCATTAATGTGAAAATAAGCACTCTATTAAAGAAAGTTCAGAAGCCAAGCAGGGCCATGCGTGACTACCTGGAGTGGAGAAAAATCACAGAGAAGCCGTAAATGAGGACAAACTTTTGCCATCCGACTAAATGCAGAAATTACTTTAAGAAGAAATTTGTGGTACGGTTTGCAGCACTGTCACGACAGATTCTACTTGGTCCAGACAATTTGGGCCCATCACCATCATCATGCTGACAAGCCCAGTGTTATCAGTGTTTTCTGCTGAGATGCCACTCCTCTGCAAAACAACATCCCAGCACAGAGCTTTACTAACACACATTATGCAGTCGCGTTCCGCTGGTGCTGGACAATGCAGCTGTCGGCCACCGAAACCTCCTAAAACCTCTCTGTCTTTGTCTCCATCTCTTTGTCTCTCAGCCGCTCTGTGCCCACAGCGTACTTTCCCCCGAAATGCCAAAATAACTTTTTTTCCCCCTGAAACTATCATCCAGAAACACAGACGCAAATGCAGATGACATCAAACCTTTGCCCAGATAAATGTGATGATGTGATAATGATTTATGTTGTTCCTATTTTCAGTCACACTTGTCAGAACCAGATAATAGAGAGCTGAGTACACACACACTTCAGCTTTGCTGCTGTGTTTGTGTTTGTATGGGCCTACTGAGAGCCACCTAATATTGGTTTGTTTTAAGATATATTATGACATTTCTGTATCTGTATTTAAGTATCTAAAAAAATTATTAGATTAATGTTATATTTTGTTGAGTAGTGTACCTACAGCCCAAATTTTTCCAACACTCATTAAATCCATAGAAATCTGTATTTCTATTTAAAGTAGTGGACCATTTACTTCTTGCTTCTTTGCTTCTCTAAAACTAAGTCTCTTGTTATTGTTTTGATTGAGAGATCCCTAACAGCAGAAATGTACATGCTGTGTGTTTGAACTTCAAATGCTTGCGTCAACTCACACACCTTTTGAGATTTGATACTCCATACAGAGACAACCCACGCCAAAGACATTGCTTACTGTGCTTAAATGGTTCTAATTAATCAATCTGTTCCCCTTTCCCCTAACCTTTACATTCCCACAGAGCGAGCGATCCCCTTCGAGCACATGATGTACGAACATCTGCAGAAATGGGGTCCTCGCAAGCAAGAGGTCAAGTTCTTCCTCCGGCATGAAGATTCGCCAACAGAGAGCAGTGATCAAGGTGTGTACACTCCTAGCATCCCATGTGTGGAAGTTTTTCTGCCTGCTGTATGCTGAAGAAGAGTGTGTGGTATATTTGGGGGTATTTACTTTCCTACTTTTGCCGCGGTAACAACCAAAACTATTATTACTAAAATCAAACCCTTTGTGGGATTTGTTTTTTCTTTGAACCAAGTTCTATCGGTGCAGATACTTCAAACATCGTTTTTTCTTCAAAAGTATGGTATCCTTTTGTATTAAGAGTGTTTATCTATGTTGAGAATTCATTGTTTTAGTGCTTGATGAAGCATGTCAGAGGATTTGAGAGTGTTTTTCCGTCTTCACGCATACACAGCATTAACACTAATCTTTTATGTATCTGAATGGAGTGTAGTCACATAAAAAACCAGGTGTTAAATCCACCCAAGCTTGAAAATCCATCAATGAAACCAGCTCTGCACGAGATCACACACTGGCTATGGCGCATTAATTTTTCTCTCAGTTTACCTGATGTCAGCATATGTGTAGAAGAATTGCACCTAATGTTAACTGGTGGCAGAGAAACAGACATGTGATGAGCCTGGTGTGTGCAATGTTTGCTGTACTGTGTGTGTATACAGAGAGAGTTTGAATGAGAATGCACATTTTTGCAGCAATGGTACCATGGAGATTTCCTGGGATTCTTTTTTTTTTGTGGCCAGGTTCTAGCATTTCTCGTGAAGTTTTAAATCATTCATTCTCGTTTTTCCATCAAGTTGAAGTTAGGTGGCTTCACCCAGCAGTACTTGTCCCAGTTCTTAAACCCATCTGTCATTTGCAATCATGTCAGTGTATTCACAGACTTATACAGCTGTTGTCTCTGAATGTGCCGTGCCTGTGTGTGTGTGTGATGGTGTGACTGTTTCTTTTTGCAGGGAGTCAGCAGTCGCAGGATCAGACGAGTCGCAGAACTGGGAACACTGGAGAGAAGCACAATGAGAATGGGGTGAGCCTAAATGAGTGTTATTGAAATATTATTAAAATAGAAAAACATAACTGCAATTGATATTTTAAGGTTTGAAGCATTAAATGTCATATCACAATATCAGTTGTGGTTTTATCCCTTTGCAGGTTTTTTTTTTATAGCATAGCACAGTAATGACTCATTGTGCCTGTGGATGTAATTATTTTTATTTTAAGCCCATGTTTGAGAGTAGCCTCACAATTTCTGGTATTAACAGATTTGTCCATGCCCAGACTCTTTTAGTGTTTCATTTTCAGGTACACCCATTATGGTGCATGTTCATCTCTAGCCTTGGGATATGTGTGCAAAGAGAGGAAAGCTACTATGATAAGAGCAGCCTCTGGCATGGAAACCTTTCTCTCTCCAACCATCTGTCCCAGATTTGACAATAGCAAAGTGTTATGGTCGAGGAATCACAAGTAATTCCACCTTAAGGGTGTAGGGTAGAGTCCAGCACAGCAGATGGAAAGGTTGTGTTGTTGTTGTTGTTGTTGTTGTTTTTAAAAAGAAATCATATATAGTAGCTAGAAGACATTACTTTATCCTTAAACCCCACATTGATTCAAAGTCTTCAAACACTGCCAGTAACCTAGTAAAATACATGCCATGCCATAACAAGCGAGGGCATGTATTTATCAACACTTTCGTGCAATCATTCACTCCAAAGAGGAAAAACGCTGCTGTTCTGGCTCCTCTTAACCTCTCAAGTGCGGGGGCTCATTTGTGTACAAGTTTGTTCTTTATATCTGATTTAGGGGATTATATCAGTCATCCTGCTCGATGATGTAACGGGTCCTAAGATAATCATTGCTTTGGCTTTTCCACGGGCTGCTGCCCAAACCCTCTCTCTCCACCAAGCAGAGCAGATCGTCTGCAGAGGTGCCGTCATCGAGTGTACAGTATGCAAGTTGTTAATTGTTGATAACACCGCTGCTAGGCAACAGCGACATGAGCTCAATGTTACTGTCAATGTCAGGTAGCTGCAGAAGCTATTGATATTAGCTAGGAGAAATGTCAACATTGTTCTCAGACATACAATAACATTTAAGAAAGCCGCAATTTAACTATAAATGACAGTTTATTAACTCTACATTTAACCAAAAAAAAAAAACAATGGCCCCCTGAAAACGTCAGCAAACACACACCACCTTGTGAAATCTTAGTATAGGTTGTGAATACGACAAGGGGGCTGTTTATATTAACTGTTTTTTGTGAACATGGTATAAACAACCTGATTTGAAGGCATCAAGTCTGCCTCCATTGCCTGCTCTGTTGGGTGTTTCTCCAAATCGCTCTTCTTGTGCATGCATGCATGCATGAGTTTGTGTGAGTGCGTGTTTCTCCCTCGAGTGAGTTGTCACTTTTCATGTGCCAGTGGCTTCCCCTGCTCTCTCTATCTTGCTGTGGGTTGAGTCTCCCCAGACTTTTCTTATTTCTAAATGCCTTAACAAATGCCAGGTGGGAACACATTGTTGTCCAGTGTGACTTCTGAGATCATATGAGATGTACTGTGACTGCTGCCTCACGTCACAAGACAAATTATTTCCAGGAAGAAGCTTCTTTAATTCAGAAAAGATGAGTCACAGAAGTGTGTGCCTCTTCTCATTGAATAACAGCAATGTCATTTTTATTATTGCAGAACTGAATCTTAAGTATTCTGCGTCATACTCGTGTTTCAGCCTCTTACTTCGTAATTGCTCACTCAGCCATTGAGTTGATGGATTCAGCTGCTTCTCGGAAACTCAGAAGTATCTTTGATGATTTGAAGAAGCTCAGCTTCTACCATGGCACAAACAATACATATCACATTTCTCTCAAAGCCTCAATGGAGTTTCAACACAATTAATTTCTCCTCATAATGATGATCGTAATAATGTGAAGGAAGGCGAGTCTGACTCGCTGACTCTCTGCTATGTCCCCCACCATTTGAGTCTTTTGCACTAGAACTCAGACCAAATGATTTCTCCAAATGGCTTCATGCATCACTAATTGCTTTGTATATGGTTTTTGTATACTGTATCTCTTAGGGTTGTGATTGTGGAGAGTTTGCTCTTGAGTCAATCACACAATTTTTAAGATCGGGAAGATAAGGTCTTTGCTTCTTTCTTTTTTTTTAATGAAATCCTTGCCTGCCTCAGTCTGCATCAGTCTGATCTCAGTATCTGGACTCTGCACAGACTTTAATTCCTTGACCTGTCTTGACCTGTATGTGTGTAGGTCGGGAATCAGCGGGTGGAGCTCACACTGTCGGAGCTGCAGGAGATGGCAACACGGCAGCAGCAGCAAATAGAGGCTCAGCAGCAGATGCTTGTTGCAAAGGTAATATCCTGGTTCTTTTATGAATCATTACTATGAATATCTCAATTTTGTTTCAGTATAGGCAACTTTCTGATGTTTTTATCTTTGGTAATTTGGCATTAATTGACAACTAATCAATTGCATATTTTCAATAGTTAATTGCAATGACTCACACCTTTATCATGTTTTATACGGTGATGGTGGTAAAACCTTTAGATTTCTCTGTGCAATAAGCCTGAGTTAAAAAAAAAAATAAATAAAAAAAGGATTCTAATGTTGGCCCTTAATATATCACAATTGACCCATTGATGCTAAGAGCCCTAATTAAAAGCAATCATAGTTGTAAAGTCAAATAATTCTCACAGAAACTTGTATGACATGTAAGAGAAAAACTTATTATTTGACATTTGACATATCTAAAATTAGCTGATTACATTCCTAAGCACAAACCTCAACAACAACTCAGGACGGTGCCAGCCACAACTTTCTAATCACAAAGGCCTCGGTATAGCACTGGTACCAGTCATTTATCTACATAATGTGCCTCTTTATATTTTTGCTGTGTCTGGCCTGACTGGGACAGAGGGCTGATAACTCAACTGTACAGTCCTCCCAAAGGTCAGCTCTATGTATCAGCAGAGAAAGGCCTCCAAAACCCTTTAAATATCCTAACTACTGCTTCTCTGCTGTGAAACAAACAGCCCCAGTTTGACCTTAAACATAGGGCAAATTATTACATAACAAAAGACATGGAACGCCATATGAGTCACAGCGTGGGGATTGCCCAGTCTGTCAGACTCTACAAATCAGGCAAGGAGCAACATGTGCACATACATGCCAGTGTTAAATAACAGTGTTAACAGAAGCACAACAGTTATTGAGCATAATTACACACAGTAAGGATGCTACATTTCTGTGAAAAAGAGTACATCTCTAGCTGGTATTTGGTCGCTAACCTTCGCACAGCCAGTCTCTCCTGTCTCTTTAGCTGATCGCTTATGACGATGAAGCCCACTGCTGATCCGATGATAGTAAGACTATTTATTGCCTTTGTTGTGGTGTCTGAAATGTAGGCCCACTTGAAGCCCTGCAGTCATTTGGAAACCTGGGCCTGTCATCTCCTATTTTAGGACCTTAACTGGAGCAATTCTCAGTTGGGCAGAGCGATGAAGTCATCTGACCCTTTCTTCATCCTTCAGACAGTCTTGACACAGCGCAGTGTTACACTTTTATTCAATAGAAATATTTAGCCTACTTTTATGATATGTCTGATATCTTGCAAGCTTCAGGATGGAGCCAAGCTGGCTTAATGTGTGTTGGTGTTTTTGATTTACGAAGAAATTACAAGCTTTTTGCACTGTTGAATGCAGTGTGATATAACGCTGTACCGCTTTACCTATGCCCTAAAGGAGCAACGTTTGCGTTACCTGAAGCAGCAAGAGCGGCGTCAGCAGCAGACCGTTTCAGAGGGCGAGAAGTTACAGAGGCTAAAGGAACGTGTTGAGACCCAGGAGGCAAAGCTCAAGAAGATTCGGGCCATGAGAGGCCAGGTGGACTACAGCAAGGTCATCAATGGCAACTTGTGTATGTATATTTGTACTATGTACCCTTTTTCTCATGTCACAAACATGGCTGTCCTCGTCTTTATGAATGGACAGTTCAGAGAACTAACTAAAAGTTTATATATGTCTTTTAATACTAGTGTTGAGAATGTATCCTTTATGCAAATTTATTTCTATGAATTATACTTTATATTATAGTCTTAGAGTTTCAGAGGATTATGAAAAAAGTCGGTGTGTGCAGGAACAATATTTAAACTCAGCTAACCTGATCATTTAAAAACAGCTACCCTACAGTGAGATGAGAGTCCTGATGTGATTATATTGTTCTCCAACGCAGCTGCAGAGATTGAGCAAGTTAGCAGCCTGTTCCAAGAGAAGCAGGCAGAGTTACAAGCAGCTGTGTTGAGGGTGGAGCAGCTCAGCCTGCAACTGGAGGACCTGCGGAGAGGAAAGCTCAATGGCATACAGACCACTCTGGGCAGCCAAGTAACTGGTGCTGCAGCCCTAGAGCTCCGTAAACTCTATCAGGAGCTTCAGGTACCAGTGAGAACAACATGTAATAAATTCATCTGTAGGTTCCTTACCTTACTAAGTCTTTACATGTTTCTGCATCCATGTTTATCATCCCTAGATACGAAACAAGTTGAACCAGGAGCAAAACAGCAAGCTGCAGCAGCAGAAGGAGATTCTGAACAAGCGCAACATGGAAGTGACGCTCATGGACAAGCGCATTAGCGAGCTACGGGAACGCCTCTACAAGAAAAAAGCTGAGGCACGTCAAAAAGAGAACCTCCCTGTAAGACTAGGACCACTTAACACATTTCCTCCTAACATAATTTTGGTTCAAATTCCTCTGATAAAAGCTCTTGTCTCTTTAAGAACTTCCTATAGACTTCTAAGTTGTACAATGTATAATGAATAATTATACATTGTACACGTTTCTACTGGCCTCAGTAGAAATGTGTGCATGTCCTCTTAAACATTTCTATTGTTTGAAACTTTTCTGACTCTTCTTTTTTTTTTTTTTTTTTACAGTTAAACAGAGCCAACGGGCCTCCCTCTCCTCAGCCAACTCCTGGGACTCTGGGCCGTGTTGCTGCCGTTGGGCCGTACATACAAGTCCCTCTATCGGGCCGACAGGAAGGAGGCTACACCATGCCGCCAGAGCCACTGAAGCCCCAGACTTTGAGTGTCAATAGTCAAGCAAATCATGGCCGCACCAAGTCAGGTTGGTTCGGTTCCATGAAACTATTTCTGAAATGTATTTTTTTCCTGAAATGGAATGAAGTATAACAAAGGTGAACTGTAACTTTGGATTCCAGGTGACATTTAAAATGTTATTTCTTGTCTTTTCATAGTCAGAAAAAGCAGAAACCTGAAGTTAAATTAAGAATCAGAAGATAAGAAGATAGATGTTTCAGTAGTAGTTTGGATATATGTAGTCCCAAAATAAAGAGTTTTACGCCACTACACATTCAACATGTCTTGCATGAACACCTTGTGACTGAAATTCCCTTGTGGGCTTTAGCTGTTGTCCTTTTCCTTCCCATTTGACTTCTTGGTGAATTCTCCAACTGGACTTTTTTCTGCAATTTCTTTTTCCTTCCTTTCTAACCTCACTCTCTTCCTGTGTTGTGTGAACTGTGACTCCCCACCTTCTCTGTCCTCTTCTCTCATGTGTCTTTGCCGTCTCGTCTTTGTAATGTCTCTTTCACTGTGGGTGCGGGTATGGGGGCAACGCTTCCTGGGGTAGACGGTGTGCGAAAGCCTCCCGGCCCTTGGAAAGTGTCTGATTTAGACATCGTTGTGGACCCGGTAACCCCATCCCTTCCAGAATCACACCCAGGCCCTGGAGCCTCCACTGGCTCTGACGGCACGTCCCGTGAGTGCACTGTGCCACATAGGCAGAGAGTTGGCACTTTGTGAACCTTCTCTCTTGATTGCAGCACAGGATCCACAGCATGCACAGACCACAAAACCAAGTTTTTACTCCATATTACAACCACTTCAGATAAGCTCATAGCTAGTGTCTTGAATAGTCTGCGAGTCTGGGTTCTTTCCAATCATGCGTTACAGAACACTGCATCATAATTGCTGTTTTCATATGCCACAAAACCAGTCATGTTTAAAAGTGATGCAACCTTGATGGTTTGCCACACCAATCTCAGACAAAATGATGCACAGCTGTGCAGGAGATGTGCATCTGTTCCTGTTAAACAGTCACTGACTGAGAGAAGACTCCTTAAACTCTCCTGCCTGTGTAACATGAAGCCAGGTTTTTTTTTCCCCAAATTGCAGAGACTACATGTTGACATTTAATTGCGTGTCATCAAATATGAACGTCAGAGATTTGACTGCCATCTTCACACATTTTGCCTCCATCTGCTGAGATTTTACGCTTGGCATTGCACCTCACACAAAGACATGAGAAAGCACTGCTGATCCTGTGTATGTGTGTGTGTGTCTCTACACTGCTGAGAAGGTTCAATGAGTCAAGTACCTAATACGTTTCCACATATAAGAGCAGTCCTATATATTTTTTTCCTAACATCATGACATTCCCAGCTTTTCTAACCTTGATCTCCATGCCACATTTTCACAACATCCAAGATGTGTCAAAAACATTACATGCACAAGGAATTGACCTTGTACATGTTAAAAAGTCAGTGGAAGTCACCTTTTTTTGTATTTGTGAAGACCCAGATCAACCTGTTTTCTTTTTAGACTCTGGCTAGTGTTGGTAAAACTCTTTCAATGTTGCTGTATTAATAGTTAAATAATAGTTATAAGGATTATATTTAATCTAAAATTATATTATGTTCCTCATGTTCTTTTTGGATTTCTGATGAGTCGCCACCACCACAAAACAAATTCCTGTCAGACTGTACCAAACCTATTGCTGTTGTTTATTTGTCTTACCTTTTCCACACACTTTCTTTTCACACTTTCCTTGCTGTCTCCAGATGCTTAAATTACAGTTCTTTTATTAAGTAGGCAGTTAAACCTCAGAGACAAACAACACTTTTACTGCGCGTCCCCAAACCTTCTACTAAATCATGGTTTACTTTGCCTAATGTGACAAAATGAAAACAGGCACAGTAGAAAGATACTAATGCAAATGCATTCATGTCATCATTGCTGTGAAGTGAAGGCTCAGGATTTTTGTCCTATTGATCAATAGTTCCCCTCAGAACATTGAGTTGCTGTCTTCTTTCGTACATTTTCTTACACTCAACAGTAGGACAATTATCAAATTCTTTCGCAAAGAGAATGAAAAGATTTTGTCATCCGTCAACTGATGTGGACATTTGATTTAATGAATACATTGAATTTGAGTATATGGGGAAACTAGTGAATGGCTCAGTAAGCCATTTCTGTGAAAAACATTACATTGCTGTGTCAGTAGTAGAAGTGGAAGTTAGGATGGTACACTACCATGTTCTGAAGTCGCTTAGTCATTTCTGGTTAATAGGATAAGCTTCTCAAAATCCTGAACCCTCCATTTAATACCAATCCTAGGTCAAAATGGTACATATCCAAATATACATGCTGTGTGTGTCTAAAATGTTATACACACAGATGTTACAATGGTTTGTAATGTAGTTAATTAGACACTTTTTGATGATGAAAAAGGCAAACCATTTAGACCTAGTTCTGGTGAACATACTGTACGTTGTCACTACCTTGAGTTGTAAAAATGTAAGAAATGCTCATGCCTCTTACATCCCCTTGGTCACTAAATATGGTCATTTTCCCTCTTTGGCAACACACTTACTGAGTCACATTTGTGCTGCAGCTAATGATACTGGTTGGCCGTCTGTTGGAAAGACAAACACAACTCTAAAGCCTCCTGAAAGAAGAGACTCTGGGACTGACACCCAGGGCAAAAGCCCTCCCTCAAGCTCCCCCATCGCTCCAAGTGCGGAAAAGGTTGGTCGTCTGACTTTAATCATCATGTATAAATATAGATTACTAAATTAGGTCTCGTTTTTTTTCTGCTTGTAATAAATACACTTTTAAATGGTTACTCTTTGTGTGCTCTTTGTGCTGCTTCACAGGTACTTGAACCCAAAATGGTTGTCTCTTCCCCCGCCATATCCAAGCCACAGCCACCTCCCTACGGCTCCCACCTCTCTTCTGCAAACTCTGCCTGCACTTTGGAGCGAAGAAAGGATGTACCACCTCCTCCTCGACCACTCCCTCCACCTCCTGCTTGGCCTCGCACTCCCTCTTCCACAGGCTCGTCCTCCCAGCAGATCCAGCAACGCATCTCAGTACCACCAAGTCCGACCTTACAGCCTAATTCTCCGCTTTTCCCTCCCGGCCCAAGTGAGCGGCTTGATCCACCGCCGGCTGTGGCAGTACGCCCCTTCATCCCAGACAGAGGGTCACGACCTCAGTCGCCCCGTAAAGGTCCACCTACTATGAATTCCAGCTCCATCTATCACATGTACCTCCAACAAGCAGCGCCAAAGAGCCAGCAATTTAAGCCTGCTCCCAAAGCAGGTAAGAGCTTATTTTTAAGAAATTGTACAGTGTACTATAGCTGCACTTGGACAAGCAATGCACTCGGGAGGGACTGTATGTGTGAGCGCAAATGACTGCAGAAGTCATCGTAGAGATTTTTCAGAGATTCCCCTGCCAGTTTCCAAGTATTATCTTTTAATATCTGAGTAAAACACCTCAGAATTAAAGTGGGTGAATGGGTGTGTGTCCTGTTTCCTCCATGCTCAAGCCAAGCACCGCCCCCCTCGCCTGGATTCTCCAGAGATTTCCGTGCTGTTACCATGTTTTACCCAGAAATTGTCCTGCTGCATAAGTCTTACGGTTGTCATAGTTACAATAATCAACTGCTTTTTGTACAGAAATATTCCTTTACAAATGCCGTTGCAATATAGTTATTAAGTTGTTTGCTTGTGGTGATTAATTTGACAAATTGGCATGTACTTTGGCCCTCTTCTGGCTTATCTTGTGCAAGGCTGTTTGCTCTGTGACATGTTGGACTACTGATGATCTAACAAATCAGTTACTTAATAAAATAAGTAATAGGTGAATTGATAATAAGAGTATTGCATTGCTGCAGCCCTGCTTTAATTGCCTCCATTTTAATTCCAGTATCTTTCCTTGTCTTTAGTGTATGGGAAGCCTGTTCTCCCCTCCAGCTCGACGCCTCCCTCGCCCTTGCCTTTCGTTCAGGCCGGAGGGGCTTTCCCGTTGCTCCAAGGCCAACCCAGCAGCGATGACACCGTGGATGGAGAAATTGATGATCACGAGGGCTTCCAGCACCTAGAGCCCTCAGCGCCTCCTCCCAGTGTGGAGAACATCCCACGACCACTCAGCCCCACAAAGCTAACACCCATGGTACACTCCCCAATGCGCTACCAAAGTGATGCTGATCTCGAGGTGCTGCGTAAAAAGCTGGCCAACGCTCCGAGGCCACTCAAGAAGCGCAGCTCCATCACAGAACCAGAGGGCCCCAGCGGACCTAACATTCAGAAACTGCTCTACCAGAGATTCAACACTCTAGCAGGAGGCATAGAGGGGAATGGAGTCAGTGGATCAGGAGGAGGCAATGGTGCAGGTAGTGGAACACCGTTTTATCAGCCAGCTAATCCCCCCGCATATACGGGAGGTGATTCTGTGGCTGATACAGACAATGGCAACCACCCCTCTGGGATGTCGCTACCGCCACCACCGGGGACAGAGGAGCTGGGCTCCGAGGCTCCACCTCCATCTACTGACGATAATGACAACGACCCGCTGCCTCCACCACCAGAAGATCTGGATGATCCCGCTGAGGAAGAGGGACCAGAAGACAATAACAACAATGTGGGAACCTCTGAGCCATCACTCCCCAGCCCTGTGCCAGAGGTCAGCACTCCAGAGGAGAGCGGCACGGCGGCCTCTCAACCACTGGTAAAGACTCGCCTACATACAGACTCGCTGTTTTATTGTATTTACCGAGTTATTTATTTAATATACCTTATACCTAGCGCATTATCTCTCCATTGTCACAGGAGAAACGCACAAACCTCAAGAAACCAAACTCTGAGCGAACTGGTCACGGCTTCAGAGTGAAGTTCAACCCACTGGCTCTCCTGCTAGATGCCTCCTTGGAGGGAGAGTTTGACCTCGTCCAGAGGATCATCTATGAGGTATGTTGATTTGGTTCTGTGTATATTAAATCCTGCACCCAGGATAATCACTTATCTTTTTTTTTTTTTTTGCTTTCCAGGTGGAAAATCCAAGCACTCCCAACGATGAGGGCATCACACCACTGCACAATTCAGTGTGTGCTGGACATCACCACATAGTCAAGTTCCTGCTGGATTTTGGTGTGAACGTCAACGCTGCAGACAGTGATGGATGGTACGTTTAAACCACAGAATAATTGAAAAAGTAGTTTAATGGCACATGATAACTTTGTTGTGTTTGTTTTCCAGGACTCCGCTCCACTGTGCCGCCTCCTGTAACAGTGTTCATCTCTGCAAGTTGTTGGTTGAGTCGGGTGCAGCCATCTTTGCCAGCACCATCAGTGATGTGGAGACGGCAGCAGATAAGTGCGAAGAGATGGAAGAGGGCTTTATCCAGTGCTCCCAGTTTCTGTATGGTGAGAAACAACCTGTTACTCAGTCCAAAATAAATCGTTTTTTATTAACCAAATCTGCCTCTATACTGCAATTGAAGAAAATGTCAGTGTTGCATTTAGTTAAAACAAGCAAGGAATACTCCCTGTAGATATTTATCTATTAACCATCTCTTTCTACTCTTGTGCAGGTGTTCAAGAGAAGTTGGGTGTCATGAATAAGGGGACAGTGTACACTCTGTGGAATTATGAAGCCCAGAACCAGGACGAGCTGTCGTTCAGCGAGGGGGACGCCATCACCATCCTGCGACGACAGGATGACAGTGAAACTGAGTGGTGGTGGGCACGACTTGAAGACAAAGAGGGCTACGTGCCCCGCAACCTGCTGGGGGTAACCACAAAACGCACCATTCATCTTGTCTCTGTCACCTTTTTAAAAGGATTTGGAGAGAAAAAAAACCTGTATTTTTGTCCCTCTCCACACACACAATTGGAAAATAGCAGGTGTAAATAATCAAATTAATGATGGCTGAGTTCCATTTAGCTTCCTCAGTTTCAGGGTGCGTGCTGGTTCACTGTCGCACTGTCCTCATGTACATGAGCTGAACAGGGCCCTCGTTATTGGGATCAGTATTTATTTTTAAACGTGTTAAAATGGTTGCCATGCAAAGGACACAATGATTTATTGTGTTGTTTTTCTTTTCAGACAAGGATCTGAAATATTTGCATGCTCTAGGTTTTTAAAGAGACGCTTGACAGCAAACTGAAAAGCAGTTCTTCACATCTGTCATCTATCAGTGACATGTATCTGGCTTATTGCCCTGCTTAAATCACACTCACATGTCTCACCTAAATACAAAAATAACAAACACGAGCATATTAAACATTTCTCTTGTTTCTCTTTGATTTCTCTGCAGCTCTATCCCAGGATCAAGCCTCGCCAGCGCTCCTTGGCATAGCGTCGTCTCACTCCACTGACCTGTGGCTAACAACTGGACCAGTGACAAAACCAAGTGCAGAGAACAAAGGAGCAGGCTGCCCCATCTTCTCCCTGTGGCCATAACCTCCCCTGGCCCTGTGCCTCTGACAAAACCCTTTTCTCTGAAGCCATGGGCACTGAACTCTGACACATATTTACATCTACTAAGGCATAGACACACACATGTTGAACCACAAGCACTCCACACACACACACAAACAAACCCACACTTATTTTTGCCCTGATTCAGTGTCAGCTCTGTATCAGACATCAACTTGAAGAATAAAACACTAACCCTCATCTCAGTATTTCTTGCAGTATTCCCATTCTCCAGTCATCTTCATCTCCCTAATGAGACCTATGACGGCACTGGTCTATATGACACTATATAGTGACTGGAAAATCACTGTAAATGGTGAGAAGTTGCTCATTTTGTGTCAGTGTAAAGTAAAATGTAACTATTGGGTATTTAAATGATTTTAATACCAATTTGATCCCCCCGAATGAAGAAACACTAACACAGAATATTGTGCTCTATGTTTGCTGTTAGTGTAGTCCAACCACCAAAGATAAATATGGATTAAGTAATTTAATTTCACTTAAGCAGAATTGCTGACGTGCGAGATAATCAACTGATTTGCTGTCGGTTAGGATCAACCGCTCCCATATTCTTAATGGAGCAGAAAACGGATTTTGTAAAATAGGAACGTTGTAAATCCCCAGTATTGACAAAGCTAAGATGAACACAGACTCACAGCTCACAATCATCGCTTTTCATGACCTTCGATGCGAGTCATGTTTGTTTATTAAGTCGCATCTGTTCAAGATGTGTAGCAAGAACATGGATACATTTAAAAAAAGGCTTCAGACAATATTTTTTTTCTGAAATATATTTCAAGACGTATCAAACTCTAGAATTTTTACATGGAGTTTATATTTTTTGGTAATCTGGTTATAGGTCAAATGCCACAGTATAGATTACCAATAAAGGTTGCCACATACCCCGAGAGTGTGTACAAAGAACATATTCCTCAGATCTCTAATTTTGAAAAAAAGATTAATATTTAATTGAGAAATAATATGTAAAACTGAGTTTGATGACAACTTGACTTTTAATTTTATGATTTTTTTCTAACGCAGAAGAAGGCAAGAATCAATTCCACAGAGGATTTTGGGTCACTCCAAGCATTTTATTTGTATATGCGCACTTTTTTATTTTACTCATTTCTGGGGCCTGATAAGATTTTTATGTTATAGATGCCTTGTTCATTTTTAATACAATTATCAGATATTGCACCTCAGATGCCCCTGGAATCATCAACCAGATTATTTCAGATTATTTCAAGTTAGTTTTATCATCTTATAAACGTCAAGTTTTTTTTTTTTCTAACAAGCCGCCAAGTAACTCTCTGGTCATGACGCTGCCGTTGTTTTTTTGCGGCGTTGACAAACTCCAGTATAAACACTTAATCTCAGGACCGACATGGTGCTGCTGACACTGTTTCACCACTGAACTCGTGATCATGTTTCCGTTCTTATTCTCAACCAGCATCACCGTCATTCGAGCAGTAGAACAAACAAAGGTGCAGTCCGAAATTCAGGCAACAGAACAAGCCATGGTCATAAGCACTTGATAGATAACAAAGACTTCAAATTGGCTTTAGACACAAAAGCCGAAATTGGCCTAATTTTAGGTGTACTCCATTCTACCAACCACTGTTACACATGTCATCTGTTACATTGTTGAACATCCAGAGTCCATGAGCTTGTTCTGAACCCGTGAGTGAGTGAATGAGTGTGTATGCAGAGTGTGCTCATGGACCAGGCTTCACCGAGACTTACACCTGTACATAATATGTCTATTTCCTGTTTGGACAAGTGGGCTTTCTGTATGAACACTGTACTCACACATCCAATTCTGTAAATGTGAAGAATAAAACAGAAGCTCTGGCATGATGAATGTCTTTCAGTGTCGTATCAGGTTGTGCAGTCTGATAATGACATGACGCAGGATGAAGCAGGAGCATGTATGAACAAATCATTTTATTTACTGAGGAAATAATGTGACTGAGGTAAACGATGACTTACATACTCACACATTCCTCAATGTTCACTTAATTATACATAATTTTATTTTGATATTTAAAGGAGATCAAAAGTTGTACTTTGCTCACATAGAATACTTTTGTAGGTGAACATTTATTACTTTGATGATTTTATTTTTAGTGACATAATGAAAAATGTAGGTAAATTCTTGTCACTCAGCCAATTCAGTTCAGATCTATTGAAAGTTATTGGAATATAATTTTTCAATACAAATTTTCATATACTGTACATGTGAGTCGATTTAAATTTCCATTGTTTTTGTTTTTACGGTCTTAAAAATCCTTGGTAGTACTGTAACTTGTTTACACTTTTGTAGCCACTAGATGGAGACACCCTATACTGTTTTTCTTTATCGCCATGTTACATCGTATACCTAAGGCAAAAATAATACCTGCCTCATTAACTTGTGACCTTTCCACTAAAAGCTTTTTAGCAATCCTGCCTTTAACTATGTCACTGTGAAATGAATGCACTGACACAGACCCTCTGTTTTTATGACAGTGGAGTAGAGTTGCAACTAATGGTTTTATTGTCAGTCATTCAGTCAAGAACATGACCACAAAAGTTACAAATATATGAAATGTAATATAATACAATACAAGATATAAGACACTGCCGTGCCTGGAGGAAGACGACCTAAATCAAGACGTCAAACTATAATGTTAAATATTACACAGATGTCCTACTTTTGGGTCTAATGTTAAGTCCTTTGGTCAATGGACTAATCAATTAATAATTTAAACATTTTACCTTTAATGTGAAAAAGATAAGAAGAAAAAGACTGCAGACAGCATGTCAATTAATCTTTGCTCTTCACCGATGGGTCACAGTAGATTTTTGTTTCAGTAGATTCAATAGATGTAAATGGCTCATTTACCAATTTGAACTATAAATAGTCACACATTTTGCTGTATTTATGTTGTGATTTTGGTCACAACTGTCTTGTCATCTTTCAAAAGTAGAATGTAAAAAGAATACACCGTCAGGCCTAATACAGGTTTAGGTCTGACTTTGAAGTGTTCGAAGTGTCTATTGATATTTATTATCTTCCCACACTAGCTTAAGACTTGCATCCATTTAAATCCATTTATTTTGTATTTTTACTGCTATTTCTTTCTGTAAAATTGAGAAGACACTGATCACAAAGAATTTCATTACTGGTAATATATAATAGTAGGAATGAACTGATACTGGTCAAAATCACAGTATTGGATATTGGACAAATAAAAATGTAAAATCCTATAGGGCTGACACCATTACTCGATTAATCGATTATTATTAATTGATTAGTAAATTAATCCTCAACTGTGAAACAGAATAATTTTGGTTTGCTGACAAAAAACACATGTGAGAACATAATTTTTCCCAGGTTTGAGAATCATTGATGACATTTTATGGACCAAGCAATTACTCGATTGATTGAATATTTGTTACATAGTTGGAGAATTATGTCTTTGAAATGTGTTTTAACAACCTCATAGTTGGAACTCTAAAATGACCGTATCTGACTGAACACTACAATACCCATGAAGCACTGCGCTCAACACATCTTTGCGCACGCGCAAAGCCTGCTCTAGTAAACCAATGACATCACGAGCAGCCCCTGACTATCCAGGCTATTGAATTGTCCCTTCGCTGTAGAGAGACCGTGTGTTTTCTCCGCCGCTTTACTTTATTTACCCGTTGTACTTGTGGACGCGGTTCAGCAGAGAAATGGCCAACGAGGCGAGGTAAGGAAGAGACTTGCTTTTTAAACAAAATGTGTCAAACATAGCGGCGTTTACAACCCCAGCGGCACCGGGCCGCTCGGTGAAAAGCGGTGTAGGTGTCGGTGTTGACCTCCGTACCGGTGTGGGCAGTCAACGCAACAGCCGTCGTTACCTTCAGTCTTTTCTCTTCATTTCACATATATTTCTTCCTAAAGATTCAGCCTTTGTGGCCTAAACCTGCTACAGACTGGAGTTTGGCGACATTTGCATGTGTTTTGCAAATAGTTTGTTTTGTGCGCGTGTGTGTGTGTGTGTGTGTGTGTGGTCACCAGCGTGTCCTCACACCTGATAACAACAAGGAGGAAAAAGAGGAACCACTGTCTGAACTGCTGTTCCCATGGGAAAAATTCTAGTGGTCAGATAAGGGTTTCAGAAGTTCAAAGGGCAACGTTATTCCAATGTAGGCTATTCCCTCAGAAGTGAGTAAATAAAGTGTTGGAAGATATGGCCAAAATATGATCATTAAAAATAATATTACTGGTAAAACATCCTAACATTATCTGTGTTTGCAGAATGTATTATTAAAATGAATATTTCGCCTCAGAACCCTAACCCCACAGTAAAACGTTTATCATGATAATTATCAATTTAAATTAGTTAATTGTGGTAATGTTTTTGACCATAATGCTTTTAAAATTACCTGTGTCAGAAATTCATTTACTTTGTGTTGTGATCTGAAGAGTTCTGTTAAAACGTAAACAAATTAGACATTGAAACCTCTTATGGACCCCCAGAAGTCCCTGGACCCCCATTTGGGAACCACTGTGTTACATAATGCTTGAATGTTGATAAAGCAATATTGCCACTGTATGAAAATGGATGGTTGATTTTGGAATACGAGGCATACGGTGACTAACAATTATTTGTTTGACCTTCCATTTGCGATATAATACTCAATTTATTACATTATATTACATTACATTACATTTAGCAGACGCTTTTATCCAAAGCGACTTACAAGGGAATTGAGTACAACCTGCCAGTGGTGGAGTTGAACTTGCGACCATGATGTCTTTTGCACATGGGGTACCGGTCTTAACCACTGAGCTACCCCACCCCTGTTTATGACCGTAAGGCAACACTTTTATTGTCCAGTGAATCAGTGAGCCTGTGGCGATTTCAGACATGTGATTCTTCACCTGTTGTGAGCTAATATTCAGTTGTGATGCTTTGTTGTGAAGGGGAGCGACTCACTTGTGAAAGCCACAGAGTTACAGGCCAGTCAGACAGAGATTATCACTGCGTAATCGTTCCAGTGCTGGGCTTACTGTACATACTCCGTGAGGTGCTTATCAGAGAAGGCTTGCATTCCCGAGAATTAAAATGCTCTAAATCACTGAGGGGCCTGTATGTGCTTGTAATGGTTTGCTGCTGCCTTGTGAGAGGGCTTACTGCTGCAGTGTGCTCTGCAGGCTTGTTTTCAGTGTAAACATGGGAGAAGCCTTACATGATGTACCATGTTGTTATTTTGTCCACACTGTTAATGCTCAAGACGGGGAGTTGGCTGATTACAGATCGGCGCGGTGACAGCTGCTGACGTGTGAATTGTGTGTCTTGTTTTTCCGAATATGCATGTGCACATAGCAGATAATTACTCCGTGTTGTAACTGCATGCTTTCACAAGTGATTTTAATCCTACAGTTCAGTTCAGTTCACCAAGGTTACAGTTTGCAATGCTTTGGCTTGCGTCTCCTTTGTAGAGTGTGTAAGGTGGATGGGAGTAGCTGTGTCAGCTACTTATTATACCAGCGTGTAGCCCATGAATAAATTAAATGAAGGAAAAAGTACTTGGCGCAGTAAACAAAGGGCACTGACATTATTCTTAAAAAAACAACTAAAAAAAACATGTACAACAAATACACAGTATTCTTTTTCCCCTTCCATTCTCATTGTGACCTTTATCTCTTGTCAAATCAGCAGACCGCACTGTGCACTGCCCTATTATTTGAATGTAACATAAATCTAAAAGTTAAGCACTACAGTTTTACATCCTTTTATGTCCTCCTGTCTTACACGCAGACAATAAGACATGCAAATATTTAGCAAATGGTTCTGCCCATACCTTGCTGTTAACAGCTATGCCACCCCGTCATCTTCAGCAATCGTAAACACAACTGTTGACACTCCATGTCATTGCTTTGTCTGCCAAAATACAGCCTCTGGCTGCATAGGTGACTTTCCTGTTGATGTGGCTGTTGTTGCAGACATGAACATGTGCACTGTGCTGTTGAAAGCATAATTACACAAACTCTTGTCTGTGGTAAATGTCGCCGCAGGTTTATGACTCTGGCTCATTTTGCGCTGGTAAGCGACTTCAAACTTTAATTGGCAACAGGTTTGGCTTTAATAATGATAAATGGAGTCAGGCTTAGTTTCTACCATTCACTGGCATCAAATCATGTCAACGGATGTCTACAGAATGGCAAATACTTGATGGTAGACAATATAGATTTGTTAGTCTAGTCAACGTATGGAGTCCTCTAATTTTGTTCCTTATGTCATTTTTATTTTCCTCTCACATTCATTATTTCTGCAGTTCTGCATTGTAATTGTTATCTCCCTGACATGTAATGAAGGGTGATAGTCATCAGTCCATCCATCTGTCCATGCATCTGTAATCATCCAGTGTCCAGAGCAGAACAAAGGAGGTTTAGTTATATGCCAGATGATGCCACTGCCCCAATTATTTTGGGAAGTTGGTCTTTCTTTCACCATATGTTATCTTATCTTCTCATTGTTGGTTATAATTATAGCAAGTTTGGCCCAAACTTATAATGAACCAATACAATAAACTTGTGTCCTGTTTTGCGCTTGCTAGGGGATGAATGGATAGGGGAATATATGTAATTGCAATTTTTCTGACACAGCAATTGCAATTTGATTTGCAGTGTTTAAAGTTGAGCTTCAGTTCAGTATCCACTGTTATAAATAAAAAAAAAAATAAGCATGAGCATATAACATGAGATAACATCAAAAATATAAGGTCAACTAAAAGGCAAAAAAAGTGAATCAATAAAATATATTTTTTTAAAAAGCATATACAGTATATCTATATTTTATTTATTTATACTGTAAAGGGAGTCAAAGCAAGTTAGAAGGAGTAGCATCAGTCCATCAGCACACACTAACACTCCTGAAGCGCTCTCGGGGAATTGGCTTAATGAGCTGAGTGTTAAGTTGCACAGGAATGGCAACATAGCAGGAGAGAGAGAGACACAGAGAGCCAGAGAGAGAGAGAGCAGCCTCCCTGGTTGGCTCATATTAACCACAGCACAGTGAAAGAGAAAACGACATCAACAACAACCCGGGGGGAGGTTTGACTAATTATTTTTTTCACTGTGGGTGTCATTTAAGGGTGGTTGTAACACAGCTGAGCCCCTAGAAGACCACCATATGTCAGCCTGGTTTCTGGATGTTGTGGTGGCATAAATGTGCTGAGGCAGGTGCTGCGACCACAGCCTTTCGATCACTTCCTTTCTTGTGGGAGTAATGAAAGTGTACATCATTATTTACGATTTCAAATCTTCAATGAGCATTTCCGTTAGCGTCCCGAGACATATTACTGATATAAATTTTGATTTTTAAATGCACTGTTATATGTTCTGTATTTACTGTGCCACATACAGTGGACTTGTGTAAATGTGTAATTATTTTAGTTAAGCATTTAGTAAGTGTTTCCTTCCTGGAGTCATGAATGTATGAGTTGTCACTGTCGGTGAACAAATGGTTAAAGTTTGACAAGGTGGCAAATCCAGTTGGTACTGTATATACGTACAGTACATACCATAGTTATGTGACATACCATAGTTACATGACTCAGTTTAAATATTGACTCACACTTCATGTGGCAACATCTTAATACCCTGTCTGTTCTCCATGAATGCAATGTTGTAAATGCTGTATTTCTATCGTCGGAGATATTTCTATATACATAATTGTAGTATAAAGAAGTGCTTCATTTTGAGTTAGAGTTACTTATTACCAATGACTACTTCACATAAGGCTTTGTCAAACTGTTTTTGTTTTGTTTTGTTTTTTAATTCTGAGGATTCTGATGTTTATTTTCCTAATTATTTGCAATTTTGCTGATTCCAGATCTACAATTTTTCTTTTAAAGCAGTCGCTCATCTATACAAACATTATAACACATGGGTAGTATATTCAATTTCTGCCAATAAATCCTCTTAGTGTTTTACTTTAAGAAAACTCTTTCCTACAGTTATAGACCAGTATGTGCTAAAACCTTTGCTAAACATAAATTGAATTATGTTTAAGAGTAGATGTAATTTCTTCTGCAATAAAGCGGATTTATTGCATGCAGTTTACAAGCTAAAGCTGGTATTGTTAAGAAAGCCTAGGTGATTTCCTCTTAGTTGGCAGTTTATCTAATTCTAGATATATTTACAATTGAGAAACAGAAAACAAGGAGTGGCTGAAACAATTGATGTTCTTAAACTGTTACTGATAATTGTCCTGTGGACTGACTTATTGTTTAATTTCTACTTGATGTCCAAAGCATCTTGTATCTTCATTTTAGATCTGTGTCAGAATGTGATGCATCAGCTTCAACAGTAAATGTGTTGGGAAGAGAACAAATGTTTTGAGTCCGACTCGCCCAGTCAGTGATATGTATCAATAATATGACCTAAAAATTGTTTTAGGGTAGTAAAAAAAAAAGTTCCTCCCAGTTGTGTCACAGCTTCATGCTCTCATATTGAGCCTCTCTGTCTGAAGCGCAGTAGTGAACCCTGTGGGATGAACTGTGACTCTGCAGCGCTACTGCACCGCCACAACAATAAGCCTGTATGACTGTTTGAATGTGCCATTCTTTGTACGGTGTGCTTCACTTGGGCCAGACAATAGCTTCATTTAGCATCCCTGCTCTGCTGAGGCCTGCTCCGTCGCCATGGCACCCCTGCCGTGCCACACCCTGCCCCCAGTCTGGCCCGGCTTTGCACTTGTCCTTGCTGTTGGGACAGCTGGGTGCCGATATAGCCTTTGTTAGCCGCACCCAAGACCCAACCTCACATTTTGAAGATGGTTGCTTTGTGGCTGAGCTGGTGAATCTTGCAGCTTGTTACAGTTTTCATTTCTAAAAAGCCAAACGCATAAACCATACCTCTGATCTGGAGCTATATGTACACCTGCTAAGCATTTTTTTACTACAGTGAAAAGCTAAACCAGAAGACTTTGTGATCAAAGAGCTTCCTGCTGGGTTTTATAACAGAGGTCAGCAGCTTCATCTAAAATAAAACCCCAAGTGAAATCTTAGAAGAACATAGGTATGATTTCAGGACTAATCGTGTTATACCATGTGGCTATTGTTTAGGAAAACTAGAAAATGTACTGAGGCCAACCCTGGATCATCACTACTGAGGTAGTGATTTATGTTTTGAAAAAAAATTATCATTAAAACATAAATTTCATTAAATTAACCTTGTTTAATCTGGTTCACTTTGAATATACAGCTGCTGATACCTTCAATTAAGTATTTTCTTTATGCCACTTGATTTGTGATATGTGCATATTTCATAGTTCATAGTGAAAACAAAATGACATATGCTAAACCTTTAAGGAGTTTAGATACCCACTCAGTGACTGCATGTCCCCTCCCGAGACCGTTGACTCCTGACCTCAGTGATTGTTTGGAGGTGAAAGAGCAGTGCACCCTGTTTCCAGCTCAGCCACTCAGTGGTGGCAGATCTGTAATTAATGGCCTTAAGGCTGATGGCTTTCAGACCCCTAGGTGAGTAATGGGTGCTTTAAAGCAAGTCAATTCGCTACTGGCAATAAAATATGCATCACAGCTATTAGATGGTGTGAGTGGGGTCTAAAGCCTAAGCTGATGGAGAGAAATGTCACAATCTCCGCACCTTTTTTATTTGGTGTCATTTCACGTCATAATTAATAAGGATATAAAATTCAAAGAGCCGTGTTGCACTGTTAGATTTCAGTGTGAAGTAAACCGCACATCAACCTGTATCCACTGTTGATGTTGATGCAGTCAGTCTGTTCCCCTGCTATACCTTGATTATGCCATTTAACTGGACTGTTGTCCTTGTCCCAGTTTACAAGCACTGGCGTGGGATTGATTTATTGAATGAAGTGTGTCTGCCTCTGCTATGCTAGGTGGCGATATGCCCCCTTGAAGCTTTTCAGTATTAAACATTTTATGGCTGAGTTATTATGTGACTGACAAAAACAACAATTTTTGTCTTTTTCTGCACTGGCCTTTTCTGTTATTTCTGGGTCAGAGGTCAGGGATGGGAGCTGTGGAACATGTGCAGAGCACCTAGGCCAGCTTGAATCCATCTGAAATTCGCTTTAACATATCAACACGTCTTTTAAGACACAATAACACAAACATTTAATTTTTTTGTACTGTCAAAAACCTACATGTATCGTGACAGAGCAGGTTCCCTTTAGAAAAACAAGCCTGGATCTGCAGTCTTTGGTTCTATAACTGGAACTGGGTGACCTATGAAATGATTTTTTTTGGGCCGATCTGAATTTGTTGCAGTTGTACCCCCGAGAGCACAGAACAAGCTGTGCTAGTTCCTGATTCCTGCCAACATAGTTTTCTTTATTGAGGTAGTTTAAAGAGGGAAGAGAGACTGTATAAATCCTACAAATTTTATATGTTTACCATTACTGCTTTAGTCGCACTCCTTTCTAAATCCAGATGTGTTCTTCAGGAATTCACATCACCTTTCTTAACAATATCAGATTTATCTTGTAAACTGTAAGCAATAAATCAGTTATATTGCGGAAATAAACGTCATCTCCTCTTAAACATAATTGAATAACTTTAGTAACTTTTATTTGGAGGTAAATAAAAAAAGATGTGTAACATTTAAGAGGGATTAGTGGCAGAAAGTGAATATACTAGCCACATGTAATAATGTTTAATGTGTAATCGCTCAAAAATAGACAAAACAAATGAGGAAGAATGACTTCCTTTCTGTTATATGAAGGCCACTGTAGTTCCTTAATGTGTGTGGAAAAGGTAGGAGTGAGGAGTACCCAAGTCTCACCATTAGATGTCACTAAATTTTACACACTGGTCCTTTTTAAACCCCCTAACTTTTCCCCTAACCTAACCTATTCCATATAAAAAACTGGTCTTTCCTGGCTGCATGCCCATTATACTTAGTACTTGGTACTTGTTTGGCTTTGTTTCTAACTCAAAGTCTTCCGTTTTCTCGAACTTGTGTGCATCTTAATTAATAGCCTTGCCTTGCTATTCCCGCTCAAGAGTGGAGTCGGTCGCAGCTAACAAAGTTAGAAAGTGACTGTTCCCTTGCCAGACATGGAGAGTTGAAGCAAACCTCACATTACGATGACAATGAGCACTGAAATTAATCACTTGTGTTCCTCCAGCAGTACGATGTGGAAAGAGTGTAGCCACACGCTGCGGTTCAAACAAAGGGAGCATGTGGGCTCTGTCCTGCATGAGTGTGTGTGTGTGTGTGTGTGTGTGTTAGTGGGGTTGGGAGGTGGAGATGTTGGTTTGGGAGGGTGTGGGGGAGTTTATGGGCCAGAAGGGATTCATGTTTCAATCTTTGCTCGCCTCTTTTCCCTTTGTCTAGGTCACATTATTAATGTCACCTCCTAAAACAGAGGGGCTGGACATTTTGTATGAGTTTTTAGTTCTGTTGGACCTATGAGCCCTCTACCCTTTTTAATTTATTTATGAATATCTTAATATAGTGGCAGCAGGCTGCTACTTTATGCACAAATGTAACTGAAGCCACTTTCATACTAAAATTAGCAGCTATATCCATGATTTTATAACCCAAGTTAACCTGTTTGTCTTTTTTTTCTTGCTTGAAATACACCGTCACAAATATGCCACAAACTAAATTACTCCAAGGAAGAAAAAACAACTGCACAGCTTAGAGACATTTGTTACACTGGTTTTGTATCTTAAAATAAGGTCCTCTCCCAATAAATCATTCACTCGATCCATTTGATGAAATAAAACAAATACTGTGCACTCTTCTGTGGTTGTAAAAAGTAAGGTTTTAACTGCTGATAAATGAAATGACGCAGGGGTTTGCAGGAATGAAGTAGATGAAGAATTAATCAGCTTGTTCGCCCAAGTCTTGCATCCCCACTTTTAATGATCTCATCCAAAGTTGTAAAAACTGTGTGCATTGCATGTCTCCAACAGTCATTTGACCCAATTATTAAAAGCTGATTAAACTCATTCCCATTGGTTTAAACAGGTATTTTAACCAGAGATTACACTTTTCTTACTAAGCCCATACAACAGCCATTTAACAATGCAGTTGAGGACCCCTTTTATAACTGCCATTAGAATGTGTTTTCTGTGATTGGTTAGCTCTTCACCACATGCATTTACAACTGGTATTAACATGTACACATCTAGATGCGATTGCTATCTGATCACAGTCAACCTCCCCCCCACACTTACTGTATGTCACCTCCCCCTCTTCTTCTGCAAAGATTTCCTGTAGCAGACTACAGTGCCGCCATATCACCAACAACAACGTCCACCGTCAGACTCGATGAAAGACTTGTTTTGTTGCCGCTTTCAAGTTGGTTGTGCTCGGAGCCACCAACGTATTTCTGCTCACGTCAATGTTGTGGGTGGAGCGGAGACCTCTTAGGTGTACACCTGTACCTGTACAAGTGGTCAGGCGCTATCTGATTGTGATCCAATCACCGAAGAAGCATTTTAATGCCAGGTGTAAAGGGTGCCCATGTGTCATTTCTAATCAGATTAATCTCAAATGGAAGTAGCTGATATTTTTTAAAGATAAAGTCACCAACATGAAAAGCTTGTTTTGACTTCACATGCAACATTTAGTCCGGATAAAACGCAGGATTCATTTTGACTTCAGGCACTTAATGCGACGTGACGGTGCTTTTCGGGAATTCCACCTGGATTTGCAGAACACGTTGTGCATCCGGTTTGCTTGATATCCTTGGTTGGAATAGGTCAGATGCCAGCATGTTTCCTTTCCAGACTTAAACCACTGGATGTTTAACAGCCGCTGAAACAGCTGACGGATATCAGATTGAGCAGCAGACACTGCCAGAGTATGGCGTGCTTCATCCTGCTCTTAAAATGCCGCCTTGCCCTCCAGAAAGTACGCTCAAGTTCTGACAAGTTATCAGGGGGAAGTGCAAGGATGGAAAAATATGTTTAGGCTTATCTTATCCTTCTTTCATTCAAAGGTTGACGCAATTTCATTAATTCAGAAAGTGACAGCAGTGCTGAGGCGTGAAGAGCTGCTAAAAGTTTGTTGCTTTGGACATTATCATGAATGGAGCAGGCTGTGTCGATTTCAGATCGTCCTCTGCATAATGTATGTAAATAAATGCATCTTCTGGTTTATCACTTTCCGTCTGCATGTGATTTGCATGTCTCTGAAGCTCATTCATCATGTCAATGGTATTTTTACCATAGTAATGCAATTTCCCGTTGACTTAGTTTGCGTCTCTGGAGCCGGTAATGTCAGTCATGCAGATTCTTATCGAATTTGTTGAATTCATTATTGTTAAAAAAGGTACCGTTTGTTTCTTTGTCGTTTGTTGTGAAGCACATTGTGACTTCTACAAATCATGAAAGGCAGAGGTAATGCGTCGCAGCCTGGGCACAGATTGAAACTGCTATCATGAGTCTTTCCTGATCTAAAATGTTTTTGTTTATCTGAAATAAGTCACTGTAACCAGCAGCTTCCCGCTTGCATCACAACACACCGTTGCTGCTTTGGGCAAGGTTTTTGGTTGCTGCTACAATGAGCACTTTTCCCACAGTATAACATATCTGTGTGATAACATTACCGTCGAGAAGCCGTCAAAACAGCTATGTAGTCAGACGAAACCAGCTGCGTCAACAGTTAAATGTTCTATGGGAGGGATTGCGTTTCAGCTTTTAGTGGCGACTATTGTCCGCATTCATATTTTTTTTTGCCTCACAGTTATGTAACTATATTTTTTACCAGTGTTATGATTTATCAGTGATTCATTGGACCAACTGGTTCATCTATCAGGCTTCTAACCTTTTAAAATTGAGTGTATTTTGGGGATTGTTCTACATTTTGATCTACTGTGTCTTTAAAAACAGGGATCCCCGCTGTGTTGTTTAAGGAAACCCTTCCTTATGCAGGGTTCGCAATGTGAAACAAATGTGAAATACTACTCCTTCATTGTGTGATTTTTAGATAGCACACTCGCCGTCATGGACCAGAGATGTGACATGTAACCTCCCTATCTCACTCAGACATCACCCTGGCTTTATTGCTGACATAAACAATGACATGATATTCTGGGGTTTGTTTTACCTTTCAGGTAGAATAAATGCTATGTTTATCTATATTCCAGTGATATTGACATACTTGCAAAACAAACAGTAGCAGTGTTGCATGTTGAAGTGTACTGCTGCCCTGAACATGGTGTTGTTTGTGTCCCAGATGTTTACCTTTCACAGTTGATGGCTCGGATGCCATAGGGCAGAGGCTGTCAGGTTGAGCCTGTTAAACTGCAGGTGTTCTTGTTCATGTCCACAAACGTCCCTTTTCCTGCTGCTTCTGTTTTTAGTATATTTATTTCAGTGCATTACAGCTCTTGGTTTTTTATCTCCTCATCAGATTTTCTTCACATAAATATTTTTTGTTTTGGCTCATGATGAGTCTCGGGTTCTTTTCCTCTACTGAGATTATGACACACTTTGAGATAAGCAGCTTGTAACTCAGCCATCCAGTCATACAAGATGGTCCTGTGTACTGCTCCCTGGCTTGTTTTCTCTTTCGACTTTGCCTCCGTGTTAGTCACGCATCCGGCTGGCAGTAAGTCAGTCTCACATCCTTGTTGACGGTCAAAGATAAGGCCAGGACCTTGGACCTTTTCTCGTGGATTTAGTCTGGTGAACTAACGCTGAGAGCATCTGTGTGTGAAATAAGCTAATGTGGCGTGAGGCTGTCTTCACTCAAAGAGGAGACTGAATACTGATGGGATTGTTGGATTAATGTTTTGTCACTGGATTTGTTTGTCTGTTTATATGCTTCCTATCCTTTGCAACTGTATACCGTTTCATTACACAACCTCCTCTTTGTTGTTTCTCTGCTCGAAACCTTAACCACTTATTTCTCGCTGCACTCAGCTTTGCCTGCATCTGGACGGATCAACAAGTTAAGCCACAGGCTTTTAACCCTCAAATTCAGTCGATCCATTACAGGCACATTGACTGCAGCTGCAGCGTCAGCTTTATAGTATTTTTTGTAGCAGTGTTGTACACTTCTTCCAGGAAGATCTTTTATCTTTGTTGCCCAAAATTCCCCAGGTTTTAATGTGACAGAGGTGGATTTACAGTTTGAGTGTTAAAGGAGTTGAAAGAAGTTTAATGCTCTGTAATGTCTGTGCATGTCTATTGTATACGCAAATGCATTCCATTTGTGCATACATACAATAACTTATATAAGCACCTCATTGAAATGCAAGAACTTATTTTTAGTAGTTTCATCAAGTAGATTGCCTTTTTGGAGGCCTTACCATGCTTGAAAACTCACTAAAGTTTGCACATGCGTCAGACCTGGCAAAACTGTATGTATTTGATGAGAACCAGAATTGGATGTCGGGGTGTGTGGAAATTTCAAAAACATTTGCACTAGTATAACTGGTGTGATAATAGGAATCATGAATATATGTTTTTAAAAACGTGACATTAGTGGCTGTTGGAGGGTGGATCATGGGGCTGAACGATTTGGGGACATGAATCATATGAATCATAAGTAATTATTTCAGCCCTCTGTGGATCAGCTGTTTTTTCCGATATGAAGCAAAGAAACCACTAAAAGTTAAAAGTTTGATTGAGTTATGATTTCTCATTCATCTGACTCATTATATCTGTATGAACAGAAGGACATGGTAAATATTGGTAAGGTCATATGCTTCGTCACGTTAGCACTTACAGAATATAATGCCTTACTCTTTGTGATCATATGAGAGAACATCATGTGGGTACTTCTAACTGATGCTGTGTCATCACTGTATGAATGCGACATACACACATACACTGAGTGGTCAGCTGACTAGAAAAGCATTAATTAAATGCAGTCCATTTCACACACACAATTCCTTTACTGTTCATGTTTGTAGTTGCTTGGCTATGTTGTCGAGATAAGTGGATGCAGATAGTCAGCATGCACCCCTTCTGGGATGGACCCCTCTATTCCAGGAGGTTAATTAGAAGCTTTCCAGAAGGTGGGCAGAGACCGGTAGGACCCTTTTTAATCCTGGAATTTAATTTGTGATCATTAGGGTCTCCAACAAGGGAAGGGCCGCATGGGAGGAATTTATGGATACAGCCCCACCCTGGATGAAACATATGTATGGTGCAGCCCTGTTAGCTTCCACCACATGATACAAGCCATAATATAACGTTCCCCCCTTTGCACATTCCTTCACAGCAGTCGGTGAAACTGTTTTTTTATTTAGTGGCTGTCACTCAAGATTCAGCTGAGAGTATGCTTATCCTTGGCATGAAGCTGAACTTTGTGTTCATTTTCACAAACTCCTCAAACATAGACAATAACAGTTTCCACCCTCTAGTTTCTGTATGTGTGGCTTTGAGTGACCCCATGTTTCACTCTATGAACACAATATTTAACATTTCATCAAGGTGGTTTTTATTTTTCTCTCTAACTTAGCCAACAAGCTTGTAATTGAAGCTGAACTTGTCAGGGTCATCTACAGTCTGCAGCCAATCAGATTTGCATGCTTCTTTGTTTCACTGTACTATAAAGCCTCAACAGCTTTCAACTTTCCAGTGAATTCTTGTCTAATTTGTACTGTAGCTGGTATTAATCATTGTGATTAAATGGCAAACTTTAAAATGGTGTTAATTATATTTACACATTTGTTGTACGTTGCTGTGTTGTGCTTTGTTTAATTCTTTTGGCAATGCTGCCTTCTTCTTTCTAGGTCAATACGTAAGACAGTATCCTAAAGTTGACCTCACAGCAACAGAAACATATTATTGCTTGTTGAAAAACCAGATAGAAAAGGGTAAAGTTGAGTTTTGTCTGCCCTTTCGTGCTTAATAATTAACAGAAAAGTTCATCAAAGGGGGAGAAAAGGTTCACGCAAACACTCTGCTTCAGTTTCGCTCTGTGAGTAGTGGTAATAAACATTTTTTTTGCTGCTCCACTGTTTCTTCAAACCTTGTCTTTAAATATTAAGATAAGAAAATCCCCTAGGTGACCCCTGGAATTAAAAGGTTATTATGCATAGTACCATATTTCATCAGTGTTGATTGATCAATCTGCAACTAGTTTGAAAATGTACTAGTGGAGCAGAACAGTGTCTGTCATGGCCGACAAAGGAGCAAGAGTTGCTAATGTTGCTAATCTTGTTCTGTTTGGACCTTTCGAACTAAACCTATGAAATAATAATTGATTGACTAGTGTCTGCTGGTATACTTGCATTGTTTGTTTTGATTGGCTGACTCTTGTTCTTCTGCAAACATCTACCTCATGCAACATGAGCATCTGTTCTGTATCCCAGGTTAAATATGTCACAGTTAAATCCTTTAGGCTTTCTGTACTAAAGACAGCATGTAAACTAAAGACAAAAGACTGTTTTTTGTCACCTTTTGATGCTACAGAGAAATACAGGGCAATGATTTCACCATAAGTTCTATGTACCTGTTCCCCTCGAGGTCACCAAAACAACAGTCCTGGGTCTTTATTGACGGGGAAGCTGTGTCCCACCAGAACAGAAGCTGTCCATGGGAACAGGACCTGTCTGTTATTCCAGCTGCATGACATTCTTTTCAGAGGCAGCTACCCAGCACTGTACAGACTCCACTGTTATCCATTCATGACTGCACCGGCGTGGCTCGCCACTGATTTCTGTAACGGCAGTCGGGTCAAGATAAACAGTTTCACACACTGTTAGCCAAAGCTGCAGTACAGCATCTCGACAAGGACATGTAAAGTGCTTCACGTGATTCTTTATCAGATAGATGTAATGTGTCTTGGAACTGGTCCAGAAACATTGAAGCTGCAGGCAGCTGTACACACGGGCACCTCCAGGTGGCAGCTGTTGGGGGATTTCTAAAGCTGAATGAATACGGCTATCTAAGAGTGGTTTGAGTTGAGACTTCTTTTTGGCAGGGTTTTTTTTCAGTTACAGTCTCAGTAACAGGCAATGTGATACTCCACTGTGTGTCTTATTATAGTAATTGGACAATGCAGGGTTGAGTAATGAAATAATATACCTTAGGCTCTGTGACGTCTTGTGACTGTATAATACCCATCACTAACACCTGACTCACCTCTGACGAACAAGAAATACATGAATGACTGATAGATGACACTTATTTGGACAACACCTGCATAGAAACCTGTAGCGCCTGAATGAGACGTCTCTGAGAACATGTCTGATTTTCTCACGTCGTGTGAGTTCATGGACAAAATAGTAATTGCTTTGCTTTGCTTTGCTTTGTGTGTGAATACACCGTAAGTAGAGAAAAGGATCTGATTTAAATGGTTATTTCATTATTATGTCACTGGTTTCATGGTAATCTCACAACAAAAGACCAAATTAATGTGACGCTGTAAACATGTCTTCCAATTGAGATCCTTATTTGATGAGCTTTCTGCACAGAAAACAAATTATTTTCCCATTTTCCTTGCACTGGTGTTTTTCGGTCCAAAAAAATGGCAATGTGTTGCAATGTTTATAGATTCTGGATGATGTTAGGCAGTAATTAGCTGCGATGCAGGAGAGAGAGGAGTGAGGCTTGTGCTGTAAATCATGTGGGAGTGTCTTTGATTGTTTAGATTAAAATCCTCTGGATGTTCAGTATCGTCACTACCAGACTGTAAGAATGATTTCTTTCCAGTGTTATAAAATGTGTTGGAGGTATTATATTCAGGAGAACAGGAAGGTACATGATTGATTGTAGTGTTTGTACGGTCATTTATGTTACACATACAGCATTACTTCATTTCCTCAGAACCTCTGTCAGACTTTCACTGCCTCCCAACAATCTCCCCTCCAGAGTCCACATTTAAACATTTTACACTTTCGCTTTATTTCCCTCCTGCAGCTCTCCAAACATGCCCTCTCCAAACAAACACTAAACGAGTTGTCCAAAGCCTGTGCAGGGGGAGGGGGTGGGCTGGGCGGCGGCCACCGCCTGGCTGCATCCTATTAGAACTGTGAGTGTTGAAAAGAGGTGTGGTCTGTAGTCAGTAACATCTGTGTCTGTCCCCTCTGCCCCCACGGCATTCTGCAGAGAAAGGCAGAGAGGAGGAGGTTAGGGAGGGAGTAGAAAGAAAGCGAGGAGAAGTCCTTGCCGGTCAGCTGGCTGTTTGAAAGACCACTAAAGAGGGAGCTCATGCTGTTTTCCTCCTGCTATCAGACAAATGCAACTTCTGTCAAACTGGGATTTTCCTCCTTGCTGATTTTGACAGCCTCTTGGATTCGAGGTGCTTATTAGCTGCTCCAACCACCTGGAGAGGCAACTTTGAACCTGCATGGATTACATACCTTACGCAGAGACTGCTCTGCTGCGTGCTGCATACGATCATCGTGTCTTTTCTGTCGACAGTGCAGAAAGCTGGCAGTGAGTTGAGGGTATAAAGGGAATGATCAGAGCACAACATCGGCGAGCTCACTTCTGGACAGGGTAAGACGAGCTCAATGAATCTTCCCGTTGTACCCTGTAATCAAATAAGTGTGAGGAAAAGGAGTGCTGGAACCGGCTATCTGGTGACTGGAATGTGTGTGCATGTGGACTGTATGTGGCCAGCAGATATCATATCAGTCCGTGTGTGTGTGTATGAAGAGAGTTTGGGCTGGAGGTCTGCTTTATCTCTCCCCAGGATACAGGCTGGATTCCTCTCACCAAGACGTAGGTGATTGTGTCATGTCTGTCTAATTAGGAGGTGTCGGTGTGGAAAACGGTGTTGCCGTAGTAACCATGGGGGAGGGGAACATGACGGGGATGCTATGACCGAGCCCCGGGGGCTGATTTCTTGGTGAGAGAGTTTTCCTCTGTATTCAGGGAATGCCCCGTAATGACAAGGCTGGTCTGGAAGACAGGATGAGGTGGTGGTAGAAGTATGTGTTCACAAACGCACACACACCCACACACACACAAATATACACACAGAGTGAGCTCGTAGGCTGCTACTTCCCACCTCTCTATGTGGTCTGGTGAGCACAGTCCATTATCACTGTCAAGTGAGTGTGTGTGAGAGAGAGAGAGAGAGGATGGCATAGTTTTTTCCATGATGAGGGGCGGAGTGCACATTATCAGGTCAATGAAAAGGAAAGTCACCTTGAGCATGGAAGGGTCTGCTCATTCTCCTTGCTCATTTCCTGTCGCTGCCCATCCTTCTCAGGTTCCACTCTCGCTTCCTCACCTTCTCCCATGAGACCATGTGTAATCTACAATATGTGCAAATACTATACAATCGGATGTTACAAAAGAGCGTTTCTGCAGGATTTCACGCTGGCTCTGAGTGACGGCAAGCCAGACCTGTAATCCTTAATGGTTTTGTAATTTGTTTTTGTCCACTGAATTAGAGAGACAATCCTATTTTCTCCCCTATAAACATCCAGAGCAGATTAAAAAAGGAGGGTAATGTGCAGTGGAAGGGGCTTACATTAAATCATCCAACCCACCCAGTTTGCACCGATCAACCCACCATCCTGGTTACCATAGCAACTGAGGAAGAGGTAGGGATCTTTGAAGGACAGGCTGCAGCTTGGGGTATCCTGGAAGAGATTACAGCGTCCTCCAACCTCATTATTAATGATCTGAGAGTTTGTCTGATTGACTACACAGATGTACATTTGTGACTAATATTAGATTGAACTCAGTTGCACAGAGCATGTAATGATTGTTGTTCCGCTGCACTGAGGCAGAGATCATGATGAAGACATATGGTGGATTTTTCTTTTTAAGTCCCCACAGTTTATTTGACATTTAACGCGCAGACATACACGATTGATCTACTGATTTTCTTTCTTCCTGCCAATAGTCAAGGACTTACTGTGTCTTGGTTAATGAGGAGCTCAGTCAATAATTTTTTAGGAAAGAAAATCAATACAGTCCTCTCAGGTCATTATCCATCATGTGCTGACACCACCCAGCATCTTTCAAATGTATTAATTTTTAAACTGGATGTTGGAAATGCAGGCTGGATTGTTGGTTCAGAAGCTGAGTCATGTACAGCTGAGGATGAGTCTTGCAGCAAAAATATAGCCATATAAAAAAATCCCAGAATCACTTGAAGTGTGCGCTATATTTAAAACATTTTCACCGCTTTATCTTGCTGTCAGATACTCTTCAGTATTACGCTTTTTTAAAACATACATTTGTTATTCCTTCACACAAGCAGACCTAAGCTGCCACAGAGCAAATGTTTTGGTCTCAAGAAACTGAACTGGATTTTTGTGAAGACCCGATTGTTTTCTGTTTTTCCCTGGCTGTTCAAACAAAGGAGTGTCCTGGTCACCATGTACAGTATATTACACTGAGTTCTACCAAGTGAAAATGTTGCTAAAACGGCTGTAGCTAGTTGTACTGAAATCAGACACCAACAACACACAACTCTCCAAGTATTACTTTAAACCACCGTCAATTATGTCAAATTTAGTATAAATATTTGATGGTGAATATGTTTGCAAATCCTTGCTTTCTTCCATCATAATTGGATTGCCATGTTGTTACCAGTCAACATCAAGTTAAGTAGTGTTAGCACAGTACAATAATGGCTGTGGGTTTTGTAATTGTTGTCTTATAAACAGTCATTATGCAGTTGCAGTATGATGTATGATGAACAGACCACTTACTTTAAAAGCCCTTTGACTGATTTTCCATTTTATCTTTGGAAAATTGAACAATTCTGAAAGACATCGTCATTCAGAAATTAACAAAAGTCTTGATGCTGAATGATGGTGACAGGAATCAGAGGCTCTGGCATCTTCTGATTCAGAAAGATTGTGATTCATAATTCCAACTCGATCCTGCATGAAAACTACAGATCATTGCAATCAAGCTGCTGCTGTGAAACAGGCACGTAGCTAACATTCAAACATATATGCTGAGTGATGATTTTTTTTGGAACACAGCCAATAAACTGAATCCTGATGAATGAGCTCAAACCATTGAAAGGATAATGTCACACGTTTGAGGAGTTTCTTTCTTTGCCCCAAGTCTAACCTCCACTTGAAGGGTTGACCCGAGGAAGAATGCTAACATGTTAAGAGTGGGGGGTTGGAGAGTCTATCGGCAGAACAAGTTTAGCAACCTTGCCTGTGCAAAAGAGCAGCAGCCTTTTAACCTGCTTTTTAATCTCTGTCCTCCCTACATTTTAGCCCCACACTCCCTCCCTAAATAGACATTTTTTTGCTCTGTGCTGTTGTTCATTCATATAAAGAAAGAAAAAGACAATACAAAAGGTCTAGAACAGTCCATTGTTGATGGATGCAAATGTGTCCAAAACATTCAAGTAGTGTCTTTATAGTTTAAGTGTGAATTTAATCTATAAAATCTATAAATTGCTGCAAAAAATGCAATAATTTATGACATCACAACACAACACATGGAGAGGCTGGCATTAAACAGACCTTTACCAGCATTTAAAAAAAAAAAATTGTGGTGTCTCTTATGGGAAGAAAAGCTTGTAAAAAGCTAGAAGGGACCACAAATTAGATTCACTAGTGATTGAATCTTTCCCAAGCAACAAAGCAACTTAACTGACAAACATTGTGTCTGTCAGCATTTGCGTCGCCCTTTGTTGATGAAATAATGCAGTGACCTCCCAGGCTAAACACGTCAACAACTCATTTTTATCACAGAATCTACTGATGGAACATTCAGTGTGACGAACAAACACACTCTGTCAGTCTACCTGTATCGCCGATTTTTTCTTCTAAATCTCTTCCTGTTTTATGTCAATTTGTGACCAGATTATTCACATTGTCGGTTGAAAAAAGGTCTGGCCACAGACACACAGGGGCCGTTCTTGAACAAATCTGCCACCACAGACTGTGACCGTGATACCACGAGGACAACAACTCGATTATCTCTTTGTGACAAGGCCAATAGAGTTTCCTGTATTAGGATACAGCAGTCCGTGTGCTGTTTGTGCGTTGAACTGAGCACACAGTATTATTTGGGCATGGCATGGTGTGTACAAGTAATCTTGAGCACACAGAGAAGAGAGAATTTTGGATTTGTAAAGGGCTTCATTAATGTTAAATATGTTTCCAGTTGTCATAATGATCTGGATGTTGGGCAGCATTACAATGCAACAATAATTGACTGAAAACAGACTATTATTCCACTTCTTTGATTAATTGTTAAGTCTGTGAAGTGTGAGAAAAATGTCCATCAACATTTTTCCATGGCCCAGTAGATGTTTGTTTTGTGAGAAGTCCAAAGACATTGAGTTTAAAATGATATGAAGCAGACGCTTACAATATATCCTTACATCCAAGAAAGTAGGACCAGAATGTTTTGCTTTACCGTGATGAATGAATAAGTGAATACTATTGAGTAACTTTAGGATTTGCTGAAGTTCATGCAGTTCACAAATATATAGGTTGTTTATTGTTTTGTTTTTTTTAAATAGAGGTGGAATAAAATCTTCCTTTGTCTGTAATCCCTTTCTGTACGTCTGTGTATGTTAATCCTGTAATCTGAGCGGCATCACAACACCCTCCACCATGTGACCTCCAGAGGCAATGCCTTTGTCATATCTTGACACATAATCCTGTAATGTAAATGCACATAACCACACACTTCAGCTCTGCTGCCGTGACACTGCTGCTTCCACACTGAGGACAGTTTTAACAGCTGTCAGTTTGCCTGACTGGACACAGCTAAGGCGTGATTGATCTTAATCTCCTCTTAACCTGCCAGTCAGCATTTCAATCGTGGCCAAGTTATGTTCTGATGTGTGTATATATCCATGTGTGCATGTGTTTACTCATGTGTTTACTCATGTGTACTTAGGGCTCCATTAAGTAATTGGCAGAAGGAGCACCATGCATGCTCCCCAGCTGTGCAAGACAATCAGGCACCACTGTGCCATTTGTATCATTGCTAAACAGACAATTTGAAACACATTTGTAGCATGAAAACACAAGCATTTTTCCAGGCAACTTGGATAATTGATGGATGAGTTCACTTTGTTCACTTTGACCAGTAGCATTTAGTTTTTTTCTTTTTTGGGACGAGAGTTTATTAAGACACAAGGTACAGCTGCATTGAGAGATGGGATTGCGGTTCTTTACTTGTGTTTGTTGCATATTTTGTGGTAGTGAACTAATTCTGCTCTCAATTCGAAGCAGTTTTGAGTTTCACAAGTTAAGCAAGGACTGAGTGTCCAAACACTGGGGTGCTGATTGATTTTCAGCTGGTCAGTCCAGGCTCGGGGTGCGGGTTTGGATGGAAGAACTACCAATAGCCTTCACTGTGTGACTCCTGGGCCTTTTGTTTGCAGCTGTCCAAATTGATCCAAAATAAATTACCAAGTGCTGTGCACAACAGTCGTGGGGGTTTCCAAGAAGCCCTAAGCCTCTCGAGTGAAGCACACTGCAATCCCTGTGTCTCCCGCGGCTTTTTTTAATACAAGCACCTTTTGTGCTAAATGACATTTAGGGTTTTTTTGTCAGTGTGAGAAACATTGTAAAGCTGTGTAATGGAATATCTTGGGACTGCTCAACCTATACTGTTGAGTAGCTGTGCATTACAAAAGTACAGTGATGACATGATCATCAAATTGCAAGTCTGATCCTCCCCAAATCCTTAATCAGAAAAGAAGATTACAATTCTGTGCACCAAATGGCCCTCTGCTCTGCCTATAACACAGCTGTAGCTATACACTAAATATCCCAGTAGTTGCCCATGGTTGCAGTGCTTATTTAACCAAAACATTTCATAAAATGATTGGGCTTTCAGTGAGCTGATTATGTGACACATTCTGTCATCCAAGGTTAGACAAACAATGAGCCATAAGGATGAGAAATATTAGTGCCATAATATTCTGTTTCATGTTCTTCCTCCTCTGGGGAGAGAGTGAGAGTGAGAGAGAGTGAGAGAAAGGGAGAGAGAGAGAGAGAGAGACAGAGAGAGAGATCATAGATCAGGCTCATTGAGAACTGTGTCTTTGTACCCACATTCTCATTCATGGTTCCTACCATTGCCTTTGGCTCTGCTTCTCTTTCACTTTGTTAGAACCATGGCAGAGCTGTTTCTTGTCTGTATCTTGTCCCAACCGCCATTAATAGTATTAACCGTAATAAAGGTCATTAGTAGCTTTAGATTTAAAAAAGAAAAATTAAAAGAACATCTCGGAGCCAGAAAGTGCTGAGAGATACCAGCTGGTGCAGAAGAAGGTATTTCACACATCTGTTTTCAATACTCCACTGTCCACTGTGTTCTCTATCCAAGGCTGAATTCCTGCTCCAAGTCAGGCACATGTCGGGTTATTAGCATCAGCTTGATTTTGATCTGTTCGTATTGATAAGTTAGCTATTATTTAATAGCAGGCAAAATAATGAAATAGATGCATTTTAAGAAAAGCTTTTTTTTTTGTCTAAAAATTCAATTTTGTTAGCTGCTTCTGTTTTTGGACACCAACACCTTAAGTGTCCTTCCACAATGTCACTGCTATTGGCACAGTTATTGGACAATTAGAGATTATAACTCAAGCTCACATTGTTTCCACTGTGTGAAGTTTCATTCCATGTTGAACAACAAAGGAGTCTAAATAAAACTGAAAAGTGAAATAAAGAAGACCTTGGC
This sequence comes from Solea senegalensis, assembly GCF_019176455.1. Lineage (NCBI taxonomy): Eukaryota > Metazoa > Chordata > Actinopteri > Pleuronectiformes > Soleidae > Solea > Solea senegalensis. The sequence goes on along the minus strand of NC_058037.1, from coordinate 10,217,236 downwards.
AAAGGTAGAAGACGACAGCTAGAAGAAAAATGTTCGGTTTACTTGAATTCTCCATCTCTGTTCTCCATAACTCTTCGCACATGTTGAGTAACGTGAGCATGTCCCTGTGTTTAGCTTAAGATGCTCCTCTCGACTTCTGCCTTTTCTCCAGCAGACCTGACAGTTCAACAGGTCGTGATGGGGCAGATCTTAGGGCAGGCACCGAACACAGGCTCACACTCGCTGTACAAACACTGGGATTCTTTTTACACTCTGGACTCACGCCAGGTCACCCGCCAGACCACATGGGCAAGAAAACAATAAAGCTATCCAAGAAGAGAAATTTCCTTCAGACAAAGAGGGGAGTGTTTGAGTGGACATGTGCGGGTGGTTTAATTACTGTATGTCTATGAATCAAAGAAGTTGTAAAGAATCTGCCTTGTACTGTAAACAGCAGCCTACACAAGCCACGATGTTTCTCCAGTGCTGTCCAAGAGTGGATTTGAGTCAGTATAAACATCATTCTTCTTTATAATATGGAAAAGTGCAGCTGTTACGTTGTGTTATCATCCGCATCTTGCAGACTGTTAACATTTTAAACGTGCCAAGTCATTCCTAGAAATAACCCTTCATTTTGCATCATCGGATAACATTTGAGGTCCGTGTTTCCTCTATTTTAGAGCAGGTTGCGGTGGAAGGTGTTGTTGTATGGGTGTTGTTCAGGGTCACAAGACTCACCTGAATATGAGAGGAATGTCCTCTTGTTCCAACAGGCCTCTGTTATGTTGTCAACCTTGACCGTCTGACAGAAAACCTCTGAGGGTTATTGTCAGAGTCTCACAGGTTAACATTTATAGTGCTAACACAACGTTTTCTTTGCACTCAGTACGTTTCCGTGCACAGTAGCTTTAGTTGTCCCTCGACTCCGCTGTTTAATCGGACTATTATCCCTGTCGCAGTATGAAAGCACTAGTTGGGAATAGATTTATTGATATGCCCCCTTTCAGCTCATTAGTACGAGGCTGTTTCAGATTTAGCTGGCAGCTAGTTAGCATTTCAAGCTCTTTTAGAAATTCAATTTAGCACAATTTCATTTGGACTAACGTGTATTTTAAAAGTCTGGTTTTAGTCAGTCTAACACAATAATTTGTCTCTTCTCACGTCATGTAATTGTATTGTTTGAAAGAAAATTTGCATTTTCAAAACTTATGCTTGTCCCGTCTCTTTGCCTCTGTGCTCCACGTCTTTGTACATGTGGCACAGGTGTCCAGGTTCCTGTAGCTGGACAGGGACCAACGCTGTCCATCTCTGGCTCAGGGGTATATACAAAGTTTATGGCTGCGTGAGCAAATGGAAAAGATGGGCAGCTCTGTGGACTAATATGGTCAAAGAGTGCTTTGAATCACTTCTTCCCTTCACCGTAGAATAGATGGCGAGCATGATGCTAAACGGCTGCTGCTGCTGCGGCGGCCTCTGGTAGTCTGTTTGAAAAAGTCAAGGATGTGTCAAAATAAATATGCAGTGTGTGTTTGTAGACAGAGCTGCTGTGTACTCTATCCCACATTTTACCTTATGCACCCTGTCCGTGTTCATGCAATAAGCTTTGTCATGTATATATTTATACACAAGCTGTCTTTATTTAGAAAAGTGTCATTAATCTAGTAATGAAATAAATATGGCTGTCATTACTGTAGACAGTTTGATCAGATAATTTACTGGTTTGTTTGCCTCCAACAGTCAAAATATGAAAATGGATGTGTGCCTGATGTGCAAGATGATTGCACCACTTTTTCTTAATCCCAGTTTGCCTTGGAAAAACTATTAAATTGTTAAATGGCAAATCACCATTGTGTGTTCGTGTTTTAGGATTTGCCTGTTTTCAGTCTGCTGGTGTCGGAAAATTGAAGGATTTATTTTGGTGAAAATTAATGAATATTTCTAGATTCTCTGGCAGGCTTAAATCGTGACCACATGTTAAAAAGTACAGTTTCTAGATAGAGGAAACAGATGAACCAAAGAAATGACTGAAATAGGACAGTGATGGCATCAGGCTTTATTTAGCAGACCACAAAAGTTACTTTTTATGGGTTGACTATTTAGACAAACTTGCCTAAGGAAATGTCCTCATTTTCCCTTTTGGAAGAGCACAGCTAAGAAGAGGGACTCAACCAGACCAGGTTGAATTTAGAAATGCATCGTGTTGCATATGATGCATTCTTTCTGGGCGAAGCCTTGGACTCATAGGAAATATTGGGAAAGGTCAAGTGAATGTGGTTATGTTCAGCGGGCTTTCGGTCACAGAGAGGAGACGTCCAGAAATTCTTGCAGGTCAGCACGGCCTCTCTGTGGTTTATGATGCTTGGCATTGCACCTCTGGTCCCAGCAAGGAGAGACTGTAGTGCTGTTTTTGTGACATGCTGACAAAGAGTGTCCTAGTGGATGTCTGGACATCACATCTTTATTTGTCTAACAAGCAGAGGAGTCTAGTGCACTTATTATCATGTCCATTGTTCTTGCTTGGAGTTGAGCCAGTAGCTCAGATTACACACACTACATCTGTCTCCTCTCTTACTCTTACTGTGTATTTGTACAAATTAGTTTGTCATGAATCAGATCTGATTTTGTTTTCCACAGTACTATGCTTCGACAAATGGCTTGTCCTAACGTCAAGTTTAAGGTTTAGCAGAACTAAGCTGTCACTGTCAGCGTGTGGATCGCTGTAGCCAAAGACCATATGTTCTACATAGAGTTCTGTCTGGTCCCTGGTCAAAGTATCCTGAAAAGATGAGGGAGGCTGTAAGATTAAACTGGATCCATGCTAGTAACTCTGTGAGGCTGCACTGCAATAGTTTTAGTTGAGATGCTGCTGGTTAGCACATATTTAATTAAGGAACCTTCTAGTTTTGGAATCAATAAAGTTCATCTATCTATCTATCGTCTAACTCTAAAGCTCGATACGTGACATGGCATACTGTCATGTGATCTGGATCTGGCCCCTCGCTCGGTCACACAGTTGTTTCCTCTTCCCCGCTTCCTCCGACAACAATTTTCTCTGCTTCTTTTTCTCGGCTCTGCCATGATATCTGTGTGTGTGTGTGTGTGGGGTGCCGTGAAATAATTTGTGTTTCTTGCGAGACCTCCTAAATCTGAGGAATCCTGGTTGACAGCCCTGATCTTGCAAGGCTGGTTTTCCGCTAAAAGACTGTAGGGGGAGTGGGGGAGAGAGAGACAGCCCCCGATCTCCCCACAACAAGCCATTTTACCATTAAAATGACTCAGAAGTTAAATCAGGGTAAAAATACTACATGGTTCCGCTTTGAAATCAGCAATGCATTGTTAATGTGTACAAATACAAATCATGTCAGGCTCATTAGTAATTCACCTATTGGGGCAAAACCTTCTGCAATGTACTTATCCCTCCTCAGCAATGCTGTTTATTTTACGACAGCTGATCTCCATGTATTTTTATCTTTCATATGGAGGCAGGGTTGGCGGTGCAAGAATCCGACAGGATTGCACACATTGACTACATTGCTGGTAAAATTACAGCTGTCGGAGAACAAACCAAATATGTAATCATGTCTCTTGTGTCAGACAGCCTGGAGGGAAAACGTCATGCGATGCTGCCTCCAAATGTTGCAAATATCTTTATACACACTACTTCCCCACCATCTCTGGGGTTTCATAATGAGGACTGTGTTTCCTCTTTTCACAAAGCAACAAAAGGCCAGACACACCTCTCACCACGGCCATTGTAAGCACTAATCATTACTCGTTAGGTTTTAAGAGGACGCTGAGTGGCAAGGAGGGATGAAAAGGTCTGGAGACTCTAATCCTGCCAAATTATGGTCTCCATTTCAAACATTACGCCACACTGTTGAGTGAAAGATATAATTAAATATCTCAATGTTTGCCCTCACTGATTCAGTTTGTTGTCGTTTTCCCTCAAAAATGATGACCCGTCATTATTGTTAACCGTTACCAAGAGCAGAGGTTCAGGTTGTAAGTGGCCACGCGTCATAGCTTGGATAAGTTTGATGTTCGTCTAATTGCACTATGGCAAGATGTAATTTACCTCTAGGTCATTGCTTGTAGGCTTCAATTTCTTTTAAGTGAAAAGCAACTCTCTGCAACTAATGCCATCCAAATAAATATGTCTTATTTATGGACCTTATTATTTTCTATTGTTTATTCGTCTCTGGAAAAGTTCTGCTTCTGTGATTGATTTTTGGGAACACCAGTTTAAAATCATAAACCCATGTGATGAAGACGTCACCCCACTGTGTGAGACTTGATTTGTGTTTGTGCCACAAACTTATCGTGTCCCTTCACTGTGTCCACAGTGCTCTCTGACGGAGGCCAAACTCTGAGGTGGAGGAGGCTATAAAGAGGCTCTGAGGGAGCCTCCCACCCTCCCTACCTAACCAGGTGGAAGCATCGGTCAGCCATGGCTCCTCGGAAGCGTGGGGGTGGTGGCCGCGGGGGCCTCTCTTTCATCTTCTGCTGTTTTAACAGCAGCGATCACCCGGAGATCACTTACAGGCTGCGGGAGGACTTCGCCCTGCAGGCCATGGAGCCGGCACTGCCGATGCCAGGATACGATGAACTGGATGGCATGTTCTCTGAGTTGGTGGTAAGATAATCACACGCACATTACATTCACGCACTGCCAACATACTTGAATTTAAACCAAATTACACAGTAACATAAACTGTTGTGATTATTATATGATTTTGAATTTGATGTCAAACTATCCTATCTTGCAAAGGTTAATAAAAAAAAACAAAACCAAACTTTTTAAGTTTTTAAGTGCGACAATTAATTCTACTATTGAGTGTACTATTGAGGATTGTCCGCATGGTTAAAGTCTGACTTGGAGCCACCGAGCTGTGTTGTTATTTTAAAACTATATTCACACCTCCCTTGTATGGTACACCTGAAAGTTATAGCTTAAATTTATCCCACATGCACCTTCCTGTCACCATAAATACTCCCTAGAGCTCCACGTGTGGGTTAACTGCAGCTAATAATTCCTAACTATTTTCTGCTGTTTACTTTATATTTGCAAGAAATAGCATGCACTGCTGTTAAAGGACATTATTGAGCTAATTTAAAATGTGGAAAAAAATAAACAGGATTTCAATTTTATCATGTTTGAATTGGGTCTGAAAGAACACAGCGGGAAAGAAAAGAGACATACTAGCACATTGTTGGCGTTTTGGTTTATTTATGGCAGTAAAAATAACAAATATCATCAGCTTTATCCTTTTATAAACCCCTACCATTTTGCTGTTTTCCTTGACCTGTTCTACTCAGTACTAAGGAAATTAATGTATTGGGTAATCGCTAAGCTGTTAATTGATTCAATTTTGTACTTAAAACATGATTTCTAATCAGTAAATTAGCCTCCCTGTTGTTTTAAATAGTATCTAATATAGAAAATCTCATCTCAGAATTAAACATGCCGTACAAATGAAGGAGGAGAGAATATGCATATTAACACTAAAATGCGTTGTGATCATTTTGCTACAACTCAACCCATGTGTTTAGACTATAACACACATTTCAAAATGTTATGAAAGGTCTCACAAATTAAATCTTGCTGAGATGTTTACACTGCCACATTCCAAGACATCCACAAATGAACTGTTACTTCCTCTCAGATGATTCTACATTGTTAGTAACCGGGCCAGACTGCTATTCTTTCTCTGTCTTATTGTCACTACTAATTTGTTGTGCTCTCCTGTCTCTTCTGGCCCCATTTTCCTCTCCCATGGTTGCCACAGGAATCTAAGCATGACATTTTTGCACATCAATAGATCTCATTCAGGAACTCTTAATGTCGCTGCCTCCTCCATCTGCTAATTGCTTGTTTTTGTCTACCGCCTGTTATGGGGACATAATTGAGTAAGCGGAGTGTGTGGACAAGGAGGCTTTCAGTTGCTCTGTTTACTGAAAGAAAGCAGCCACGTGCTTTTTCTTTTTGCCCAGCATGAGCCACCATGTGCGTATATAATTTGGAATGGGTTTGTTGGAATTGTGGAATAAGCTGTAGCCATCTGCTCTTTTACGATCAAACAAACCCGAACTTTGAACTTGAGCTTTTCTTGAACGGCTATCCAGAAACCTCCAAGTCAACACTTAATGGTTATTTGCTTCATCCTGAATTCAGAGAGTTCCTCTCACTCAATAATATCAACAACACTTTACAGCGAAAATAAAACCATACAATATCATTACTGTTAATTATTTAAAGAAACACTAAAATATACAGATGAATCACTTGTCATTTTCACATTCAGTGCCTACAAGAACGTATCTGGACGTATCCCAATTCACGAAATGAATCAATGGCTCACGCAACAGTTTTAGGACATTTGATCATTGCAGATATTGATTTCTCCAGAATTGATGGCAAATAACTTCTCAGAAGACTCTGTAACAATCATGACACATTTAGCAACTTTCACAACAATGGGAATTCAATCTCCAGTTTTAGACCACAGTTTTGGACTTTTCTTCATACTGCATTGCTTAATACCCTTCTCATACCTTTTACCATCATTGACATGACTCTGATTTGTCCGTAACTGTCTAATGTGGACTGAGATTTTGAAAACTCAATTTTTAGCTGTTTCTGGCCCACACAATCAAATCATTGGACACCTAGTACAATAAGGTGCAATCATCTGTGGTTTTTGATTAAAAGAAAAGTCCCTACTATCGTGACCCCACTTAACCAGTCAAGAAAACTCAAATTAAAATTTGCTGATGTGTTTTAAATGCAAAAATGTTGTCTGGCATCAAGTCAAACAACTCCCAACAGCACCCATGGTATGTCTTAGTGAAATGTCTGTTGTACATTGAGATGCATGTTGCTCCCAGATGTTTGTTACCACATTTCGAGTATAGACAGGCCATTCCTTCTCTTTCTCCCATTACTCACATGTCTAAAGCCTGCAGGACATCTGAGTTGATTCAGAGTTATATTGAATTTGCAATGAGAGCACCCGGTGATATCCTATTGATCCTGAAGAGAGTTAGCGTAATCCCATCTCAAACTTAAAACAGAGCCTTGGTGCAACTTCTCTTGACACATGCTTTTGCTTTCTGAAAAGAGGATTTATGTAGATATTTCTGAATTTGCAGCACATTAGCTCATGAAGCTTGTTTCTACTTTGTGAACTATAGTTTTGAGAATGACACTACAGTAGAGGATGAATACTGTACTGTGAATATTCCCTGTTGTATCATTTATCCAGACATTTAATATTGTCTGTTATTTTCCTCCCTGTTTTGCAGGATGAGCTTGACCTGACGGAGAAACACAGGGAAGCCATGTTCGCCCTACCGGCAGAGAAGAAATGGCAGATCTACTGCAGCAAAAAGAAGGTAAAAAGGTTTTCCTCATCACTCACCACCAGATTGGTTGCATTTCCTGAATACTGATATCCCCGCTGACAAGTTAGCATAACGAGTTTGTTGATACCCAAAGGTGTGTATTTTCCGGAACACACACCACAAAAATCTGCATCATTGTTTAAGACAGGTCCTAGCATGAGTGTGTTGTCTGCAAACTGTATCTTTGGAATGCATATGCTTTTTATTTTCATCTTTTATGAAAGATGTGTACCCTGTTACTCAGCACATGATATTGAGTGTCATATCCACTGGTTTCTTTGAAGGTATTAAAATCGAGGTTGGATTTTAAGGAAAAAACTTAACTTGTTGCACCCGGTGCATTCTCTATAAAAACAGGCATGTATGGAGGGAGTAAAACAAAGCCTAAGTGCAGCCTGTTCCATCACATAATCCTCTAACAGAGAAGGCTGTGCTTTAATATATTACAGATCTGCAGAATTCAAATGCAGTATTTTGTGTCTTATGACTCAGAAAAGTGTGTTTTCTTTCAGACAATAAGGTCTTTCTCAATTGTCCCACCAAAGTGAGGACATTTTTATATTCTGGTTTCTGCTTGTAGATATTAATACCTGTTTCATCAAAGCGTTTGTGTAGCCATAACATTCTCTACCGCTCTGTGACAGTGTCATATTTCATTATGGCTCCTTTCCCCGATAAAAGGTCTGTCAGCTGTTCCTCCTTTCCCTGCATATGAACACATCCTCTGCTTGCAGGAAAACACAGACGCCTGTTCTTATTTAGTTTCCCTCATGTTGAGCTTCCCAGTTGAATATCACCTGACATTTCTTGCAGCAGTGTTTCTCAAGGCCATAGATACGAGTGTGTAGGATATCCTGTTCTCATTATTACACAGACGTACAGATTAATGAATCTTTTCCAAAATCCGGTCATAAACTTGGCACTAGGAGCAGTGGGATTTAGTCTGATGGATGAGAGGTTGGTTTGTCACTGTACAGTACAAATCCTCAGCAAACACAGCTGCATATGTGCTGCATGCCTTTAGTGAAAAAAATCCCTCTTACACACTCGAAAATGTGCATTTATCTAACCCTTTTATTTAATAAACTTTGAGGCTGGATTGTCTTACCTTTTTAAATAGAGCCAGGCTTTCTCTTGCTTTTTCCAGACGCCATGCTAAGTTTAGTAAGCCCTCTCCTGCATAATTATTAAAAACATACAGTTTGAGAACAATCTACTCTGCAAACTTTGGCAAAATAGCAAATATTTATCAAAATATGTCATATTTTAACTTTATAGATTTGTATTTTGGTGTAATTTGGCATATTTTATATATAGAGTCAAGCAATCAAGGACTGTATTTACAAATTACATGTGAATATATTTAGTCAAAATTGTTCTTTAATATTGATTCACTGTAGTTTATTTACAACTCAGTAAGTGATAGAAATATAAACACCCAGGTTCCTGTTTCTACTGGGTGTCCTCATAATGTACTGGAAAGTTTGCTTTTGTTCAGCCTCAGGAGAAGTTGCAGAGAATTTTCACTTTAGCTCTGAAGTTCGGGGGAGTGCTGTACATAATCTTAATGTACAGCATCAAATTGCTGACTCAGCAGCAGGCTCTGGCCCCGAACCAGACAGATACAAACTTACCATCGGAGCTCAGGGAGGAAGGGTCTGTGTGGAGAGAGGAGAGACAAAGGAAGTGGTCGCCTGTCCAAAGCAAACAGGAAGGCTTCACTTACACAGGTGCAGCTTTTGAATGGGAGTCAGGGGGATGACAAGGAGGAAGGTGGGGTCATCATCAGGGCGCTCCAACCTCACAATTGATGAGTGTGCACTTTTTTTCAGCTGTTTCTTAGCAGTTATGTCCTTCAGAAGACAGACTGAGAGTTGCCTTGGCCGTGCACCTGAGCTGAGGAAATCATTCTGCAGAGAATCAATCTTCTTCCTGCTTCTTCTTCACTATCTTCTGTTACATCGTTAGCCAAGGAGAAGATTTACTGATCTGGTCGTTAGAGCAGGTTTCAGATTTTATTAAAAAAAATAATAAGTTTGCTGCTAAGTTTGACCTCTGAGCAGACAGAGCCTGTCTTTCAAAGACACTGTGCTGTTACTCTTAAATAACGGAGACTAATTCCTGTTTCCTCTTTGATCTTCACTTTCTTAAATATGGGAAAAGGAAATTCCCGGAAATACCCTCCCGTCTTTTCTCCCTCAGGCATATCTCTAAATAAACTGACAGTGTTTGAAGACAGCTCACTTCCAAGTTGGAAGTTTCAAAAGGAAGTGTTCCCATCGCGGTGTCTGTTCCACTAATGGACTGAACTTCTTCCAGCGCCTGCCTGGTTAAGCTGGCACTAGTTGTGAGTGGAACAGCAGGCCTTCCTGTCGCTGCATGATCCCCACAGACCGGCCAAGGTCTGCAGTTTCTGCAGGAACAGCCAAATCTGTGCAGGCTACATTATTAACTGTGGCCCAATTAGTTTCTGATGGTCGCAGCTCACTTGTGCTTAATGGAGCAAGAGCTGAAATGAAAGCCTGGGGCCTTTAATGTACAAGCCAAGTTCACGGCCAAGCCATTCTCCCCTCAGTGTTCCCATTGAGATTGAGAATTAAATCATCTAAGAAAATGTCTTGCAGTTGTTTTTCACTTGTAACACAAACATGCCTGTCAGGAAGTTCATCTCAGCATAAATCAGGCTGTCCCTACTCTGCAGTTTTAACGTACATTTGCTAATCTCAAGATTTTACCAAGCAGCTGTGCTCCCTTTTCATGTCACCTCTTAAAACCAAGCAAAGTGCCGCAGGATGAAAATAGGCAGGATATCTGTGTCACCCTACTTCGACTTCATGCTCCATTTTCAGCTTTTGGCTATTTAGGCATCAGACCTGTGTTTTAGTGTGTGTTTGCTGTGGAACATGTGACACAAAAAAAAACAACCAATTAATCTGACTTCTGAAGACACAGCCACATTTTTATTTATGAACACACGTCATGTTCTTGCTTCCTTTATCACCGTGTAAATGCAGTGCTTGTGTGTAACGCGGTGCCTCATTTTATTCTTTGTCTTTCTCTGATTTTCAGGAACAAGAGGAAAACAAAAGTGCGACTAGTTGGCCTGAATTCTACATTGATCAGCTCAATTCAATGGCAGCTGTAAGTAATAACATGAACCTTTTTGGCCTTGTTGTGGTTTTGCCCTCCCTTCCCCTCTCATTCAAGAATTTTTCCTTGTCCAAGTCAATGATTCTAGATTATAACATACTGTATATACAAATGTGCTTCAATACAAAGTGAGTATGCAAACTGAAAATGAAAAAGGCTATCAATAATTAATTCAATATTATAATGAAAATATTATATAATATTTTTAAAATTATAAGATAAAATTACAGTGTTAAATATACATTACAGTTAGATGGTTGTTTTGTCTTGTCATAATATGCAGGGAAGCAGGTTTTTTATTTCATTTTAATTTTTTTTGAAGTCAAGAAAATGTGCTTTATTTTGACAGCATCTTAATGTTGTTTACTCTTTTGTTCCACAGAGAAAGACGCTCCTTACTCTGGAGAAAGAAGAGGAGGAGGAGAGGAACAAGACCATAGAAAGCTTGAAGACGGCTCTAAGGACACAGCCAATGAGGTGCACAGAAAATAATTCTCTTCTCTCTGTCCTTTACATTTGAACGGCCTCTGACCTTGTCTGTCACTCTCTTCAATTCCACACAACCATATGTAAATGAGTCCTTTAAGAATTGAGCAGCTGTAAAGGTCACCGCTGTGTTGATTTTTCATTGACATGTGTACATCAAAGCAGACTTAGGAAAGGTTTCATTTCCATTTTAGGATTCTGAGCTTTTCCCTAGGCTTCATAAGCAAAATGTCCTGATTTGTCATATTTGCTGAAGGGCGATCCAGTTCCAGTCTGGTAAAATTGAGGATAAACAAGTGGTTGTACGTACTCTATATGTACAAACATGTTTTTGTTTTTGCTACCTGTGTTTTACTTCAGGACATTTTTGTAATCCAATTATATTCCTCATTGAAACCAGTTGTGGCAATAGAACCAGGATGACCTCTCTGTGGCTCCTCTACACTCAGGTTTGTGACTCGCTTCATCGACCTGGACGGCCTGACATGCATCCTGAACTTCCTGAAGAGTATGGACTATGAGACCACCGAGTCGCAGATCCACACCTCTCTGATTGGGTGCATCAAAGCCCTGATGAACAACTCGCAGGGCCGAGCACACGTCCTCTCTCACTCTGAGAGCATCAACATTATCGCCCAGAGCCTGGCCACAGAGAACATAAAGACCAAGGTGGCAGTGCTGGAGATCATGGGCGCTGTGTGTCTGGTGCCCGGTGGGCACAAAAAAATCCTGGAGTCCATGCTGCATTACCAGCGCTTTGCCTGCGAGAGGACGCGCTTCCAGGTGGGTGGATGAAAAGCCAAGTGCAGAGATGTTGTTTTAGAGTTTTTGCATGTAGTTTGCAGTTAGTGTGAAGTAATTTAACAACTGTAATGGCTTGTCTTCCCTCAGACACTTATAAATGATCTTGACCGGAGTACAGGGCGATACAGAGATGAGGTCAACCTGAAAACAGCTATCATGTCTTTTATTAATGCTGTGCTGAGTCAAGGAGCTGGAGAGGTGAGTTATAGTGCACTCTACCATTGCACCACACTACAAAGTCGTAATTTGTCTCACAGTGTTCTCTGTACTTAACCACATCATAATTCTTTTTACCTTTTCTCAAAAAATACAGACAAGTTTGGAATTCCGTATCCACCTCCGATATGAGTTTCTTATGCTGGGCATCCAACCTGTGATCGACAAGCTTCGTTCTCATGAAAACTCAACATTAGATAGGTGAGTTGGATCAGAACAGTTTGAAATCAACCAGCCATTGATGTTGTGTGTGTGTTTGTCATTAAGATCCATAAAATGCTCAATATCTTTAAATCGTTCAGTCATTCCACATTTTCCGTTTGATGTGAATGACATCAGATTGTAAGGCAGAAAATAAAAAAAGAATCTCTCTGTGCAAGAGAGAATTCACTGTCTTTTTTTGTATTGCATTGTATTATATGTTTCAAAAGTTTTAATTCCCTCTGTCACTCTGACCCTCTCAGACATTTAGACTACTTTGAAATGCTGCGGAATGAGGATGAGCTGGCTTTGTCAAAACGATTTGAGTCGGTAAGTGAGCCAAACAAAACATGTCCTAACCCGACTTGTGCATCATGAGTTCTATTATTTTGCTGGTTGCATTAACTGTTTTACTCTGTCTCGTCCAGGTACATATAGATACCAAAAGTGCCACCCAAGTTTTTGATCTCATCCGCAAGAAGATGAACCACACAGACGCATACCCGCACTTTATGTCTGTCCTGCATCACTGTCTCCTCATGCCACGTGAGTGATAGTCATAATACTCAATTTTGTTTGCTGCTGCATTTTTATTTACTTTCTGTCTCTTCCAAAAAATCAATGCAACATGGGATTTTCCCCAAGGGACACAAAGCTTTTAACATGCAAACAGTAAAAAAAACAAAAAACAAACAAAAAAAAAAAGTACCTTGAGCCAAAAAGATTAGTATATTGACTTTGTTCAGATTAGTAGGTCCAAAAATTGGATACGCACATTCCAGGACAAATTGAATTGAGTCTGAGACTGTTGTTGGTTAATGTTTATTTTATTTTTTTTGTTGCTCTTGTTTTCTGTAAAAAAAAATCCTTACATGAATTCTGATTACAAATATCACTATCTTCTGCATATGAAAGCGGTGTCACCTTTAATCACTGTGCCTCTCTTTAGCCCTTATGTGTCATTTTGGAAAAATGTCTCTTTTCTTTGGTATTTCATCATGATCAAACGGCCAGTGTGGATTTAATTCCAGTCAGACATTTCTGAGGAATTAATATGATAACAGCAAGGGGAAGAGAAATAACTTGTACCAGGACCCTTATCAGAAACTTGTGCCTCTTTCTGTTTATGACCCCCGTCTGCAGACAAGAGAAGTGGTAACACGGTGCAGTACTGGCTGCTGTTGGATCGCATCGTCCAGCAGATGGTCTTGCAGAACGACAAAGGTCATGATCCCGATGTCACACCACTGGAGAATTTTAACGTGAAGAATGTTGTCCGGATGTAAGTCCCCAGGTTTCCCCTAACAGACTGACACTAACAAAAAATAAATGAGTGCATGATTTATTTTTTAAGCACAAAAAGGCCAAGGAGTTGTTCCTGATACTGCAGTTCATAATAACGTGGATCAATATCTCTGCAGGCTGGTCAATGAAAATGAAGTCAAACAGTGGAAAGAGCAGGCCGAGAAAATGAGAAAAGGTGAGTAAAATAACGAATCATTCCAACACCTTTAAAGCAAAATGAATGTGTGATTTAAGCTCATCGTGTCGTCCTGCTTGACAGAACACCACGAGTTGCAACAGAAGTTTGAGAAGAAGGAGCGCGAATGTGACGCAAAGACGCAGGAGAAAGAGGACATGATGCAGACTCTCAATAAGATGAAAGAGAAGTTGGAAAAGGAGAGCACGGAGCACAAGAGCGTCAAACAGCAAGTGGCCGAACTCACTGCTCGACTGCATGAACTCAGCACTGTACGTTGTGCTTCTCATTTGTCACTTTATATTAAAATTGTGTACATGAACATCACTCCAAAAGTTAGAACCATTTACAACCAACATAGAACAACCACGTCAATCTCATTGCATATTGGTTAGTTGCCACCCAAAACAGTATCATGATATATCACATTAGTCCTCATTAACTGTCTGCTCGATTATTTGTATTTAAATCTATGCTTCATTCTCCTCATTGTGGAAGGAATTTGTTGATAAATTAAAGGAGGAAGAGATTTTTAATTTACTGAGGAAGCAACACGAGCAGAAACACAGAGGCAGCACTGAACCAATCGAGAAGAGAGCAACAGAGATCTTTAGACAGCTGACGTTGAAACATCAGCACAGACAGATATTCATAACGATATACGCTGATCACGTGACCTGTGTGGACTGATTCTAAGATAAAATTAAGGAAAAAAGCAAAACAGACAAAGTGCAATATTGTTAATAGACAGAAATTGGTACCTGCAAATACTCAAGGCTGTGACATTGGATTACCACCAATCATGTAACGCACCAAAATATGACAGTGCCCACTAAAATAGTAAATTCTGCATGAGCCGAAAGTGTTGAACTACGTTTTTTTCTGTCCATATCTGTTGCTAGTAAAGTACAAATCAGGCTGTATAAGCATTTCTACTTGATAGAAATCTCCCCCTCTCTCTTTTCTCTCTGCAGAGACAGGCAGCTGTCGTTCCTGGAGGCCCTCCCCTCCTTCCGGGTCCCCCCGGCGGCCCTCTGCCTCCTCCACCCATGCCAGCTTTTGGAGGTCTGTGTCCTCCTCCCCCGCCTCCTCCTCCTGGTGGTATGATGCCTCCTCCACCTCCTCCGCCACCTCCTCCAGGCGGCCCTCCACCTCCTCCTGGGCGTCCACCCATCGGTGGCATCCCTCCGCCACCAGGAGCGCCACTGGGACCGTCCATGAAGACGAAGAACATTCCTCAGCCGTCCCATCCGCTCAAATCCTTCAACTGGTCCAAGTTGGCTGAAGTGAGACACAAGGAGATCTGAACATTCTGGTGCTTTGAGTGGAAATAGTGAATATTAATTTTTTATTTTCTTCTGCTCAGAATAAACTGGAGGGAACTGTGTGGATGGACGTTGACGATGGCAAGGTCTTTAAAATCCTGGATCTGGATGATCTTGAAAAGACCTTCTCAGCCTATCAGAGGCAGCAGGTACTGAGGCTGTTCATGAGTTGTTGCCTCCCAGTGTCAGAGAGAGCAGGGGGTGTGGGGGAGATTGCAGCAGTGGAATGGCAGTTTAGAGCTCAGCTGTCTTACTTTTAAGGATTTATGGCTGATTTAGTTTCCTTTCAGATTTTCTACAATTTCTTCTGTTATGCAACATTTGGTTTCTTAGGCGTAGTTGAAGAAAGGAGGGAGAAATAGGCCAGAAAATGTTCAAAGGAAAAACTAAATCAATCGTTCTTAAAAGCAGAGGGGACACATCATTGGATAGATTTAGGGAGTTTATAAATAGTTGCAAAACTTTCAAGCTTAAATTATTCAGAATGCTTTTTATGTTCTTTCAATTGTTTTGCAATGTGATGAAAATGCATGAGATGAGCGAGCTGCTCAGAATGTGGCTCTTTGTTTCTTGTGGCTTCACTTTGCTTTTCATTTAGTGAGTACTATCTACAGTATAATGACATGTCAACAGCCCATTTTTTCTTTCCAGCACAGTGTACAACACAAGTGCTCGAAACATGACCATCGGCATGTCAAATTCGCACGAGAGGCTGAAAGTAAAAACACCAGTAGTTTTCCCTTTGTGCGACTCACAAGTATGAAAAATGCTAGTCGGTTTCACGACAAAATAGAGAGTTGACTCACTCAATTCTTATGTGCACAGCATGTGAGCTATAAGCACGTATTGACCGTCTGAACAGCCGCTCATGTCTCACTGCCACTCACTTCATTACTGATGGATTCATTCATTCATTCATTGTCTTCTGAGTGCTGAGTGGTCTTTGATTCATTTGCTGTTTGTTTTTATGGGCTGCAAGCACGTAACTGCTTTACTTATTCTAATGAGTGCTTACATCTTCCCTGCTTCTTGCCTGCATTTTAGGACTTCTTTACGATCAATAACAGCAAACAGGTGAGTGCACTCACACCACAGTAGACACACAATGTGGAGTCTGTGTCGCTCCGTTTGGACTCAGTGACTTTGTTGATGTTATGTTATACGTGATGTCCTGTTGTACTTTAAGCTGCATGTTTCCTTTGAAACCTTGTTTTGTTTTGTCCAACAGAATATTTTAGACTTTTTGTTTAAGTCAACATCTGTTGTCCATGTCTGTAAAAACTTTAATGTTGGCCAAGTTTTTTGGAGTCTCTTGTTTTCGTCTTTGGGATCTGAGGGCGTCTTTGTTAATCTTTACAGAAAGTAAATGTTTAAAAAAATGTTATGACTGCATTGTTCCCTCTAACCTCTTTGATTTTGTTCTTAGAAAGAGGCAGAGGACGACACGCTGAGCTCGAAAAAAGTCAAGGAGCTCTCAGTCATTGACGGCCGTCGAGCTCAAAACTGCAACATCCTCCTTTCGAGGTGAGTTAAAAGCGTCATCAGAAGCACTTTGATTTGAAAAGAAACCGTTCACAGATGACGGCTTACAATACACATGCACTCACTTGTGTTGTGTAGGCTGAAGCTCTCAAATGAGGAGATGAAGAGAGCCATTTTAACCATGGACGAACAGGAGGACCTTCCCAAAGACATGCTGGAACAGGTACCAGTTTCTTCTGCTGCTGCTGCTGCTATTTTACATGCATCAAGTTGGACACACATCTAATGATTTCTAAAAAAGTTGCGAACCTAGAAACCTGGTTATTAAAAAGGTTTTTTAATAATCTCAACATTTAGCAAGGAAATGTCTAAAATTTCATCATTTAACAGAGGAGTCTGGTATGTTTAGCAACAGCACTGCCGAAAGCCAGCAAGCAAACCCTAACCCGGAAGTACTGAACAATTTATTAACTGATTCTAATGATTCAGTACATCGAAAATAACTGCTTTACAAGTCACTCGTTTGTGTGTTGCGTGTGAAATGTACCAAACCAAGGCGAGGCGGGACCATGTAGTGGAAAAGATTAAGATAAGATTCCATGCCTGGGAAACGCACCAGGGGGAAGATTATAAGAAAATCATTATTTCACCTTGTAGATTTATTGGAATTTGTTGGTCTTTTTACAAACACAAGATTTGAGACGGGGGGAAAGTGAAAAATGTAGGAAATATCACAAAATTACAATTGCACAGTATTTGCCAAAAGACTAAATAAGTATATCTACTAGTGAACCTTTAGACTGTCAACACTTCATTTAACACAAGTGAACCAAGCTTGTACAATTTAGATTGTTACAATTTAAATCTGTTTACTGTTACATATACTGTATGTCAAAAGAACTATATATTTGGACAGTTCAATTTGTTAGTGTTTGCACAGACAAAACCTCACTTCCCTCCAGTGATAAATAAAGTATTGTGGACTCTGATTCTGACCCTGAATGTTTATAGTAACCATGTTATGTAACTGTGTATGTAAGGATGTAATCTTAAAGGTTACAAACACAATGATGGTTAAAAACGTAAAGGTTAAAAACACAAGGATGAAAGCAGACACTGCTCTTAAAGTAGGAGAAATGTTTAGTCCTTACAGACTGTTTTCATTATGTTTTTCAAAGGACTGCATACCAGTTCACATTGATTTTGTCATAAATCTGTTTATTGGATGTTTGGTACAGGGATTTTTTTTTTTCATTGAAGTGTCTAGTAGCATGTTAGCAGAGATTCAGACCAGTTGCAATATGAAAAATTATTGAAACAGATTGAGACGCCATCCTGATGAATTCCTTCCACTGTTCCTAACCAAAACAAGTGCAGAGGAATTGGAGACGAATGTGTTTAGACGTTTTTGTTCTTGTTCCATCAGCTGCTGAAGTTTGTCCCGGAGAAGAGCGACGTCGATCTGCTGGAGGAGCACAAACACGAGCTCGACAGAATGGCAAAACCCGACCGTTTCCTCTACGAGATGAGCAGGTATCGTATCTGGAAGCGATCTCACACACAGCAGCTTCACTGCAGACGTAGCACAGACGTAGCACAACAACCAGTGTTTCCTCTTAGTCACAGCAGATTAAGTAAATGACACATGGGTTTTTTTTTTTTTTACTTGGCTGGGAACAATGGGGATTTCTGAAAATCACTCTTTCCAAATTGTGTTTGTGAATAAATAAAATCAGTAATGTAATTACAGCGCTTGACGTGCAGTTTTGTCAACAAAAAGTCCCACGAGATAAAAAGAACAGAGGGAACATGTCACAGTCGGCCACTAAGTGCGTAAATACACTAATACCAGCCCCAACATGAAAGACTTTCCCACATTACACTGATAGTATAAATACACTTAAGTTGTTTTATGTTTAATAATTTACTTTTGTTGTGTGTGAGAGAGAGTGAGAGAGAGAGAAAGGGCTGGTGGACACATGTCACTGTGATATTCATTAGTTGCCATGCACGCTGAAAATCATGAAACGCTGCCAAAAAAATAAGATTCATTGCTACAACAAAACCTTTGTATGTGCCTTTTAGGTAGCGTCGAGGCAACTTGTTTCACTCTGCTCGGGCACAGTGTTCATATTTGTGGCTTTTTTTGGGTCTAAATTTGTGGATTTCCCTGTTTATAATTTGTATTTATGTCTATTCTTGTTCTCCCTGACACACATTTTCCATCTCCTGTCCAGAATAAACCACTACCAGCAGCGGCTGCAGTCTTTGTACATCAAGAAGAAGTTTGCAGAGAGGATAGCTGAGATTAAACCCAAAGTTGAAGGTGGGAATAGTCTATATCTTCATTTTTCTTTTAAAATGTTTGGTACTTTCGTCTTTTCAAACATAAAAATATGCAAATACTTGATGAGAGCCATTATTAACAGCAGCTTTCTGTGTGTTTTAGCTCTGACAAAGGCATGTAAGGAGATCTTGCACAGCAGAAACCTGAAGCAGCTGTTGGAGGTGGTGCTGGCCTTTGGAAACTACATGAACAAGGGTCAGAGAGGAAACGCTTACGGCTTCAAGATGTCTTCACTCAACAAGATCGCCGACACCAAGTCCAGTATCGACAAGTAAGAAGCGCCCTCTCAGTCGTAGCGTTGAGACGTTTGCAGGCATTAAACGTATGAATTATAAACCTGGAACGCATCTGGAACTGAGAGTGTGATATTTACAAACCTCCATGTGGTTATTTGTATCTGAAGCCGCATAATAAAAGCAATATATTGTACACTTGACACGTTCAGTCCAGTTAAGAGGTTTTTTTTTTGTTTCTGCAGAAACATCACTCTACTGCACTACATGATTACTATTCTGGAGAAGAAATATCCCAAAGTCCTGATGTTCCAGAACGACCTGCAGAGCATCTCAGAAGCAGCCAAAGTCAAGTAGGTGAAGCAATGAAGAATAGCCATCTGACTGAGCAGTGTGCTTATTAGAAGGAGAAATGAAAGTGTAAAATAAAACTGCTCCTCCTGGGCCTCACTTGCTCTGCAGGTGACATCGTTTGAACCATAAAAGCGTGTGTTCACCTTCCTCTCTGTGTTTGCAGCATGACAGAACTGGAAAAAGACATTGGCACCCTGCGCAGCGGCTTGAAAAGCGTCGAGAGCGTGAGTTCCAAACGTTTATTAAATAACACGGAACACGTTTTCTTATTGGTCTTGCAGTTGTGCAGTATTAGGCGCAGATCTGGCTCTAGCGCTCCCTCAATTCCCCTGCTTGTTGATTCTCACCCTCACGTAGGAGCTGGAATACCAGAAGAAGCGACCGCAGGAGCTGGGCGACAAATTTGTGTCTGTGGTGAGTCAGTTCATCACTGTGGCCAGCTTCAGCTTCTCCGACGTGGAGGACTCTCTCACTGAGGCCAAAGAGCTGGTAAGTCCGTTTTTAAAACTTTTAAAAAAGGAAAGCAGCCCCTAACCCCGAGCACGGACGATGAAAGCTTGCGTCCCATTTCCTCAACACGCAGCTGTTTCTGCGCGCCTTGTTGACCTCATCAGTCACCTTTCTAGGAAAGCTAACAGCGGGAGTGAAGGGTTTTGGCTTCCTGCTGTAGCGCCACTGACGCTTTATTGGTCACACTGCTTATTGTCCTTTGCACAGTTTAAAGAGTGAAAACCAGAAACAGAGGCAGCAGTCTGTTCAACTCTGTTCTGCATTTTATGCACATTGTGCGCCTCACCGTGTCCTGATGTCGGGGCTTGATCACACCTGCCCACTAAGTTAACATGTCATTTTACGAATGCTTTGTGAATCAAATTTAAGCATGTGTAGTGCTTGAGAAAATCGCTCCCCGCCAACAGAGCGAGCACTTTCCCCTCAGCTAACATTAAGCGCAATACCAAACTCAGATTTGCAGATGGTCAAATTGTCCTTTTACTGCAGGAAATCTGAGCCCGTTCACCTTCTTGTGGACATTTTGACACGCTGAATTCAGATTTATGAGTCTGTCTGCTTTTATTGGTGTGTGGCAGGAAGGGGTTTCTATCTGGAACATGTTATTTTGCACCATAATGTGAGCATGTGACACTGACCCCAGTGCTGAGCTGGTCACATGGCAACCATTAGTCTCTGTGAATCATTTACAGTGTCCCCTAGTTAAATATTTGAGCGTGTTTACAGTGGTCATCTGTACTCATGATTGGGAACCAGAGATACTTTGCTGACCCTCTAAACACCTTCTTGTATTTGGTGGTTGTGTGTGTGTGTGTGTGTGTTCATGCAATAAAAACCTACGATTTCTGAAATCATCATCCTATGGAGAAAAAAAAAAACATTTTTTCAAACAAGTGATGACAAATAACTAACCTGCATGTTTGTTCCACCTGGTGGTTTCCGTGTCACTGACATCAGTTAACACGCGTGTCTCTTTGAAGGTATATGTTCTCAGCATGAACTCACATCTGGATGTTGTCCTTTTTTTCTTTCTTTTTTTAAATTGCTGTGAAGAGTAACCAACAAACACGCTGCCTTAATTTGAGCTCTGGCTCCAGTCTCGGGGCCTCGGCTATAATCACGAGCTGGTCATATCTGTGTTAACATGGGCTTCAAAGCTCGACTACTGCTCTGATTTCAAAGAGCTGGGACCTAATGAGTCTCCTGGAAAACAGTTAAAGATGGAGTGAAACGTGGCTCTACTGTGTGCCGCTGTAAATCTGATCCCCTGCGTCCCTCCCTGTGTGTGCTCACCCACCCACCCACCCTCCCTCCCTCCCTTTGGTGCCACAGTTCCTCAGGGCAGTAAAGCACTTTGGTGAAGATGCCAGTAAGATGCAACCAGATGAGTTCTTCGGCATCTTTGACCAGTTCCTGCAGTCGTTCGCCGAGGCTCAGCAGGAGAACGAGAACATGCGCAAACGCAAAGAAGAGGAGGAGCGCAGGGCAAAGCTGGAGGCCCAGGTTTGTGATCTGCTGTTTTCGTACGATTCTAGGCAAAACAAAGAGACCTTGACTGTAACCAAACACTTCTGAACACATCAGGTGTCATAGAAGATTCTGAAATGTCCAATAATCAGTTCATACACTGCAACAATATCACCTGTTTGTGTTGCTGTAAAACGTCACTCACGCGAAACGTTAGTTTAATATTTTGTGTAAATAATAATCATATTTACTGTTTTTTGTCATGATTGTACAGCAAACAGGAAGCTGCTGCTATTAGCTTAGCATTAAATAAGTTAATTGGTCAATTTTGCAGCATCTCTTCCTCTCTGTAAAGGGGTAGTGTGGGTTTTTTGAAGTGTATGTGTATCAGGCGCTCATGCAGAGTCAGTTTGGCACAGACAGTACCAGACTGTTCAGCCTGCTGCCTGTTTGGAGAGAAGTGGAACATGATTTATGTGTTGTTTTGATGTGAAGGGGAACAGCAGAGAAAATGAGCTGTAGAAGTTCCCATTGAAATATAAATTCTCACAGTTTTTGCCATTTTTAAAAATGCTTTCTGGAGGTTTACCATGCAGCCCTTTGAAAGTTTATTCCAAACAGCTGATCACCATTATAGATAGATAGGTACTGTTTTCATCCCCTTGGGGATATTGAAGTATATCCCACATCTCATACAGCAACAGAAGTTATTTATTCAGACTTTCATTTGTGTAAATTTGTCCCTTTTTTTTCATTCTGTCAACAGCTCAAAGAACAGAGAGAGCGGGAAAGAAAGGCCCGGAAAGCAAAGGCGAACGGGGAGGACGACGGTGGCGAGTTCGACGACTTGGTCTCCGCGCTGCGATCCGGTGAAGTCTTCGACAAGGACTTATCCAAGATGAAGCGCAACCGCAAGCGCATCAACAACCAGAGCACAGACTCGAGTAGAGAGCGACCGGTCACAAAGCTCAACTTCTAAAGCCGGGATTGAGCTCATCGTCCCTGTTTCACTCAACCCCCTCCTCAGCCCTGCTCATCTATAGCTTCACTCTGGGTCAAAGTGACATCCACATTCCTCCTCCTCCTCCTCCTCCTTCACTCCCGCACCAGCTCCGCCTGAATGAACCTTGGCCTTGCATCACCGCAGCAGAGCCACACACATAGCACAACACATTTGGACCTTTCATCTTCTTAGATTATGACGTTAAGCAAAGCAGAAGCCAAAAACTGTCATTAACGACCAAATAATCCTATAAATCCTGCTGTGGGGTCGTGCTGGTCGAAATGAAATGTTTCTAAGAGGTTGTTAAGCAGGATCAAGATGTCGTGATTTGTTTCAGGTGTAAATGATGGTCATGGTCTTTTGACAGGACGCGTTCTGCGCTTCTTCTTCTTTAGTTTGTTTTTGTACGTCCGATTGTTATGCACCGAGCTCATTGTGCAGCTCTTAGACTCCTTCAGGACTTGATGCTTGATCCAAACAGGAAGACGATTCCGTTGAAAACACAAGGGGCCATTTTGTACAGACTGTATTTCATAGATTGAGAGAGCGGCTGCGTTCACGCGCCTGTGTTCAAGTGACGTGAACATTTTTGTAGAAAGACTGAATCTGAACTTCCTCCTGACGCTCTCTCTCGCAGCGTGGACGCTGCATCCTGAACCAGATGTAGTTTTGACAGCAAGCGATGCAGAAGCAGAGGTGCAGCCATGCAGCATTTATAAATCTGTATGTTTTATTTGAATTGTCCTTTTTTTTTTTGTTTCTTGTTAAGAGCTGGCCTTAACTCTGTTGATTTCAATTGTTGAGTGGGTACTCTCATGGGCCTGGGCCTAATCTGCAATTTCTCAACAAGTGTGGACACTCGTCTCATAAATGACATATATATCTATATATAAGGTCGTGTGCTTGTTATACACGCACATATGAATTCATATTTACTATGCTTAATGCCATTAAAACCATACCCAATCAATGCAATATACCTGTTTGCCCCTCTGAAGGGAGTGTCCCCTCTTTATTGTTTGTGTTTGAATAGATGAAACATGTTTCCTGAGTGCTGGCTGAATTCACAACGCATTAAAACGTGTGCGTGTGTGAGTCCACACAGCGTCAGACCCTTCACTGAACTTTTATAATTTAAATATCGCCTTTTCCTTGTACAATGACCTGATAAAAATAAATGGGAGAATACAATTTTTGAGTGTTTGTGTTGATATTCACCACCACAAGTGTGAATAGGAATAAATAAAGAAAAAATAAAGGACAGAACAATCTTCCTGTATTTTTTTAACTGTCCAACTTCCAAAGCTCTCACAGCAAACAAGGCTCATAGCTCCATCTAGTGGTCAGAATCTTCTACTACATAGAACTCCTACCTTGATATACCTCATCCTCAAATTTTCATTATTGATAATACAGTTAAATTTCAATTAGTAAATAAAAAAAAAAACTGACTGAAGAATAATGTGTTTGATTACATGGTCATTTTTGAGTCACAGCTCATAATATTCTGAATTTCCAGCAGAATTTTAGACCAGATTCAGATCACAACTCTCGTCATTGTTACTGATAAGAACTAATTAGTACTAAAACCAATATTAGTACAGAATCAAATTGTGCTTCTACTGTGCCTGTCCCTATGCATATTTGATAATATCTGTGAAGATGCATTGCTTTTTTAACTGCCATTTGGGAAGTCATTCAAAAAAAGGGTCTTAAAAAGTCTAAAATACAATAAATACATAATAAAGTTTGGTTACTGTTATTTAATTTTAGGGAATAGTTTTAGATTTAAATGTTACCTTTATTCCATTATAACAACGGAATAAACAGAACCAATAACTACTAACGTCAATTGCAGCCTGGTCCAGCATAGATTCATGTGAGGTGATTCTGTGACGCAACATTGCACTTGTTACTCACAGAGTTCTGTGCAGTTAAAGTTAATAATCGATCAATAAAATGTTCTTTGCAAGTAAGTCTGGGACCTTTCCATATATGTATATATATATATGTTTATATATATATGTACATATATATGTATATATGTATCTATATGTATCTATATATATAGATACATATATACTCTGTGTTGGATGCTACTACAACTTTGGTGGAATTTAGTGTGTCACATGACATGGAAGTTATTGGGGGAAAATATTGTGCTTTTTGATATGAATTTAAAAGAAGCACTTCACTGTGGTCGAAGAAAAGCATCTACATGCTCCGTCTGTGCAAAAAACAAACCAAGTTTAATCAAAGCTTCCAATCAGAGACCCTGATTTAAAACATAAACAGCAACAAGAGTTCAAAATCATCTGACTTGATGAATTAAAGTTTGCATTAACAAGAGATTTTTGTACAGACTGAGTGTCCAGGTGCCTTTTTTCTAGTTCTGTTTAATGAGTATTTAGTAATTGTTATGGCCGAGCTGTGTTTTTCTCCTCAGTTACAAAAGAAAAAAAAACATTTTTATTATTGTTTTTACTAACAGTGACGCCTCATAACACGTGTTCATGCTCACTGTAACCGACACAAACAGGAAACATAAACGACTTTTATGTTGCATAACAACAGATTAAAAAACAGATTGGAACCAGGCATCAGTTTCAATATTAATGTCATTGTCGACAGGTTCGTTGGATGCATGCACGGTCGTATATTAAAATAAATATATTGCTATATATCAGCTGACAGTCACATGCTTTTACATCCTAACCGATGAGGGCTTTACGGTCACTACTGCGTCTCTCTTTGCCCGTTTCTATCTCAACAAAAGTGTTGGTAGTTCATTGAGTTCAGTGGGATTTGCATAGAAGTGTGTGTTTCAAACATGAATCGCGTCTTAACGAGCAGCCAAATATAAAGTCTGACAGAAAAAATACCTGAGCAAGAGGCGAAGATATAAGAAGGAGCGGAAATATTCATATAGGTTTAAGGAGAATCGACATTTGACAAAATCATGACATTATTGCATGCCTATTGAACATGCATGGGAATGAAGCCTAAACAAAGGAGATCATTAAACAACAACAATGAGACAAAAAAAAACATAATCATGATCCTCCAGTTTTTCATTCCATGTTCTTTGACTCCATGAGGCTCCATATTGTAAGGCACATATTTACATACCTGACAAATGACTCAGAGAAAGATCGCCAGTGCTGTTTCTGCTCATGAGCGCGTGGTTTTATGAACGTTAAGTCAGGTGAACGCTCTGATGTTAGTCGTCATATGTGTGCAGCCGTGGCTCAGTGGTCGAGCAGGTCGTCTTCCAAATGGAAGTTCAGGGGTGTTTGATTCTTAACCCCCCAAGTGTGAATGGGTAAAAATCAATAACTAAATGAGTCGTGCTGGGGAGATTCCTTCTCTGCATTTAACCCATCCTCTACTAGAAACCCTCCTAGAATTAGCGGGCGCCATTGGGGGTTGGGTACCTTGCTTTTTTGACCTGGTGAGGACTCAAACACGCAACCCTTTGGTTACAAGCCAAGTTCCCTTTCCACTTAGCCATGGGCTAAGCGAAGTAAGTTCCCTGACTGGGAATCGAAGCCGGGCCGCGGCGGTGAGAGGGCCGAATACTAACCACTAGACCACCAGGGAGCATGTCTACCAAAATAGATGTGTGAGCTGCAAATCGATGCACTGAGTGAAAGACAAAACCGTAGTGTGCGGAGTGCTTTAATGTCCACATAAGTCTCTCTGCAAATTGTCTGGATAATCCACAGCCAGTGTGTGACTTTGAGAGTGTCCTGGTTCCTGCAGCCAGGTGTCACCTCTTCACCTGGATCCTCCAGGGAAACGGCAAACTCCCGAGAATGTCCAGACCGGAAATGTTGCCCAGACTTCGTGTTGCTTTTAATGAAATGTTGCGTACAAATGACCATAAAAGTGTCTGAGAAGTCAAAGAGTTAGAAAAATCCCTGGGTTATTGCAGTGCTAAGGTGACATGAAAGGGATTTCTGCATGCAGCATGTGCTTAATGCAAGTTTCTTTGGCAGGCCAGAGTCCAGCAGGACATGCATCAGTTTCATACAAGGATATCCAGTGTACACATTTGTAACTAGTCAAAAGGGCCCGTCATCTGTTTTCAGTGTGACACACCTGGAGGCCGCGACTGAGTCGTGTCCTTTGAACCTCGGCTTTGGAGACGACGTCGGCGGCAGTGAGAGTCTCCTTTTAATCGACAGCAACCTGAGGATCTCGCTCACCTGAGACTCGAGCACCGACAGCCGGCTGCTCACTATCTGAATGTCTCCTTTCAGCTCCTGCTTGGCTTCGTGCAGCGTCGCCTGCAGCAGCGCCTGTTCAGACACCGGCTGGAGAAAAGCCTGCTTCAGAGAGAGCTCGCTGTCGCTGTGCTCGAACACATGCCTCTCCATCGGGCTCCTCTCAAAGGAGTTCCTCGAGGCTCCGGCTCGGTCAAGCCGCAGATCGCTTTTTGTGATCCCGCTGTCACAGGAGTCCGTTTTGTGCAAGGCACTCGTTTCTTCGCCTGGGTCTCCTGCGCCGTTGCCTCCTCCAGTTTTCTCCATCTCTCCGCCTTCCTCTGAGTTGTTGGCAGCTCCTAACTGCTCTGAAGACTGAGAACCTTTGGGCCACTCCTCTGGTTTCTGAGTCTGCTGTTCTTGGCGGACAGCAGGAGGTGCAGGAGCAGCAGAAGCGGTGTTTCTAAACTTGGCCCAGCCTCTAGAACCTCTACTGCTGCTGCTGCTGGTGGTGCCATGACTGGCAACACCTACCTCTCCACCTGCAGCGCTGCCCTCTGCAGGGCTGTCAACAATCTCACATAGTGGATCTGCTGCGTGAGGCCTCGATAAAGACTCCTCTGCCTCTTGTGTGCAGCTCTGCTCTGATTTTTCTCCTCCTCCTCCTCCTCCTCCTGCTGCACCGGCGCTGAACTCCTGAACCTGAGAGGACACAGTCTGACACTGTGTGTAAGAGTTTGAGTCAGCGTGGTGGTGGTGGCGCTGCGGCTCCACCTGCACACAGTTATGATCCTCGGCTGGTGTCTGAGCGTCTCTCTGCTGCCTGAACCTGTGGAAGAGCTTCCTCACCGGGTGGTCGTCAGGGATGTAGAGGGTCACCTCGCTCCTCTGGCGCTCCTGCTCCCTCTTCACGTCGGCAATCTTTCTGAAGATTATCTGCAAGAGGATATACATGTACATAAATATGCTATGTAAACATGTAATGTGTCTTTGAAGCAAGGATAACGATAAAGTCCTGCTATGTACGATGAAATATTTAAGACTTGAAATGCAGCAATGCACCGGGGGAAACTCTTAATGCAATAATGGAATATCATAGAGCTTTGTGAACACAGAGAACAGAAACGTTGTCACAGCTTCTCAGCATCTCACTTTCCTCTCTCACATGGACTTTAAGAATCATTGTTACTCTCAGTAATCAAGAACTGACGAGACGAACAATTAGAGGTTTTGGAAACAACTCTTCACCGTGTGGCTTTGTGACTTTGTGTTTTCAACTTTTTGAACTGAGGCTCAACCTGATATCAAAAACATCTAATGTTAATTTGTCCGGAAAGGAACAATTATGTTTTCCTCAGATCCTTCACGCCTCGTAAGAACCTCCATCTACAGGCAGAGCCAAAGGTTTTTCACCTATATAACATTATAACAGCGTCACGTCTGCAGTTGAACACATTAATGATTGAATCACTATGAGTCGCCTTCTAAGAAATATCATATTTGCTCATTTTCATTGATTTTGATACTTCTGAATTACAGAAGAGCTCGGGTTTAAATCTCAAACCTGTACAGGCATGAACAACGTCTGAAGCTGCTCATGTTAATAATTCATATCTTTCTTTTCATTTAATGCACTTTTATGTAAAAGCCATAAATATTTGAACATTTGGCCACAATTTGCCTTAAATGTGTTTAGCTGTCACAGGACATCACACGAGACCGTTATTTTAAAAACTATAGAGTAATTATAAAGCAGAGACTTGTTATTATGTCAGTATTAGTGTGTCTGTATTACAAAGTTTGAATATTCCTCTACAGCAATACTATAAAAAAAGTGTTTGTTTTAATCCATAAAAGAAGCTCGTTTCGAATCTACTGCAGCAGCAATGTTTCATCTGAGAACGCAGAGCAAACAACAAATCACATGTGCCAGACTGACTTTAAAGGAAACATGCATTAAGAATTGATGTAATGTTGCTCCCACAGGATAGTATTACAGTAATATATATATATATATATATATACGAGCAACCTACTCTCAAGGCTGCATCGCAGAACATCTTAGTGCCTTAATGGGATTAATATGTATAGCATTAAAAAGCTCTATCAAATATTAAGTAGGGTCTTAATTTGGACTGAAAATACTCTCTCAGTATAAACATTTTGTTTATACTGAAATTCTGTGACGTCTCAGTTTTGGTCTTTGGTGTTTTGCGTCTGCAGCTTTTAACAGATCAACTGTCCCAATTTACATTTCCAAATCAATTCATTTGCTAATTTGTCATGATTTAAATATGTTTTCTTGTACTGGCATTAAATATTGTGTCTTTAGTTGAATTTTTATAAACTTTTCCCCACAAATTCCAGCCCATTTGATATCGCTCACCTCCTCAGGTGTTTTGGGATGTTTGTTTTAAATAATTCAGTTTTCATAAACACTGACATTTACCCCCTTTACAACCTGTAAAGCTGTAGTATGTAACTTTTAAATATCAAACAAATTAGTTTTGTTGCATTAAAATCACGGTCAAATAAGTTCAGCTCCACATGACTCTCCCTCTCTCTCTCTCTCTCTCTGTGAGTCTCACTTTGTTGCCCAACAATATTCCCTTCACTGCGCACAGGAAGTAGTTTGTTTTATGGCAAGACAGACAGACAGTCAGACAGACAGACAGTCAGACAGAGGCAGCAGCACTGTGTTAACTATTAACATAAGTGCTCACAGATAGATTCAGAAGTTAATTCTTCTACTCAAAAACATTGTAGTACAAATTCTTCTTGCCCCCGCCCACCCCTGCACTGCTGGTGTATACACACAAACGCTCCCTCAGTCAGACCCTTGACACCAAACAGAGGCGGAATAATAACAAAAGTGAGTGTCACTTTTACCCGTTTTCGCAGATTACAGGTGAGTATGAGGTTGCGGGAGAAGGAGTTGGCGAATGCCGTGTAAAACTCCAACACCCTCATCAGAGCTTCTCTCCTGATGACGTGCAGGTCGCAGTAGGTCAGTGCTCGAACGTTTGCGCACGCGCGCGCCTGTGTGCTCTCTTTCCAGAATGCGTCTCCAAACACGTCGCCTTTACCTGGATGAGAAAAGATCCCGTTTGTCAGTGAGCCCGAGTCGAGAAGAGGTTAGGATACTTTAACGTGATGGCTCATTGAGATGAACTGATACTCATAGTATTATCTTTCTTAGAGTTGAATGATGTCCTTTTAGAAAGAAGGTCAGGTCATGCACTCAAGAAACCTTCGCTCCACGTCTATCTTTACTGGCAGGCGCAGATAAAAGCTGTCACAACTTTCCGATGCGTTACCTAATATTGCGATGACCTCGTCGTCCTGGATAACCTCCAGTGAACCCGACACGACAAAGCAGAGGGTGTCGACGCTCTCGCCGATGTGGAAGATGAGGTCACCGGGTGCACAGTGAGTGGTCTGGAACTCCACGGCGAGCGAGCGCAGACAGCCGTCGCTGGCCAGACGGAAGGCCGGGTGGTCGTTGAACACCTGTCTGTTCAGGTGGACGCAGATGTCCGCGCGCATGTCTTTGGGACAAATGGAGAGGACCTGGAACGAGATAGGACAGAAACGTCAGGGTGGAGACGGTGGTAAAGGCGAGGTGTTCCATTTTGAGGAAGCGAAATGGAACTCAGCCATCATTCATTTGATTATTTGCACCTGGGGATTTTCCTTGTGAGAAATCAAAATGGCTGCAGTGTTTTATGATTCCCAA